>NC_092642.1:27936208-28260441 GCF_039555335.1 Amphiura filiformis
GGCGGATCATAGAAACAACATTGCCAGTCTTGGAAAACCTTTCCAAATCATTTCCACTGGTTTAAAAGTCCCGCAGACACCCGCCAGTATTACTAATCATGATTCATGATCAGAAAAAATACATAAATTCACCGTAACTTTGGAAGGAAATGAGGGAATTCGATCAGGTTTTCGCTAGTAAATCAACTTGAACTCGGAAACACAATTACGCAATCGAAGATCATGTGACCGATGCAAAAGGGCACTAATACATTGTACCATCCATTTCGGTACGGGTCACCTGGGGGGGGGTCTGTTTAAATTAAATTTTAAAATAGATGATCGATATTGTCGCATAACGATCATAAACATCAAAGGCCGTGTTTGAGAGACTGCACTGATTAAATCCATTCAAGTGATGACTCACGTTGAATAGCGTAATCGGCTTAACCCTAATTGAGTGGATTAGGATTTTTCTGTGGAACCTCCTTCTATAAGGCTAATGAAAGTTGATTCAAAGTTTCCTGTTACCCTACTCCGCTCAAAACAAATTGCTGGCCAAATACTTCATTATTTTGAATAAATGTTGATTTCTAACAAGTTTTTTAATATACAAATAAATAATTGTGTTTTTAAATATATCGTAAATCTCTTTCTGTTGATTTTCAGGGATTTTCTTTGCAGTAGGAGCATGGTATATGGGTATAATCAGAAATAATGGCACCAAAGTGTGACAAAAGTGTCAAAATTACAAACAGTGTTCAGAGATGTAATTGTTGTCTTATAGTAAGCAAAACATATCTAAATTCAAGAAAAAATAAAAAAATTACTTCAGTAATATTACTAAATATATTTTTTCAACTGGTTTATTGGCAAAAGTAGTCCAAAATCTTCAGAAATATAACACAAAAGACCCATGTCATTCCTTGTTATATTTTGACAAAATTATGCAAATATGTAATTCTTTGAGTTTTAATTAATTACTTAGACACTAAACTAAAATAGTCATGTAGAATTTTTCACATGGAAACGAAAGTTTTGGAAAAAAAATTAAAATTTTCATTTAAACACCTAAAAATAGGGATGCCCACTCTCAATACAGTTTCCACTAGAACGATTTTTCATTTACTGTGTGCGTGCTCTCACACACGTATTGTCTATGGAGAAACTGATCGATACAAGAAATCCCAGGCCTGTTAAATGGCGTACATACTTGTTTTGATCCAAATGTAGGCCTATATCAGGGTGTTTCAAGAAATTCCTGATTCCACCAGAAAACATTAACCAAACTTTTTCCTGTTTGGTCAGTAAATAGAGAGGACCTTCCTGCATGAAGAGATCAACTTTTGTTATTGAAAAATTTAATGAGATGAGAACTACAACAGGTTGAAGTGACACCATTCCGTGCATCAGGTGTTCAAACGCAATTATCTCCGAATTTGGAGTGAATCAGACAAGCAAACTTACATACTCATAAAATTTAACTATTCATGAAGACAAAATGTGTAGGATGTTAAGAAATTTAAGAATGTTTAAGCCTACCGCGGCCCATCTCAAATCATGCACTTCCACGTGCACTTCTCACTACCATGTCCAATTCATAGGGAGTATAAAAACCGGGGACCATCATGTCTTCCATGCACACACAGTATTGCTCAATGTAGTAAAGATAACCTTTGAGTTGGAGCAAATTTCTCAAAATTGGTAGTGATTAATGTTACCAAACTTATGCCATGATGAAATATAATAATTTTTGAAGATAAAATGTGCTGACCTTAAAAGATTGAACAATGTTTAAGACTACCGCTTTTCATTTGAAATAATGCACTTATTGTTCATCTCCTCTATGGAGATATTTTCCATGGCGGCCATCTATGATCATGCTTGAGGTTTCACCAAACAAACCATGGGTTTTGAGGTCTTATATTTTTAATTGTATGTCAACAAAATCGATAAAATTTTCAGGATGATCTTATTTTCATGTTGTTATAAGCAAATATAATGTTCCAGATCAGATAGTTAATAAAAACATTAAGAAAAAGTACCTTAAAGTTGCACTTTCTGTTAGTATTCCTTTTTGGACTTTAACTTTTTAACATGTTCTAGCAGCCCTATATAAAACCGTGACACTCGAAAGGCCATATCTCTGGAATGAAATGTCCGATTAAGATTATTTAAACGCCAAAATGTTTCTTTCATCAATTCCCATCCAATAAGTTAGGTCTGAATCAATTTAAAAGTACTTCAATTTTTAGTGGACATGCCTACTAAAAATTAGTGGAAATCAGGAACAAAAGTTTTTATTTGTCAAAAGAAACATCTTGAATTATTTTCTGTTTAAGTTTATATCATGCAATATGATGTGCAAAAACTGTGTTGAAGTTTTTAGCATCACATTGTTCTTCAAATTGATGTAAGGATCTATCTAAGTAGTGCTATTGTGTAACACTCCTGACACTGTACACTACCTGTATGGCCTGAAATATTTTATAACTACATTTTCTAAAACAGTCTTTGTAATTTTTTGTTGACAACATCTATGGCCCTCTCAAAAAAGGCACAGAATTTAGGTGATTTACGTTCATTTTTGTTTTTCGAGCCCAGCTTGCATGTTTTTGTAACACTCCTGACACTTTGCTACAGTAACTGTATAGCCTCAAATATATAAATTTGCAAATCACATTTTCTAAAGTAGTTTTTGTAATTTTTTGGTGACACTACCTATGGCTATCTCAAAAAGGGGAAAAAAATTGAATTACATTAGTTCAATTTTATTGTTGAGCCTATATTACTTACAATTGATTGTCAGGAGTGTAACATTTTGTTAGAGCTATGAAATCCATGTTTTATGTACATATTTCTTGAATATGAAGGTCTTTACATCATGATTGCAGCAGTTTGGCTTCAGGAATATATTTTCAGGGCTAAAAGAACACCAACAGACTGGTAATTTCTTCAGAAATTTGAATTATTGCCAATTAATTAATTCTGTGTAACACTCCTGACATTGACTATTTAGATAGCTGTAGCAAACATGTTCAAGCAATGGCAAATATTTTTCTTGTTTTTGAGTTCCTATCCCAATGCACCAATAAAATAAAAAGTAATGTATGAATATTGCCAACTTAGTGTATGAAAAAAATCAAGTTGAATTCTGATGTAACACTCCTGACGAGACAGAATTTCTTTTTTCAACCCGCTCTAAACAGAAAATGGTTTTGATATCATGCAAGTTTAATTTTTTCAAGTTTGGCCCAAATGTTGCTTTTACTTTAAACAGACTGAAATAGATTATTACTGTCATCACAACCTTACAATGCTACACAATCTGGCGAGAAGTGATTTTTGGAACATATTTTATTTTTCGCACCATGTAGTCTTCACATGTTCCTAAGTAGACTATTAAGCGACTAATATGAAAGAATTTGGTACTTAATAATAGCAGACACTTCACAAAATGCCATGAAAACCCATGCAACACTTTGCAACTTGTATATTTTAAAAAAAACAAGTACCTCTTTTCTTGTCACGCTAAAGTGTAACACTCCTGACCATATGAGGAAGAAAATTGGGCATATTATTTTTTACATGACAGCTATGACACTACAAATTGCTGTGGTTAAAGAGAAAATCATAACTCACTTTTTGAAAGATGAATTTCTTTGCTGGTCTTTTTCATTTGCATAGCAGGCATCAAAAACCAAACGGTGCCATTATTTTTGACTTTAGCCATATGGCTAATAATGAATTAATAATGAATACCTACTCAATTCTCTGTCCCGCACTTTTTGATCTGCTCTGATATCATCCCATAAAAAATATTGTGAAACTTTTGAAAATAGTCAAATGTCTTCATGTGGTCCACATGATGTGGTTGTAAACTACATCTGTAAACTACAAACTGTGATTTATCACATGTATACATGGACAGCTATAGGTTTATGCCTGTAACACTGTTGTACAGAACTATCTCATTTTGGAAAATGGATCTCATTTTGAAAATCATCTCAAATTGGATAGAATTGAGATGCAATATGAGAATGAATTTGAGTACCAATATGAGATCCATTATCACCCAATTGGTGCTTAGTACAAAATGTTTGTCATCTCATGGTCAAAGAAGTTGGATGGGGATCACCAAAATTTATATTTTGACAGAGCTCCTAATTGCTCCAATTTCAGTAGCATTGGGAATTAGTGCTTACAGATCATGTTTCTCTGCCAAGAAGACAATGTCAATACCAGTATGTGTTATTGATACTTCACATTAATGTTTCAGTTTTCTCTGTGATGATTTATATTTGCACATTACAAAACTCTTTTTATTTTATAACTGAAACCAACTATCCTGCTGGATATTCCTAAAATGAGTAGGCCTATACTGTTGTTTTGTGTAAATTATTTTGCATTAGGCCTACTTGTTTTTAGCTCAATTTGCAAGGCAAGGCAAATTGAACTATAGCCATGATCCGAATTTTCTCTATGTTTTTTACTTTCTCTTGCTACATCGTTTGAGTAATGGAGCTGGTAATTTGAGGTGGCGATCTTTGCAAGTTTGTTCATGAAAGTTACTTATTTTGCTGGGAAAAAATGGACAGGAAGTGTGCTTTTTCGAGCAATTTGTCACTAAAAATTGTGCAGTTTCACAAGAATAATCTCATTCCTAGATTTCTTACATGCTACACCAGGTTTAAGGGATCTAAAATGAGCGCTTATTGTGTTTCGACAGTATTTTTTTGTGGGACATGAGAGCACCTCAGACCTATCGAATTGCATTCTGAATCTGAAGCATGTCTTTCTGATATCAAATAATTTTCATTTTTGAAAATCACAATATAATACAAATTTTATGACAAATTATAAAATTTGATATTTTTCAAATTTTGATATATAACAGTCCTCGAAGTAAATTATATAAATCTAATGACATATTCTTAAAGTGTATGTAGTAGGGAGGAAAAGCCGACGGTCAATTGAAAATTTTGACCTTTCATATTGAAGATATGGATTTTTTTCCCAAAAGACCTAATTTTTTTTGGCGTTTTGGGAAAAAAAATCCATATCTTCATTACGAAAGGTCAAAATTTTCAATTGATCGTCGGCTTTTTATCCCACCTACATACACTTTAAGTATAAATCATCAGATTTATAAAGTTTACTTCAAGTACTGTTAAATATCAAAAATATCAATTGTTAATGATTTGCCATAAAATGTGTATTAAATTGCGAATTTCAAAAAATCAAAATTATTTGATATCAGAATGACATTCTTCGTATTCAGAATGCAATTCGACATGTCTGATGTGCTCTAATGTCCCACAATAAATACTGTCCAAACGTTCATACCCCAGCCCTTAACCTAGGTGTTTTAAGCAATATAAGTCATCTGTTACATGTTTACATTTTAGCTTTGCCAATGATGTTACTGTGTTTTATGGAGGTTTAGATTTGGAGTCATGTGTATTTTTGCAGAGACCTCTCAGATATTTGTGAGGATAGTTTTACATAGTAATTATTTTTTATGCGAGATTGTAAAATTCTAAAGCTCTTAAACATGCATAATTCACTAATACCTAATGTCAACAGTAGAGTGTTTGTTCAAGTGCTTGACAAGGACAAAGTAATCAGGGTTGCCAAGCTCATGGTTTGGTAGCCCAAATGGGTAACTTTTGAAGATTTTCCCTGAGACTTTCAACAATTTCCTGTCCCACAGAAACAGATGGTTAAGAAATAAATTGGGTGGCTTTTCAGCAATGCAGGTGCAATTTGGATGTCTTGAAAGCCTACATTTATTCAACTAATTAACAGACACAGATAAATTTGGGGTAAACTTAGTAATTGGAATCCTTGAGAGCGTTCACATGGTAGATTTCCCCCAAGTTTTTGTCAGAGAACCGCTTTGCTCAAGCAAAAATTCCTCTAGCTGTGTGGACATGCCTAAAGACAAATATTTATTACTGCTATTATTCCTGTCAGTTTATACCTAAAGATATTTGGTGCCCATTCATTTATTTATTAATCATTAACAATTTATATGCAGAATAACCTCAGCACCTTGCCTCCCTCCTGAGCAGTGGCATTGGGAGCTAGGGTGAAAGTTGCATCCCCAACACAGAAATTTCCAGTGATGAAAATGGAGATGGGGATTGGAGTAAAGTGTCATTAAAATGACTGAAAAAGGTAAAAAATTGACAAATGGGGACAGAGTTTGGCTTTACTCCCGCACACTAAAATGCTGGCTATGCTGTTGTTCCTAAGGCCACCTTTGTTTCAGATGGACATTTTATTGTGAAAGGACCTATATGTCACACTAAAATGCTGGCTATGCTGTTGTTCCTAAGGCCACCTTTGTTTCAGATGGACATTTTATTGTGAAAGGACCTATATGTCATTGCACAAGAAAATGAAGAAATACAATAAAAAATTTCCACATAGCCCCTGAATTAAAAGTATTTAATTATTTTTGTAATCACTCAAAAGCATTTTGTGAGAATTTTACATCCAAACTAAGTGCTATTCAATTTTTATGGGCCTTTTTATTTTACATGTAAAGTCTATGGGATTAGAAATGGACAGCAATATTGAAAACCGTCATTTTGGGCCTTTTTAGTCACTAAAATGACCATAAAAAAGAATAGCGCTTAGTTCGGCTGTAAAATTCACACACAATGCTACCTTAGTGAGTACAAACATAATTAAATACATTTCATTTGGGGGCTATAGCAAAAAAATTTTCCTATACCTTAATGGTTATGGAACAAAGGTGGAGGGCCCTGTTGCACATAAATGACCTTTATATACATGTACATTATGCCACGTAAAATTAAAATTTTGTTTCACATCCCCACCATGAGAAATGGATCTAATGTAACACCAAGATAATTGGATTCATTTGTATGATCAAGCATGTCATATTGTTGAACTTGGTAAGAATGTGAGATGCACCAAATACTATATTATTTAGTTTTATTGTTAATGTTGAGAGTTAACTCGTTTTTATAAAACCAACTAGCAATATTCTTGACATAAATAAATAAAGAAATGTTATAAACACAATTAAATACCAGTGTATTAAAAAAAACCCAATTTGATATATTCAACGGTATTCATATATCTGAACATTATATTTATTTTTAAAATTTCAAATAACAATTGAGCTACAGCACCCTTGGTGCTCTTGTTTATTTACCGGTACCAATTAAAAGTACCTGACATATTTTTCACTCAATGTTGGTGCTCAAGAGTTAAATGAAACCACTGTTCTGTAGGAATGTGTACATTAAATTTATGATCACATTCTAACACTTACTTCTGAAACATTGAAAATTACATTCTCTATTTTTTTCCTACAAACTTGATAAAGATTTTTTCAATCCCCCCCTCAAACTTTTAAGTTAAAACTGGAGAAAAGCTGAAAAAATTTTGAAGTTACTATTTTTTAGTTTACTAAAAATCATAGACTGAGACTCTAAATTTAGAGTCTATGTAAAAATACATTCAACATCAGAGGGTTGACCTTGTTTGGGGACACATAACAAGAAGCATGAATTGGTTGTTTACAAAAGACCATGAACAGCAATTAAACCATGAGATTTTTCAGTAGATTTCCACGAATAAAGCTTATTCCCAAACTTTCAGTTGATTCCGATTTTGCATTTGCGAGGTATGTACTATAGTAATGTACACTGCTCCATACAATCAAACTTTCACCATTGGCACTGAACAAATAATTAAGAGAACACACCAGGTACCAACACCATGATGATCAATTGCATAGTTGGGAAACCACCAACCATCAGTACACACAGAGCTGCTCACATTACTTACAACCCCATGCACTGAAATGGCCAATCAGGTGCATGGATTTTCAAGAAAATTTGTTCTGGACTATGAAAAATGATCATGCATATTATGGTACTTTTGTCCATCAACATTTGTCGTCTCCACTTGTACTTCCTATACAAGTAGCTTGAATAAACCTTAAAGTTCTGTAGAAAAACTTTGAAAACTGCAGAAAAACTTTTTTACAAAAAGCCCTTGAAATTTGAGTAAAGTTAGTCAATGGGATGTACATGTAATTTGAGCTGGTGATGTGATGTCATTGGGCTATAATGAGCTGTGGTTGATTCATTTGCATAAAGTTGAATTTGTACAGAAGTTTGACAATATGTTGTAATTTCGTTCTGGTATACCAGAACAGGCCCGTCGAAACCGCTATGGCTGGTACGGCCATGGCCGTACCACTTTTCAGCCTAAAAAAACAGTCCACCTCATGAAAATATTCTTACCATTGAAAATATGCGCAATAGTCAAGTCGAATTGGGTGATGACGGAAAACCCTTAATTAAAGACCAAGTTCCGTAGTCTTGTACTTGTGATGCAATGCTCTACGGTATTTGATTGTATTGTGTGTGCATTGCCAGCAAATTATTAATTATTCTCTACTACCACTTTTTCCCAGGTCAAAATCTCCCAACAACTCTAAATGATGTGATAAACTAATATTAATAATCTCTCTTCTTTTCTGTTTCACAGGCTTTA
This sequence comes from Amphiura filiformis, assembly GCF_039555335.1. Taxonomy (NCBI): domain Eukaryota; kingdom Metazoa; phylum Echinodermata; class Ophiuroidea; order Amphilepidida; family Amphiuridae; genus Amphiura; species Amphiura filiformis. The sequence continues at coordinate 27,944,729 of NC_092642.1, forward strand.
ATCATGTTTAATGCTTTACTGCAAACTGGTCTGTGATTGGTGAATTTGATGTTGGGAATTCATTAACTGGTCAGTGTTGCTTTATCGTAATTGGCAAGTTTTTTTTTTTACTGTGCATTTTAGAAGAGCCTGGCAGGGCTATTCTGCTTACTAGCCTGCGGGGCTCTTCTAAATTAGGCCCATATTAGCAGTCTCTGTGTTTGTTGCTGTCGCTTCCGCAAGCGTGATTTAAGTATGCTCCTAATAGTAGGGATGACCATGAAACTTTGAAGTTTCTCTTGTTTTGTAGAATCATACCTTATATTACAGAGCTCATTAAATGGAGCATTTCAGTCTTTAAATGACCTCAATAGGATAAATGGGCCAATTTTATATGCGTGTTTTGAATAGGCAGTTTGGACAGATTATGGAGACCAAGTAAAACTGGCACAAAATTTAGTAATTTCCAGTTTCAAATTCATTAATTTCAAGAAACACCTTTTCTGTAACCCTTGAAAATGGATTACATGATTTATACAAATACATACAAGAATAAATCATTTATAAATACGGGTTTTCATAAATGCATTCGGAGATCTGGTCTTGTGAAATAGCCTTTTTGTTCTATATTTCTTTGTACAAATCCAAGATGGCAGTCATGGAAGAAAAATTGTGAACAAATTTGACCCAAAAAATGTATCACCAAATTTTGACAGCTTGTTATTTAAGTCACAAAACATGTAATAAAGTTGATTTGCAGTGACAATTTTTTGTGCGAGGTTTCCGAACTTTGCATCCAAGGCCTAAAAATTATCAGTCCCAAAAAAGTGCAAAATTCCGAAACCTTGCATAAAAATTTGTCACTACAGATCAACTTAATTACATGTTTTTTTTAAAACTTAAATAACAAGTTGTCAAAGTTTGGTGATAAATTTTTTACACATGAGACTCATCCATGTGCTCAGTTTCCCATGGAGTGTTAGGCATATGAACTATGTGACTGTTAATGACCGCTAGCTGAAGTGAAAGCTACAGTATATCTGCATCAAAATTTGATTTTAATGCAATTTTTCTCTAAATTCCAAGTTTATTGGATGAGTCAAGTTTTGTATATTAATATAATAACAATATTGAACCAATTTCATGTGCAATTTTAAGATATTACCTTGCATGGTCATTGCAGAGTACATTGTGCATAGGCCTACGGTACTGCATAATTCTGAATCCGATTAAAGAGGGTCTAAATTTCATCATCCAATATGCACCCCTAAATAGTAATGAAATTTTATGAAACTGCACATGGAATTAGAAATATATATAGTATAGTATACAAAAACTTTACTCACCTAATATATCTTGGAATTTGGTGAAAATTTACATTAAAATCACTCTTTTATACAAATGGGACCATCCATCTCAAACCGCTCGTAAAGTCGGCAAATTGTATTTCGAGTTACAGTCCAAAATGTGCATCAAGCTTGTATTCATAATGTACCCAATAATTGTCCTACAAGTTTCTCATTTCAGTCCAGTCCGCATATCAATCTTTAATCCTATTGTTGAAGAGGATAATAAGCTTATACTTATAGTAAATAGCTTTAGTCTTTGTTTGCTATGGCTAAATCCTGTTCAAGTGGTGGGTTAACCAACAATTAACAATGAGAGGACATTCCTGAACCTTGTTGACTTGGGGATGATTTGAAGTGACCGCCAATTAACACAATTTAATATTTAATACCAGCAATGTAGAAAAAGAGAAATATTGTAGCACCAAAATAATGTACCCTTTTACTGAAGGAGCAAAGTTGAACAAGCCATAACTCCGCTTCTGGATATCATTTGAAGTCAAATGATATATCATTGTAAAGCTTATGATATATATTTTCTAAACATGGAAGAAAACAAAATTGACCAGGGGCCGACTTTACGAGCGTTTTGATGTGGATAGTCACAAATAACCTGTATATTTCACTTTAGCTTGCTGTGGAGAGAAAACTATGGGTATCTCAAATCATAAAGTTGGCTACTGTAGATGGGAACCTCCTGTTAGGTGATTGGCCAAGTTATAGATTTATTGATGGATATTTAGGAGTGCATATTTGGACTTTATCAAAACATGTTTTTGCCAAAATTACAAAAGGGCTAATATGAGGTACTACTGATGCACAGTGTGTGCACTCAAGTCAAATCCATCGGTCAGTGTAGGGAGCATACATGTAGCTCCATTGAGATTGTGTATGTGTTCATTCTTGCATGGTAAACATAAAAGGTGTCCAAAGGAGTGGGTTCATGTGCTGGTCATCCCTACAAATAGAATTTTTAACTTGACCTTGTGTAACCTTAATGCATTTTTAACTTGACAAATCTTAGCATGACAAATCTTAGCATAACCTTAATATAACAACACTTAGTACAACAGATTGTTTAAATTTCTAAAATTATACCCCTGTTTCCGAAGTTTAAGGCTCTGTCCTCGTAACTTGGACACAAGTGTCCATGTAGTGATGTATTACATGTACAGTTGTATGTAAGCTATGTTGTAGGCCACAGGTCAAAGGTCATTTGGTCAAAATAGAGAATGCAAAAGCAGGTGACAAGTCTTGTGATCTCCTTATCTCCTTGTAACATATTTTTTCTGTACTAAAAAAATACAAATTCTTCCAGTTTTTATACCCCTGAATATGCTGCAGCCTTATTTTCATGTGCAGCCATTTAATCATTATCAGTACAATTTGATTTGGTGAAACATGTTACAATTAACAATGTGGTTTGAATATTTTTAATAATAAACAAACATTAATTTTATTTCAACATTTCAGATATTTGGATCCACTGATAAATCTGCAATTGGAATCTAATACAAGTAGAATCGGGACTGAGACAGAGGACAGTGGGGATTGTGGTCGTCTTGAACTCATGTGGCTCTACTGAAGGACATTTTCATCTTTAGTAAAAATTTACTTACATGGTGGGTTTAAGTTACACATAGTACATGCATGCACCGTAACATGATCATGTAAACTTTACTCTGTAAATACAAGTTACAATCAGCAGTCGGTGAAAATGAAACTTTTGAAACCATTTTCCTGTGCATTTTGCAGCATCAAGCATTATTCTTTGGACAAATTGAAAACCCATCTTAATAGACATATGATTAAATATGTGTGGGCTCACAGATGCAAAAGTGTGCTTTGTCCAAAAAGCTTATTGAAATATGGTGAGCTGCTAAGATACTTTCATAGCCACAGAAAGCTATGGTACTATCGGTGTAAAAAGTTGAATGTCAGTGAGAAACCCTATCAGTGTGAGTACTGTCAGGAATGTTTTGCACGAAAAAGTTTACTTGTGAAACATAACAGAATTCACACCAAAATGAAACCCTTTCAGTGTGAGTACTGTCAGAAATGTTTTGCACGTAATAATTATCTGAAAGTACACATGAGATATCACACCAAGCAGCAACCCTATAATTGTGAATACTGTCAGAAATGTTATGCACAGAAAAGTCATTTGAAAACACACATGACAACTCACACCAAAGAGAAACCCTTTCAGTGTGAGTACTGTCAGAAATATTTTTCTCGAAAAAGTGTCCTTGTAAACCATATCAGAACTCACACCAAAGAGAAACCCTTTCAGTGCGAGTACTGTCAGAAATATTTTACGCAAAATGTTCATTTGCAAAGACATGAGAGGATTCACACCAAAGAGAAACCCTTTCAGTGTGAGTACTGTCAGAAATGTTTCACTCAAAAACATGTCCTTGTGGACCATATCAGAACTCACACCGAAGTGAAACCTTATCAGTGTGAGTACTGTCAGAAATGTTTTGCCAGAAAATGGGTCCTTTCAGTCCATATCAGAATTCACACTAAAGAGAAACCCTATCAGTGTGAGTACTGTCAGAAATGTTTTGCCCAAAAAAGTAGCCTTTCGGACCATATCAGAACTCATACCAAAGAAAAACCATATCTGTGCGAGCAATGTCAGAAATGTTTTACACAGAATTTTCATTTGCAAAGACACATGAAAAGTCATACCAAAGTGAAACCCTTTCAATGTGAGTACTGTCAGAAATGTTTTGTCCAAGAAAGTGTCCTTGTGAACCATATCAGAACTCACACCAAGGAAAAACCCTTTCAGTGCAATTACTGTCAAAAATGTTTTGCACAGAATATTCATTTGCAAAGACACATGAGAATTCACACCAAAGAGAAACCCTATCAGTGAGTACTGTCAGAAATGTTTTGTCCAAAAAAGTGTCCTTGTGTACCACATTAGAATCACACCAAAAAGAAACCCTTTAGCAGTCAAGTTAGCTCAATCGTTAAGGTGTTCGACTATGGTGTGAGATGTTGCGGGTTGGAACCCTGGCGGTACCTAGTATGCTCTTGTGGAAAATTGAGTTAGCTTGAAATTCCCCCGGACAAGGAACTTACTGCTAATTGTCTTGTTGTAAACCGTACAAAACTCAGGGAGCTGATCCTGGTTGAGTTGGTTATTTGTGCAATGTCTTGGGTGTACGCTCTTGTAGCAGCAAAGTGTGGCCGTAGTGGTCAACCACAACCTGTAAAGTGTGCTGAGGCTTGTGGATCAACGTCTAGGCGTTGTGCCTGTGCGTAGCTCACTATAAATCACCGCTTTTTTTTCAGTGTGAGCACTGTTGGAAATCTTTTACCCAAAAACATCACCATGTGAGCCATTAGAACTCACATCAAGGAGAAACCGTATGTGACGTGTCATGTCAAAAGGAGACACTTTTGGGCAGGTTATCAATTTTGAGGTTTTTACATATCTTAAATAAAGAGATATTTTGCTCCACTACGCCGTTTTCCCCAATGAAATTGGACATTCCTAAGCGAAGATATTGAGTTCGTACGTTATGGTATTATAAAATTGGAAATTGAGATATCTGCCTTTAAAAATATTATTGACAATGTTGAGAGTAGGAATTACCTTGATAAATGTCTCCAAAAATACAAGATGCCAGTTATATTCTGGTCTGAAACTATCAGACAATATTTTTGAAATTAATAACATATCAAATTCGCAACAAACCTAAATTGTGAAAAATCACTCCCTGGCAGATTTTTGGCTTTTTCTCCATTTTTGATCCTGCCCAAAAGTGTCTCCTTTTGACATGACACATCACATATCAATGCCAATACCATCAGGGATGTTTTACACAGAAATGTGATTTACAAAGACACATGAAAAATCACACCAAAGAAAAACCATATCAGTGAGTACTGTCAGATATGTCCTTGAGAACCATATCAGAATTCACACCAAAAAGCCCTATCAATGTGAGTATTGTCAGAAATGTTTTACCCTAAAACATCACTTTCCGAACCATATCAGAATTCACACAAAAAAGTAACACTGTCAGTGATTGAAGTGTCCTAGTGGACCATATTACAACTCGCAGCAAGGAAGAACCAACACACTATCATTGATGTTAGTATTGTCAGATATGTTTCCAAAATCGGTCTCACATACTATATCAGAACTCGCACCAAAGAAATACCACTTGGTGTGAATATCATCAGATGTGATTTTTAGTCTCCGCCAAGAACTGGCAAATGGGGCTATAGAAATAATGCTAGGCATTCCTCCATTTGTCATGGGGCAACGGTTAAATGGGGTCAAATAAGGGTTAAACCTGTTAGACTGACTCACTTGATGCAACTGCTATGGCAAGAGACCCAGTGGTTCCAGAACTACCTATTTCTATCACAACCCTCCATTTGGCTGCAATGGGGAGTGGATCTAGTGGTTTGCAAGCTGTCTTGTAGAGAATAGAAATCTTGAAAGATATGTAAGAATGCATACCAAAGAGACGCCTATTAGTATCAGTACTGTCAGAGATAATTTGCTGATAGAAGTGACCTTGTGCACTACATCAGATCTCAGCGGCGTATCGTCATAGGGGTGAGGCATGTGCCCCCAATCGATTGCAAAATTATAAAAATCCCATAGGAAAATTGCCCAAAAACAGCATATGCCCCCAAATCAAACCAGGTGCCCCCTATCATGGTGGGTGCCCCAAATATGATGACCCATGCTATGCCACTGTCAGATCTCATACTAAATAGAAATTTGTTGAAGTGTCAATATTGTCAGAAGTTTTCAACTTACAAAACGTAAAAACTAGAATTCACACCAAAGAGAGAACCACTTTGTGTGATTATGTATAGTCTTTTGTAAAGACATTTTAAATGGATACAAAAGAAACCATTACTATGTTCACATTGACGTGACATTGATGTTAAGGCATTGAAGCAAGCTGTTTCGCGTTTGCTTCTGTGCAGTGGCTTTAAGCGTGTACGTGCATACAATGTATGCCAGGCTCATAATGTAAAGCACAACAGGACTCCCAACAAAGAAGAAAACATATATGTAATAAGTGAAGCCACAGTAGCTGATAGGTCTAGCCCATCATGCTATATTTAGATGCATTATCATAATAAAACTGCACATGCCATAGAAAGTGGACACAAAATCCCTCACTTCAACTTTCAATCACTCACTTTAAATTAGGGTTGCTTAAACTTTGTTTGAAACAATATGACCATCAAGTATTGTGAAAAAAACTGTCCATAGATCTCAATATTCAAGGGCAGAATAAGGGATACACATTCGTCTACACCCAAGTTTATTTATTTATTTATTTATGTATTACTTAACCTGGGGGTGACCAATCAATGCACTGGCACTGTTCTCCCTTGGTTTCTAGGTGAAATTTAAGATTTCTTTATATTAATGAAGTATGAACACTATTAAAATGCATTCTTTCACTTGAAACTGATTAAATACAACTTTTTAATAATTTAACTTCATTATTCTTGATTTAAAAATCATTAAAGAACTCTTTCCAACTCTTAGAAGTCACAAAGGTCAAGACAGCTGAAGTAAATTGGCGGGAAATACTGTGATTACCCGCATAATTTGCGTCATTTGACACAGTGCAAACCTGCATGTAGGCCTATATGTCCAACGCAGTCAAGTCGCATTTGGTATGTTGTTAATGGCAGCAAACGTGTGTTAACGAAACAAAGACTTGGAAGTCAAAATACCACTTGGATTTTTATATTATTTTGAATTTTGGGGAACTGAAAGCATCATTTTGGATTCGTTGGTGCAAAAAGATGCAAATTTGGCCAATTAGACCATGCACCAGATGCAGCTTTTGCAAGCTTGAAAGTTCATTTTGGACAACATTGCACGATTTTTGTGACAAGAAAACTCGGAAAATATGCAAGTAAAAAATAAACTTTTTGCAATATCGTTTAGCGTACATATCAAAGTCTAGGAAAATTTTTGTCATATATTTGTTTTAAACTAAAATATGCACCAATTTTTAGCTTAAGGGATCCAAAATGAGCGTTTATTGCATTTCGACAGTATTTTTTGTGGGACATGAGAGCACCTCAGACCTATCGAATTACATTCTGAATACGAAGCATGTCTTTCTGATATCAAATAATTTTCATTTTTAAAAATCACAATATAATACAAATTTTATGACAAATTATAAAAATTTGATATTTTTCAAATTTTGATATATAACAGTCCTCAAGTAAATTATATAAATCTAATGATATATAAAGAATTTGGATTTGTTTGACACTACATGGTTTTACAGAGCTGTTTCGTAAGGGCCAATAGGCCCTCACTCATCAGAAACTTAATGCAGAATGAGACATAAACTAAAATATACACAACACCAAGCTTCAAGAATAATCATGGATAAAAGGATTACATAATGTTACATAAAATCAATAGACAACATGTCATAATTTCAAGTGCACAAAACCATAGAAGTCAATCTGCCATAATTTCAAGTGCACAATACCATAAAATTCAATACACATAAAAACTTGATCACAAAAGAATATAAGTGAGGAATCCACTTAAATATGTCAAGTGGACAGGATCATATAAAAGCCAATGCAAATTGCTTGGTGATTCTGACATCATGGCTAAGAGGAACACAATACACTTGATTACTCAAAATGAAATAAATTGTGGAACCAGGTAGACATCATAATAAGATAATGAACATTATGGCACTTGATCATACACAAAAATGATATTGACTACAAAGGCTTATACACAAATTGCAAACAATCATCAATCAAATGATTAGTGTCTTTCAGAGTACATTGGTTTCAGAGTCAGGCAATCTAATGATATATTCTTAAAGTGTATGTAGCAGGGAGGAAATGCCGACGGTCAATTGAAATTTCCCAAAAGACCTATTTTTTTGGTGTTTTGGGAAAAAAATCCATATCTTCAATACGAAAGGTCAAAATTTTCAATTGATCGTCGGCTTTTCATCCCACCTACATGTACATACACTTTAAGTATAAATCATCAGATTTATAAAGTTTACTTCAAGTACTGTTAAATATCAAAAATATCAATTTTAATGATTTGCCATAAAATGTGTATTAAATTGCGAATTTCAAAAATCAAAATTATTTGATATCAGAATGACATTCTTCAGTATTCAGAATGCAATTCGATCGATATGTCTGATGTGCTCTAATGTCCCAAAATAAATACTGTCCAAACGTTCATACCCCAGCCCTTAATAGAGTGACAAAATTACTTTGGGCACATGTTTTGAAAAAAGTCGAATTTCAAAAAAATAAAAAAACCCTTCCCTAATTTTCATGCCTCTTCAAGAAATGATAATTTTTTCATTTGGATAAAAAAAGTGTCACTATGGGATTCCTCGACTCATTTCATTTCCAAAAATGTATAGTTTTATATACTTTGAACACAAACTTCTCTCTCATTGCTCTGGCTGTAAGCAACTCTTACTTATTTTTTGTGTATTGCTATGCAGCAAACAGATAAACCGCAATGCATGATGGGATATTCATTTCAGCTGCTGTAGTGTACTGTATAAAAAAAGTGGTAATTTTCGCGTACAGTTATTTTCGCGATTTGGAGTGAGAGACACATTTTCGCTGAATGTTATTTTCAGCAATTGCCCAGTCCTTCTCTATACTTGTAATACATTATTGCATACATTCGCGAGGTGTTATTTTCAGCGGTTGGAGCTCTAATCGCTAAATTGCGAAAATAAAACCTCATGAAAATTACCACTTATACAGTAGTGGTTTCATCTTCCAAAATCACTGAACCTGAAAGTTTGGTACATCTTGGATTTTGGCAAAAACATCTAAAGATGAATGTTCTAAGTGCTATGTCCTGGTTTTTACAAGGTCTTGCATGAATAGTTTTAGAACAATAGGGTAGTTAAAGGCATAATGTATGATCTTATATTATATGAACTTGGTTAATTTTTTTCATATCTGAGTTTGTGACATATTTCTAATGCTTCCACATGTCCAACTTGTACCTAAATCAGTAAATGGAATTGGCCAATGCGTGAGAGTTGACAGCCCTATGTCCTCCTATTGAACTACATGTCAAAACAACAACCAATATGGTTTTCTGACTTTACTTTGTTATTTCAGCTCAAAATAGACAGAAAACCTTCCCAACAATTATTACTAGTATTATTTCAGCATTTTGAGTATGGAATAAGAAAATTGTGGGATAGGCTTTTACGACGGGAATTCATAACAATTAGGTTTTTAGCGGGTTCGCCGTCGGACAAGTTTAGAACTGTCAAGCTTTCGTCAGGAGTAGCTCTGACTTCTTCAGGACAAAGTACCTAAGAATGAGACATGTAGACCGCCCTTGTCTACTGATGACTCTGAAAAGAGCCGTTTGCTGAAGACTGCCCCTTGTCAACAGAAAATAGCAGATCTCGCCTATCTGCTGATTTTGTAAGTTTTGGTGGCTCTGAAAAGAGCCGTTCAATGAAGACTGCCCCTTGTCTACAGAGAACTAGCAGATCTCGCCTATCTGCTAATATAAAGGTTTTGGTGGCTCTGAAAAGAGCCGTTTGCTGAAGACTGCCCTTGTCTACAGAAACAAGCAGATCTCGCCTATCTGCTGAATTTGTAAGTTTTGGTTGCTCTGAAAAGAGCCGTTTGCTGAAGACTGCCCCTTGTTAACAGAAACAAGCAGATCTCGCCTATCTGCTGATTTTGTAAGTTTTGGTGGCTCTGAAAAGAGCCGTTCACTGAAGACTGCCCCTTGTCAACAGAAAACAAGCAGACCTCGCCTATCTGCTAAATTAAATGGAATAAGAAATTTAAAATTTGAAGGAGATCATACATTAGAGCAGGCTTCCTCAAATAGATTTGTTGAAGCGCCACATGAAATTAAAAAAAACCCTGCAAAGCGCCACTCAATGGCTGCGAATACGCGGGGGGAGTCAGTTTCCCCCCTCTGAAGCTATCGATTTTTTAAAATTTGAGGTGCAAATGACGTCATTTGGTGCAACATTTTGTACTATTTTAGCCTGTCTTTACAAGGATAACATGGGAATCGCATTGTTTATTTATTTTTTTATATCTAAACGGGCGCTGAGCGCCACTGAGGCCACGGCGCGCCACATGTGATGCGCAAGACGCCGCTATTTGCGGAGCCCTGCATTAGAGCTTTAAGATGAAATGTGCATATGCAATTAATTTGGACAAGAAATATAAATCGCTGTTGCAGGAAAACAAAATGAAGCATAGAATCCTAACAGTGTATGGATTGATTATGTTGATTGTCATGTAATAACATTAAATATCACATTAAAGAGAAATCTTTAAAAAGTGTCTATATTGTCAGAAGTATTTTCGATTCATACGGCTTTTAAAGAGCTAGAATTCACATAAAAATGAACCACTTTCAATGTGATTTATGTTTTATACGGTAGTAGACTTTTTTATTTGACATTTACAATATTTAAAACAAATATGCAAGAAACCACTACTATAGGGATTTGTTTCGTTCAAACTAGTGATTTAAAAGCCTGGGGGGTACTCAAGTTTGATTTTGGTAGGGACGTGCCGCTGAGAATTTGAAAGTGGACCCATAAATATACCAGTTCAAGAAATTTAGACACATTAATATTTTGGCCAAATTTAACCCAAATTGCCTTAGTTTTTACTAATTTTCCCAATTTTATTTGGAAAATTGAGAAATTTTGGCTAGATTGAGACAAAATTGGGCTATTTTTCGAAAAAATTGAAAAATTTTTGAAAAAAGGACCCATTCATATACCAAAATTGGCTTAGAAAAAGGGGTCATTGATATACCAAAAGGCCGAAAATGCTACCCATATTAGCGGCACGTCCCCGTATGGTCATTTGTACTAAAGTACCCCCCTGGGTTTAAAAAAGTTCACATAAATAAATGACTGGCACAAAATAAAAACCTTGTCATTGTTAGAATTGTTGAAAATTATAATGAAGCACAACAGGACTCCTACCAAAGAGAAAATATACACTTGTCTTGTTACCATCAGCAACCTAATTAATACGGGCCTAATTAGCACTCCTGTGCTAATTTTAGACTAAAATACCTAGCTATTAATTGTGAATGATTGCCATTTTGGACGAAGCCACACTCACAACGCTATCGTATGTCTAAAATTGGTCAGTCTATAATATCGAATTGATTAATTCGAATTAAACAATTCATTGATGTTAGCACTGGGTAGTAGCCATTACTGCCAGTAGACAGGAAGTCTAGAAAGTTGACCTCAACGCTGTAGGTGGTCTTCCTGTACTTTTGAATGGGACAGCAGTAACCTTGGGCATGTTTTAGACCAAAATTTTGGATTTTTCAGATTTTTTTCTAAGTTTGTGAGAGCATAACAAGACTATCCGTCGATGGATTTTTATTTCCGTCGGTAGATATTTTTAAAATTAAGTTTGTCATAACATATTAAAAGGGCAGAGACCCCTGATGTATAATAAATTAGCTAGGTAAGTTTTGAGTAACCTTGATGAAAATGATCAAAAAAGTGCCTATTCAATTGTGTGGGTACGGTCCATCACCTGTCACTTGGTAGTCTTGTAACATGTCTAATGGCGCTGCCCACTCGGCCACTCGATGAATTGTTTAATTCGAATTAATCAATTCGATATTATAGACTGTTGGTAGAGGCAAAGTTCAACACAATTGATCGCTTGAAAACAGAGCAACGTTTGCTTTGTACTTCTAGGTATTTTAGTCTCAGGTGCTAACTAGCACATGGGCAATTCCATGTTAAAATGACATTTTTTCAAAAATATGAACTTTGCAATTGGCAATGATTGATGATATATTTTGATTATACACCCTTTAAAGTTAACAAAAAAGAAATTTTCAAATGAATATCAGCTGCAGTATTTTTTTTCATTGATTTGAAGGATTTAATTTATTTTCCTACATTTTGTTAATTAGCAGATAGTCAAAAGTAATTAATTTTTTTTCTCATTAATATATGGAACAAAAACAATTCTTTTTTGTGATAGTGTTGTTTGATACATAATTTAAAAAAAAAAAAAATAAAAAATTAGGAAGCTGTGTTGGTAATGGTCAGGATGGCACGGCAAGTTGTATAATGTTAAGCATGTAACGCGAGTCACAAAAGAACAACTTTTAATGCAGTAAAAAATCTAAAGGGTTATAAATGTTCCCTTTTATTTTCCTCCTGGTTTGGGTCATAACTCATAATTATTTCATAAGGTTTTTGGTTTGCAACAATTGTACCACCAGAGACAGACTATTCAAAATGGTAACGCGAGTCACAATGTAACGCGAGTCACGATATTGTAACGCGAGTCACACATATTATACAGCTCTCTATACAGTAGGGCTAGAAAATAATCCATAAATAATCACTAAAACTTCTCCTCCCAATTTTACCCTCCCAGGACTCATAATTATTGTACATCACTTAACAAATTGCAGGACTGGAAACCGTTTTTGTCCCCATCTGTGAATTCAAATTCACAATTTGACTTTCCATTATAAACACCCATTATAAACACCCACTACCACCATTCCAACCCAGTTTCTCCACCTATCCCCGGAACAGAAGGTCACGTTTAAAGTTGAATTCCACAATATAAATTAAATAGAGCATGTTTAGAGCTTTCAAATTGGGCTGTGTTATCAAATAGTGAGTGTAACAGTCACATAACGTAACGCGAGTCACACACTAAGTTGGCCATTTAAAAAAAATTCAAATGTACTTATTAATGTTTGCTTCTGTAGTATAGCTGCAGTAAAAGGTAATTACCTAGTGGTATCAACTTTTGTGTGCAGCTTCTTGTTTGAGGAGAAATATTGAAAAAGTAAAAGCTCAATTTGGAAGGGGTAATTTTAGTAACAAAAGTCACAACCACATATTTTCCAATAAATGTTACATCGTTACATAGAGTTAACAAGTTTACATGATTTGATACATGTAAAGAGAAGATGAATAAATCAAGTCTGAGGAATGTGTTCCACATTGATCAGCAGCAGCCTTTTATATTTTGCTACTATAGGGTCTCTGCAATAAGCAGACCTCCCCTCTCAGCCTGCCATAAATTGCTTGATCCTCTTCTCGGCTTGCCAAAAGATCCTTACCCCAGGCTTTGCACATATGGAAAATTTTTAGGAACCCATTTTGCAAACCTTAAATGCAGTTTTGCATATAACACCAGGCACAAAAAGAAACAGTTATAGTCACGCTTGCTGTTCAACAACTTGATAATTTTGCATTATTCTGAAATATACATTTTGTTAGTTGGATTTTGCGTTATCGTTTGACATCCTGTTCATGAAAATTGAGCAAGAATTGACCAAGATATGAGCCTCCAAACCCCAAAATCGAAAGTTGCAATTTTAACGATTCAATTGTGCCTGTTACACTGTGTTTTATTGATCGGCCTGTGGTTCTTGTGTACAACACAACGATGCATCCCATTGAAAATCGTTGAAATTGCAATGTTTAATTTTGGGGTTTGAGTGTTTGGAGGCGCATGTCGTGGTCAATTCTTGTTCAATTTTTACCAACAGGGTGTCAAGTGAGAAAGCAAAGTCCAATTAACAAAATGTATATTTCAGAATAATCCAAAATGATCAGGTTGTTGAACAGCAAGGATGACTATAACTGACAAGTTTCTTTTTGTGCCTGGTGTATATGAATGTTTCCATACAGTTTTTCCAATGCATTTTATGTAATAAATGTATATGAAAATTGTATTCTTATTCAAATTGCCTTTTTTTTTAAATTTCCATCATTAGCCCCCATTACCACCACCCCACCCCACCCCAGAGGAGAGGGTCCTTTTAAATGCTGAATTACAGTATTTTTATAGTGCTAAAGTAAAACTGACCACAATGGAAATGAAATTGAGCGTGTTTAAAGCTTTCAAAGTGGGACCATGTAATCAAAATAGTGAGCGTAACGCTGAGTCAATGTAACTTGAGTCACGCACCAATTTAGCTAAAGTTGGCCTTTTTAAAAATACCAATCTCAAATATACTTGGTGTTTGTTTCTGTAATACAGCTGAGATATAAGGTAATTACTTAGTGCAGCTGTTTGTTTGAGGAGAAATATTGAACAAGTAAAAGCCTAATTTTGAAGGTGTAATTTTTCAGAACGCATGAGTCACAATCACATTTTGCTAATAAATGTTTCATCTAGTTATTTACAAAATTAAAGTTTATGTGATTTGATACATTGGGTCAGTAAGTACATGTGGAGAGAAGATGAATAAACCAACTCCTTGTTCAATTGTATTTATATGACATTGAATGTGCTGATTTTATCAAAAATGTAACGCGAGTAACGTGGAATTGCCCACATGTATAGAGGCCTATTTGAAAGTATGCCTTAACGGTTCATGTACAGTAGTAAAAAAAGCTAACGTCAGGTTCTGTCACTGTTGTTCAGAACTATCTCATTGTGGAAAATGGATCTCATTTGGAAATTTTCTCGGTGATGAATCATTTCCACATTACAAAACCCTTTTTGTTTTATTTTTTTAAATACTAGTAGTAGCAAACAACCTGAAACCAACTATGCTGCTGAATATTCCTTTGTTAGTGATTAAGTTTGCTATTTTATGAGTAGTCCTACTGTACAGTTATATGCAAATAATTTTTTGCATTAGGCTTTTGTACAAGTTTTTTTTTATTTACCACTTAAAAGTACATGTGGAATTCAGGGAAATCCAGGTACTTAAAAGTACCTGACATTTTTTTTTTACTCAAAGTTGGTGTTCAAGAGTTAAAGGAAACCATTTTTCTGCAGGAAGGTGCGCATCAAATTTATCACATTCTCGGCTAACACTTACTTCTGATACATTGAAAATTACATAGATTTTTTCCCTACAAACCTGATTTTTTTCAATTCCCTCCCTCTCAAACTTAACTGGAGAAAGCTGAAAAAACTTTTGAAGTTACTAATTTAGTTTACTAAAAATGCATTCAACATCAGAGGGTTGACCTTGTTGTTTGAGGACACCGAACTGGGCATGAATTGGTTGTTTAAAAAGACCATGAACAGCATTTAAACCTAATACATGTATAGAAGTCCAGACACTGGGTACTACTCAATCTATCTGGTTCCATACAGTACCATACTTCACCAACTATAATAGTTAGCACCCAATAAAACTAATTGGGTGGATTATATCTCAATTTGAAATGCCAATTGGATCTCATTTTGGATCTCAAATTATACCCGCATGCGAAGCATGGACGGGTATATTGTTATCCTGTGGTTTCTTCTCCTTCTCCATCAAACACATCATTCTGTCAAGGCTAGCGCTAAAACTACAAAGGCCCTGGAGCCCATATGTGGTACACTTATGGGCCCTATCCCATAGAAGGGCCTTTTGCCCATTTTGGCCCCAGAGGTCAAAGGTCACGGGCCCCAGGGGCCCAAATGTGAAAATACAAAGCACGCCGTTTCTCATCAAATGAAGAAGCCTCAGAGCCCTTAGTTGGTACACTGATAGCCCTAGGGTACTCTATATTTACAAATATACAAGAGCCCCATATGTTATATATTATGGTCCCCAGGGGCCCAAATGTTAAAATATGGTGCAACAGATTGACAAGCCTAGCTCTATAAGTATAAGATAACTAGGGTTCATATGTGGCATATGTATGGGCCCCAAGTTGTAGATGTGCCTTTTGCCCATTTTGGCCCCATATGTACAAGGCTAGGGGCCCCAGGGGCCTAAATGTTAAAACAAAGGGCCGGCCGTTTCTCAGCAACTAAAGTAGCTACAGGGTTCAGATTTGGTACACAGATAGGTCTTTAGTATTATATTGTCATATGTATATATAATCCCCATATATCACATAATATGGGCCCCAGGGCCCCAAACGCTAAAACATAGGGCCGGCCGTTGCTCAGTAAATAAAGCAGCTACAATGTCCAGCTTGAGTCTACTGATAGTACTTGGGAATCATACTTCGAGCAGAGTTGGAGAATATTTCAATAGGCCAATTCAAATCAGAAGCTTACCATGCTTACCAAGCGCCTGTTTGAAAAGTTTTATCCTTGTGTACATTGTAATTTTCAATCAATTTCATTATTATCACATATTTTTTTTGTTGTATTTCTAGTTACTTGATCCCATTTGTTGTTGTTTTTTAATGTGTACATCTTGTGTAAATTTTTAATAATTATGATGTTTGTATATACGTATGTAATGTACTTTGTATGAGGGCCTGCTTGGAAAGCAGTGCTTGTCACTGAAGCTGTTTTACCCTCAATAAAGAAAGATTTCTATCTATCAACATATGTACCTGAGCCCCATAAGTCATATATATTGGGCCCCAGGGCCCCAAATGTTAAAACAAAGGGCCGGCTGTTTCTCATCATATAAAGGAGCTTTATTGCTCATAGTTTGTACACAGATTGCACCTGAGAACTACATTGTTATATGTACATATGAGCCCCATATATCACATAATATTGGCCCCAGGGCCCCAAACGCTAAAACATAGGGCCGGCCGTTACTCAGTAAATAAAGTAGTTAGAGTGGCCAGCTTGAGTCTACTGATAGCACTAGAAAATTATACTTCAACATAATTATGTACATGGGCCTCATAAGTCAAATATTATGGGCCCCAGAGCCCCAAATGTTAAAACAAAGGGCAGGCCGTTTCTCATCAAAAAAAGCAGCTTCCGGGCTCAGAATTTGTACACAGATAGCACCTGAGAATTATATTGTTACTAACACCCACACACCCACACACGTAGGACTAAACAGACAGATCGTATTATATCATAATTGGAAATACCAGCGTGAAGCGTTAAGGCTGTTCCAGTTAAATTACATACCCATTGGCTGTTCCATTTAATTTACATACTCCCTCTGAAATTGCTGTTCCATTTAATTTACATACTCCCTCTGGAATAGTTTCCCCTGAATCATATTACATAGCCTCACTGTGAGTAAGAGAGACTGACAGCAGCAACCTATGGAGAGTAAGAGAGACGACTCCCTGTGAGGGGACTTTTTACAATTTCTTTATTTTAAGTGCTACGACAGTGCAACCTACATTCAATTAAAGCTTGTGACTTGGACTTTCACTTTTTACATATACAATTTCTTTATTTTAAGTCCTCAGCAAATAAGGACTGTAAGTTTGGGTACACCGATAACATGCGGGTATAGCCGTATTTGTGTACAAATATATAGCCTTCTAGTTGCTTCTCTATTCTTTTCAATTTGAGATGATTACAAAATGAGATCCATTTTTGAATAGCAGTGTGTGCTATGAGTAGTCTACATGGTATTTGTGTACAGTCGCATTTTCATCAAAATTTTTGACTCTGCCCCTCCCCCACTTGGCCCCAGTCAAATTTTGAAAATGTTACATCTTGTCACTACCCCTCCCCCCTTTGTCCCCAGAAAAAAAAATCCTAGTAAGGCCAAAAAAAAAAAAAGGTTTGTCTCAAAGCTTACGCGCGCGTTTGTAAAATGGCACGATTTGACAAAAAAGAAATGCATAAATTTTTTTATTTCCAAAAAAATTTTTTATAGTTTTTCCAGAAAAAATCGGCGTGAAAATCAGACTTTTTTTCTCAAAATACCATGAAAAAAGTCGGGGGGGAAAAAAAAAAAAATGGCATTTCGCATTTGTTTTTAAATTTCTTGTGAGCTTTGAGACAAACCTTTTGGTGTAAGGGGGGGGCACATGCCTGGGGGTGCTGAAATCGTGATGGATAAAAAAATGTGGGTCAAGAAAAAATAAAACTAAAATAAAATTGAACATTAAGTGTACATGCCAAGGGTGTGGCATTATATCACCATATTGCTGTACGTTGAACATGCATTGAACTTTTTGTTTTGTTTTTGTTTTTTATCACTTTTTAGATTCTTGCAAGCTCTGGGCAAAAAACAAAACAAAAAAGATCAACAATTAAAGTTTTTGTACCCTTGCCCCGGATGCTATTATCGCTTAGCTACGCCACTTTTCCTGGTGCCACCACTCCTTTAAATGCAAAATGTTTAACATTAAACGTTAAGTTGGGTTATTAAAACGCTTTAAAAACATTTTTGAAAACGTACTGTGAAACATTCTTACACGTTTAAGGTACACGTGTACATGAGTAGTGAGTTTTAAAGTTTTAAGTTGCAGGTCAAAGGTCATTTGAAATCATTGTCTAAAATTGCTCAAAATAGTGAATGCAAAATCAGGTGACAAGTCCTCCTTCCATAATTTTTTTTCCATACTCAATAAGTACAAAATAATTGTATACCCCTGAATAAGATGTCGGTTCATTTTCATGTGCAGTCATTTAATCAATACTATTTTGGTGAAAACAATAATGATAAACAAACATTACTTTATGTTGTAACATTTCAGATATTAGGATCCACTGATAAATCTGCAATTGGAAACTAATAAAAGTTGAACCCGGATTAAGACAGAAGACGGGGATTGTAGTCTTGAACTCATGTGGCTCCACTGAAGAACATCTTCATCTTTAGTAAAATTTACTTTTATGGTGGGTTTCAGGTGCACATAGTACTTATACATCTTTCAATATTGTTGGGTTTGTGTAAACTTTACTCTGTAAATACTTGTTACAAACAGCAACACAGGGAAATGAAACTTTTGAAACCATTTACCTGTGCATTTTGCCGCATCAAGCATTATTCTTTGGACAAATTGAAAACTCATCTTAATAGACATATGATTAAATATGTGTGGGGTCATAGATGCAAAAGTGTGTTTTGTCCGAAAAGCTTATTAAAGTTGCTAAGATATTTTCATAGCCACAGGAATCTATGGTACTACCGGTGTAAAAAGTTGAACATTAGTGAGAAACCCTTTGAGTGTGAGTACTGTCAGAAATGTTTTGCACACAAAAGTTTCCTTATGAACCGTTTCAGAATTCAAACCAACGAGAAACCCTTTCAGTGTGATTACTGTCAGAAATGTTTTGTCCGAAAAAGTCACCTTGTGGAGCATATCAGAATTCACACCAAAGAGAAACCCTATCAGTGTGAGTACTGTCAAAAATGTTTTGCCCAAAATAGTACCCTTGTGACCCATATCAGAACTCACACCAAAGAGAAACCGTTTCAGTGTGAGTACTGTCAGAAATGTTTTACACGGAATGGTGATTTGAAAAAACACAGGACAGTACACACCAAAGAGAAACCCTTTCAGTGTGAGTACTGTCAGAAATGTTTTACACGGAATAGTGATTTGAAAAAACACAGGACAGTACACACCAAAGAGAAGCTCTTTCAGTGTGAGTACTGTCAGAAATGTTTTGCCTACAAACATGTCCTTGTGCACCACATCAGAACTCACACCAAGGAGAAACCATTTCAGTGCCAGTACTGTCAGAAATGTTTTGCACAGAATGGTGATATGCGAAGACACATGAGAATTCACACCAAATAAACAGTGTCCACATTAGAACATACTATCAATGTTAGTATTGTCAGAAATGTTTGTTTCCAAAAACGGTCTCAGATGCTATATCAAAACTCGCACCAAAGAAATACCACTTGGTGTGAATATCATCAGATGTGATTTTTAGTCTCCGCCAAGAACTGATGAAGGGGTTATATAAATGATGCTGGGCTTCTCTGCATTTGCGCACCTGATAATGCAATATCATTTGAACCAAACAAGTATGGGTGTACATCTGAGCAGCATAGATGCATCTCAAGCAGGTGGTGTTTGAGTTCGGAGGTGGGTCATAGGGCAGAACACACTTACACCCCATAAAAACTAGAATTCACACCAAAGAGAACCACTTTCAGTGTGATTATGTATGGTACTAGAAATAGTAGTACAAGGAACATTTACATGATCTTTTTTCATGAATGCTTGAAGGGACAACATTTTATGTTATGCATAAGTTTTAAAGAATTTGATTTTCCAAATATACCAGTAGTGACAAAATTACATTTCACACAGTTTTTTTTTTCAATATATAAAAAACAGACGAATTTAAAAAAAAAAAAAAAGAATCTTCCTTAATTTTTGTGTCTATTTTTGAAAAGAGCTAGATAATTTTTTTTAAACCCCAAACTGATTTTTTTTTATTTTGGCACAAAAAATTGGGATAATAACACTGTATTTTTGTTATTTTTTTCAAAAAGAAAAGGTTATTTATTTAGTCACCATGGGATTCCTTGACTCATTTCCTTTCCAAAAATGTATAGTGTTAAATACTTTGGACACAAACTTCTCTCGCATTACTCTGGCCTCAAGCGTCTGTTACTTATTTTTTTGTATTTGCTATGCAGCAAAACGATAAACTGCAATGCATGATGGGATATTCCCTTCAGCTGCTGTGTAGTGTAGTGGTTTCATCTTGCAAAATCACTGAACCTGAAAGTTTGGTACATCTTGGATTTTTGCAAAAACATCTAAAGATGAATGTTCAAAGTGCTCTGTCCTGGTTTTTACAAGGTTTTGCATGAATAGTTTGAGAACAATAGGGGAGTTAAAGCCATAATGTATGATCTTATAATATGAAAAATAGGGTAGTTAAAGGAGGATTTCGTGATCCTAGCATCCTCTTTTTATGACATTTTTCAGTTGATATCCACGAAAAAAGATTATTCCCAAAATTTCAGTTGTTTCCGATTTTGCGTTTGCGAGTTATGTATGATTGATTATGTGTGTTACACTGTTGTAATTTTGTTCTGGTATACCAGAACGAAATTCAAATTTGATGATATTTTTGCTAAACGAATTAATCTGCAAGAATTTTTTGGTACATAGACATTATGTAGCCAGAGGTTTCCAGTGTTATAAAAATCTCAACTTTTTTTGAGAAAAGTGGGGGGATGAGGGATCACGAAATGCCCTTTTAAGATAAAATGTCCATATGCAATTAATTTTGACACAAAATGTAAAGCCCTGTTGCAGGAAAACAAATTGATGCTTAAATCTCAAAAGTTTAAGTTTGTAATAACATGTTACTGTAAATTTGATGTAAAATGTGCATAATTTTCATTCGTAAATGCAACAAAAATGAAAGTGACCGCAAATTGTTATCACTAATTGAAGAACTTTGGTTATATTGTATCTAACATTATTTTTGCATATATATTCTTTTTTTCTGACTCAATTTTCACTTTTACTGTCAGAAATGTATTGGTGATGGAAGGGATCTTGTGCTTCACATTAAATATCACATGAAAGAGAAATCTTTAAAAAGTGTCAATGTTGTCAGAAGTATTTCTTTCAGTTCATAAGGCTTAAAGCCATATTATAACATTTGCTGAGAAGAATGCCCTCGCAAAAATGTCAAATTCTGGTTTTACGATTGTGATTTACTTTAAGGGATCTAAAATGAGCGTTATTAGCGTTTCGACAGTATTTTTGTGGGACATGAGAGCACCTCGGACCTATCGACCAGATTGCATTCTGAATACTGAAGCATGTCTTTCTGATATCAAATAATTTTCATTTTTGAAAATCACAATATAATACAAATTTTATGACAAATTATAAAAATTTGATATTTTTCAAATTTTTGATATATAACAGTCCTCGAAGTAAATTATATAAATCTAATGATATATTCTTAAAGTGTATGTAGTAGGGAGGAAAAGCCCGACGGTCAATTGAAAATTTTGACCTTTCATATTGAAGATATGGATTTTTTCCCCAAAAGACCTAATTTTTTTGGTGTTTTGGGAAAAAAATCCATATCTTCAATAATGAAAAGGTCAAAATTTTCAATTGATCGCTGGCTTTTCATCCCACCTACATACACTTTAAGTATAAATCATCAGATTTATAAAGTTTACTTCAAATACTGTTAAATATCAAAAATATCAATTTTTAATGATTTGCCATAAAATGTATATTAAATTGCGAATTTCAAAAAATTATTTGATATCAGAATGACATTCTTCGTATTCAGAATGCAATTCGATATGTCTGATGTGATGTCCCAAAATAAATACTGTCCAAACGTTCATACCCCAGCCCTTAATAAACAAAGATACTCTGCAAAAATCAAGACTTTACATGTAGGTGCTGTAGCTTTGTCAAAATCTGACATTTTATTATTACGATGGAAATATTAGTTGAACGTGTATGAGGTGTTCGGCACAGTACATACACGGTGTGTGGGTCACACATACACACACATCAGAGCATGCGCGTATTTGGGGGGGCTTTGGGGCACGAGCCCCCCGGGGTAAAAGCAGGGGGCGGCCAAAACCAAGGGGCGGCAAAAAGAGAGGCGGCGGTAGAAGAAGTGCGACAAAAAGAAATAGTAAAGAGAGAAGGGCGGAAAAAATTTGAAAAAGTATAAAAATTTGTGAAAAAATGGTACTATACATCAAAATGTGCCTGTTAGTGCCTGTAATCCTTTTCGGGCTGTTGAGGAAGGGGCGGCAAAATTGAATTTTCTTC
Source organism: Amphiura filiformis (assembly GCF_039555335.1). Classification (NCBI taxonomy): domain Eukaryota; kingdom Metazoa; phylum Echinodermata; class Ophiuroidea; order Amphilepidida; family Amphiuridae; genus Amphiura; species Amphiura filiformis. The sequence continues at coordinate 27,967,470 of NC_092642.1, forward strand.
AGCGCCCCTGGGTAGGAGCGGCCACGGTACGCCACTGCGTCAGAGGATCGTAGCATATTACAACCGCCGGAGTAACATGCATTGGCGCTGGTAGTAAATTCCAATTTTCTTTACTTTACCTCACTTGTTCGGCTCAAAATTAAAAGGGGACATATCTGACAGTAAAAGCTAACATTTTATGGAAAATAAATACTAATCTATTTTTACAGAAATGTTATAAAATGGCTTTAAAGAGCTAGAATTCACATAAAAGAGAACCACTTTCAATGTGACTTTGTTTTATACGGAACTAAAAATAGTAGTCTTTTTGTCAAGACATTTAAAACATTTAAAAAACATGCACAAGAAACCACTACTAGTATGAGAACTTATATTAGGGATTTGTTTAAGTGATTTAAAAGTTCACATAAATGACTAGCACCAAAGTAGAGACCCTATCGATGTTAGAATTGTTGAAAATTTTAAAAAGCACAACAGGACTCATACCAAAGAGAAAGCATAAACTTGTCTTGCTTTACCGTCGGCAACTTAATTAGCACCCCTGTGCTAATTCGAGACTAAAATACCCAAATCTTTGGACGAAGCCACATGCACTGCAGTGCTGTCTTTGGCCAAAATTGGTAAAGGCAAATCAGAGCTTGTTCGACCTGATCGATTGCTTAAAATAGAGAGCAATGTTTGCTTTGTACTTTATAGGTATTGTAGTCCCAGGTGCTAACCAGCACATGTATGGAGGCCTATTTGCCTTAACGGTTCATGTGCAATGGTAAAAAAAAAGTAATGTCGGGTTCTGTGCTATGAGTACAGTCTACATGATATTTGTGTACAGTCACATTTTAGACTCACCCCTCACTTGGCCCCAAATTATGAAAATTTAACATCTTGTCACAAAAAATTCCCCTCCCTTTCCCCCACAGACAGGGGGAGGGCGAAACAGCAAATGTAGGCATTTAATAGAAATAGGTAAAGCCAAAAATTACCAGTCAAGTAAAGTGTACCTATCATTGAATGCAACGTATCTTGCTGTGAGTTTGGGAAATCCCTGAGTAAAATGTAGGCATTAGAAATAGGTAAAGCCAAGGGCCACAGAATTGCTAAACCAGCAAAAACAATGGGAATACAAAAGTGCACTAGAACAAGTGATGTGTGCACATAATTATAAGCAAACACAATAAACCAAACAACATGTAGGCACAAAAACAGGCAAAGTTTATAAAACACACCAAAGTATTCTTCAATTGAAGGATTAATAAAAAGTATAGGTTCAACTAATTCTCGCGTTTCACAATACGATGCGCCTCCAGCGTGCGCTGGGTCGAGGCTAAAATATGCAGTGCATCATGGGAAAAGGTTGACATCCAAAGCCCGCGTAATACGAATACAAAACAGGAACATGCAACATTGTGGGTACATGTAAGGCCGCCGGTAGACTGAAGGCGCAGTGAAAAAAATAGGTTAACAATAGGCTATTTTATACCCAGGGTGACAGAAAAAAGGGGAAAAATTGTGAATGAAATGGAATTTTACATTAAAATTGTGTGTTTTTATGTCGGTACCGCCTAATAACCTTATACGATACAATAACCGATATGTTATATACTGCGCCAAGAAAGTATCCTTACACTTGAAAAAAAAAAATCAAAATTTCCAAACTGAACAATATTGGAGTAAATTTTTGCACATTATGACACCACATTGAATCCAATGTGACTTCAAGAAGCAAAGTTACAAGCATTTGATTAGACGACGGTCCAGTTTCAAAAGTGACAGATTGGCTTATTCAAAACTCCACAAGACCACAAATCTGGTTTGAGAGTGGTGAATGGCTAATTTATGCATTTGGCTTTAATTCAAAACAAAAGGAACAAAAGAAAACTGAACCAAAAGAACTGACAAATGAAAGTTATGAAAAATACAGAGAAGTAAAAACTGAAATAAAAACTGCTTTAAATAACGATTCATTGAAGAAACTGTGTTGTCTCTTTGTTGCGCTTGTTGGAATCTTTTTGTGCCTTGTATAGGCCAGTTTGTCACTTTTAAAACGGGACCTTCGTCTTTTCAATTGCTTGTAACTTTACTTCTTGAGGTCACATTGGATTCAATGTGGTGTCATAATGTGCAGGATTAGATAGTGCATCTATTAAAAAAACAAATTTACCCCTATATTGTTCAGTTTTAAAATTGCGATTATTTTTCCAAGTGTAAGGATACTTTATTGGCGCATATGTTATACACAAAATGATCTTCATTATAAAACATTGGAACAACATTTAAAAAAAGAAAGAAAAGTGGCACATCTCAGTTGTTGCTTGGGTGACAGGGCAAAACAGATCAAAGCCCATTGAATCGTGCTAACACTGACAATATTTGGGTTACGTTACCTGGTACAGTGGTACACAACACCTAATGTATGGCAAACAATTCTTTTTCTAAAACTTTTGCAGATGTCTAAACTTTTCTGAATCGTTATGAGCAGAGGAATACTTCATGGCATGATTTTAAGAAAATCTGAGCAATTTTTAAATTTTAACCCTGTGATGAACATGTTCCCTCATGACAAGAATTCTGGTAGTCTTGATCCAAGTCCTCAGGCTTTCTATCACTTGTGCATTTTTCTATCAGTTGAGGATTTTTTTCCACTGCTATTCATTAGTTCATTGTTTGGCCCCCATACATATGTGAGGCTTATGTTACCATCCAGATGGTTGCCTGATTGTTTGGCTGCCTGGTTGTCCGGGCGAAAGCAAATTCATTAATCCACTCTGCAGCTCCAACACAGTAGCCAATCAACTTCAAAGCCTGGTGTGCTGTATAGTTTTGTGTCATGTTACTTGCATGGGCTTTCACGATTATTAAACTAGTAGATTCTAAAATTAGAACTATTCAGTATTGAAGTGCCATTATATATGTAGCTTTCAATATAAGCCTACATATATACTTTACTGTTACTGTCACTAATATAATTATATAAAGTTTTTCATAACCATTTACTAGTATTTTGATGTAATAAAATAATATCAGTATAATATCTAGTTCAATTAAATGCGTTTAAAATGATTAATTGCAATTCTGGGTAAAAACCACATGTGCCTGCTAACGGTCAAAATTTTTTTATTGCATGAGGTGAAAGGGGTTTGGTAGTAGGTTACAAAAAGTCAAAAAAAAAATTCCTCCGGAGCTTGTTGCCATAGCAACGGCATATTTTATGATTTTGGCGATTTTTTTTTATTTTTTTGTGAAAATAAAGGAAAATATGTACTTTTCTGAATTGCTCCTGACTTTAAATTTGAGGTCACATTAAAAAACAACCTTACCACCATAAAGTACTATCTTTGTGCTTTCCCCAGATACAAAAAAATATTTCAATAATATTTCCCTATGTGCAATTTTAGGGCTGGGCAACATTGCCAATTTAGCACTTTTGAAAAAATGTAATTTTTACCCTATCTTTGAAGTCTAAAAACTAATTTTGCTTGAGCACCGAGAATTATTTCCTCTTTGTTGGTACTTGGGCAGACATTGGCCCTTCCAAATTTGGTAAAAAATCTCTGGGGCTATTTGACCTGTAAAGCCAGTGTTGCCAGAAAGTTTGATAATTTTCAAAAAATGCATTTGTCAAAATAATGCATTTTCTACATATTTACTCATGTAACCTTTAATACCACAAACTTAATTGAAATATTTGCACACTTTGCACACATGATTAGACACACACTGCAACGTAAGCAACACTTTGAGGCTGGGGACAAGTCCTGTCCTGCAAAAACCGGTATTGCCAGAAAATCTTCCTTTATTAATCCAAATTTCCAATTTGTGCGTTTTACAAGTATTTATTCGGTTAATTTTATACTATCAATATTAGTTGAATAGAATGTGCATTCAAACATCATCTGATACAATACAGGTTCAGACACATGGGGAGTTTTTCGACAGGTGGCATAGTAAGCTTTAGGCTTAGGGGACCTTGAGGATACTAAGCCTAGTTTTGACCAAAAATAGTCATTTTTGCATGGAAATTTTTTTTAAATGACATAATTATATGCATCTTGAAAAGTGTATCAGCTTACTAAGATGGATGTTCGGATCAAAAAAGTAAATCACAACATTTTTCTGTGACCTGTGTTTTTTGACCTTGACCTCTTGGAATTCATAAGTAGGCCTAAAATGTAGGATTTTAATGATTTTGGTCATTTTGGGCAAAAATGGGACCTTTTTTTTACCACCATCTCAAACAGGTTTTGAAACTTAGGCAATGATGGTGTTACCAGATTATATGACAATTAATTTACCCATACCGTAACTTTTGAGTTCGTCAAAACATGCGTGCATTTGTTTAGAAATCTCTCTCTCTGGGTTAGATGGTGCAGGATTGCGCTGCTGTGGTCTTCACAAGAGTACGCCATCTACTTCTATCAAAAGCCAAACGTGTTGCACCATACATTCCGTGTGATGAAACGTTCTTCACATCATTTTGTCCCGGGGGTTCTTGAAATAAATTTTACGGGATGTGCCACCCAGACTTTCGGATGCTGACTTTCTCTATACCTACTTTTTGCTGTTTTGCCACCCATCTGTATACCAATTTGTTGCCAAAAACACCCAAAAAGCACCCAAATTTGCCCTAATTGGGCGCTTTTAGGGGCACTTTTTCACAAATGCGCCCAATTGGGTGCATTGGTATCCACTGAAAACCCACCCATCGATATACCAAAATTACTGAAAAGGTACCCCAAAACCGTGGCACATCCCCGTATACCTTCAACCAGGGAGAACCCCCTCCGGCATTTTGTCCAAGATGTTGATGGACGTCCCCTTCCACGATGGCCTTCCACAGCTCCCTGAAGAATATGCTTCTCAACTCCACCATCCTTTCTTGCAATGTGGCCAAAGTAGCGCAATTTCCTCTCAATGATGGACTTTCTGATGTTTAAGTCTGTGCCAATCTTATTCAGGACCCAGATATTTGTCTTCTTGTCTTTCCAAGATACTCCCAACAGCCTCCTATAGCACCACATCTCAAATGCATCTATCTTCTTCCTGTCATTCTTTGTCATTGCCCAGGATTCGCACCCGTATGTAGCAATTGAGAAGACTGTTGCACGGAGTACCCGTATCTTGAGGTTGATTGATAAACCACGACTCTTCCAGATCTTTGACATACTCTGAGTTGTTGTCCTTGCCATAGCTAATCTTCTTTTGATCTCAGATGTGCTATCACCTTTGTTGTCTATCATTGAACCCAGGTATTCAAATTGTTTAACCTCCTCAATCTTTTGACCATCTATCACAAAGTCCTCTCCAGTTCCATTTCTATCAATAACCATTACTTTAGTCTTCTTGGCATTTAGCAGAAGGCCTTTCTCCTCACTGACTTCCTTGGTACATTTCAAAAGGGCCAGCAGTTCCTCTCTACTGCTGCATATTAGGGTGGTATCATCAGCATAGCGTAGATTTGTGATACTGCTACCGCCAAATTTGACTCCACCAGTAAACCCGTCCAAAGCTTCTCTCATGATAGAAATATAGCCTGGTAAAATGAATGATACGAACAATAATATAAACTTCAAACTCCCATGCGGGCAATTGGCATCAATATTGACGTTTGCATTATTTGACACCCTCATTGAAATTCTCCCCTAAATTAAGACATCCTTTTATTGTTCCAATGCCATCAATTTCTACTTCTACGTTTATACTGGAACAGGACCTGTTGACGGGATACTTGTCCAGGGTGGAAAGGTAACATCACTGTCTTCACATGGAAACAACCAGTTTACAATGCAAGTAAAAATCCAACTGGTGATGAAGCTAGTGGGTCATGATGTGCTGTTGCAATTAAACCACTCCCTATTTTCAACCCTAGTTTCTAACACAATCCTCAAGATAATTTTCTATCCGTTTGTGTATCAACACCTCCTTCCAAAAAAAAAGAGGAAAGGAGAGAAGAGAAGAGAAAGGGGGAAGGGGAAAAAGAGAAAAGAAAAGGGAGGAAAAGCGATTAATTTTACAGACATTTCTGACAGCGAAGTTAACATCCTGTAAAAATTCTTCTGAAAAATTGTAAAATTACGTAACAAATACAATAAAGCCCGGGGGAGGCACTCCCTATCTGAAATGGCAGGGATGTGCCTCGGCCATGTTAAAAGTAGGGGGCATTCAGGTCAAATGTACAATTACAAAAATATGGGGTCATTCAGTACACAACCTGAATAAAAATGGGGTCATTCGGTATGAAACTTTGAAATAGAAAAAGGGGGTCATTGAGTACATGATATTTTTAAAAGGGGGGTCATTGGGTAATAGGTAGGACCATAACACAAAAAGGGGTCATTGGGTACAAGCCGGTTTGAAAAGGGGTCTATCCGAGGCACATGATGCATATCTGTCATGGAAGTGCCCCCCCGGGCAATAAAGTATATTTTCTTATACACTTGTGTATTTCTTTAGAAATTTCACCGGAAAAATAGAGGCAAAGTTGCTGCCGGAAATGACCGTAAAATTACTGCATGTATTTTTTACAATGGATGTTTTTGTGATAATTTCTTCAGATTTGTTCAGTAAATTTTGTAAGTTTGTGAGTATTGATAGGCATGTTGTTAGTATAAAGCAGTGGTTTAAATCAGAGAATACACTTGAAACTGTTATTCGTTGATACGAGTTCACTCGGCCATGCCTTTTCGATTCGTAATCAAGAATCAGCAGTTTCGAGTATACCCATTAACAGGATTATCATCAAGCCAAAAAATTGTTTTATTGGCATAACATTTTAAGCTATTAGGAGAATTCAAAGAGAAGACAGTTTCCATGGAAACGGCCATTTACATCCATTTTACTAATTTTACTGGGAAATTAGCTCTATTTTATAGATATTTGCTTTAAAATGAGCATTAATAGCTGTTGCCATGGAAACTGCATACTCGTTGAATTCTCTCAATAGCCTAAACAGAAGCCCTATTTATCAATAAACTTAAGTGTAATTTAAACTTTTGCAACGCAAAAAATTGCTAAAAATGATTTTAAAAAGGGTCAATTTTGGCCCAAAATGACCAAAAACATTAAAAACCTGCATTTTGGGCCTACTTATGAATTCCAAGAGGTCATAGGTCAAAAACCATAGGCCACAGAAAAATGTTGTGATTTACTTTTTTGATCCAAACATATATCTTAGTAAGATGATACACTTTCCAAGATTATGTCGTTTTTCAAAAAATTTCCCATGTACAAATTACTATTTTTGGTAAAAACTAGGCTTAGTATCCTCAAGGTCGCCTAAGCCTAAGGTGTACTAAGGCACCTGTCGAGAAACTTGCCCATGTGTCTGAACCTGTATTGTACCAGATGATGTTTAAATGCACATTCTATTCAACTAACATTGATAGTATAAAATTAACCGAATAAATAATTGTAAAACGCACAAATTGGAAATTTGGATAAATAAAGTAAGATTTTCTGGCAATACCGGTTTTTGCAAGACAGGACTTGTCCTCAGCATCAAAGTGTTGCTTACGTTGCAGTGTGTGTCTAATCATGTGTGCAAAGTGTGCAAATATTTCAATTAAGTTGGTGGTATTAAAGGTTATAAACATGAGTAAATATGTAGAAAATGCATTATTTCGAAAAATGCATTTTTTGAAAATTATCAAACTTTCTGGCAACACTGGCTTTACAGGTCAAATAGGCCCAGAAATGTTTAACCAAATTTAGAAGGGGCAATGTCTGCCCAAGTACCAACAAAGAGGAAATAATTCTCGGTGCTCAAGCAAAATTAGTTTTTAGACTTCAAAGATAGGGTAAAAATTGCATTTTTTCAAAAGTGCTAAATTGGCAATGTTGCCCAACCCTAAAATTGCATATAGGGAAATATTATTGAAATATTTTTTTGTATCTTGGGAAAGCACAAAGATAGTACTTTATGGTGGTAAGGTTGTTTTTTTAATGTGACCTCAAATTTAAAGTCAGGAGCAATTCAGAAAAGTACATATTTTCCTATATTTTCACCCCAAAATAAGCAAAAATCGCCAAAATCATAAAATCTGCCGTTGCTATGGCAACAAGCTCCGGAGGAATTTTTGATGTGACTTTTTGTAACCTACTACCAAACCCCTTTCACCTCATGCAATAAAAAAAATTTGACCGTTAGCAGGCACATGTGGTTTTTACCCAGAATTGCAATTAAATAACATATTTTTATTTATCAAAAATCGACTATGGCATAGTCTAGACAAACTATAATCAAATGCAGTAAACCTTTGACGAGCGCGTATTGTAAGTATACATCGCGTATTTACTGCGTTGGACGCACTTGTCTCTGATTTGCTACTGAGGCGATCTGCTGTTGCCGAGTGGAAATTTATGAATGAACTGCGCCGTACGCGTTGTCAGTGCCGAATTTGTAACATCGCGGTAGTCGCGCTCGTCAAAGGTTTGCTGCATTTGACTATAATGTACCAATTTTCTCAAACCTTAAAAAATCGAATACGTTCACTATGGGATACGAAATCATGCAGGACACTAAATTATCACATGATATTAATTTATGTTTTTATTTCAACTACCTTGCAATACACCTTGCATGTACTAGTCCTTTCCAGAAATCAGTGATCAGTATAGCAACTGTTCCTGATTGGGCCCTTCCAATTTGGAGGGAACTTTCAACATTTGTCATTGCATAACACACCCCAAATGTCAATCTGCAGGCCTATAGTTGAATTTTGGAAACCATCTTCGTGGTTATTTTTAATGATAATTTCATAGGACATAAACCACTGTCAATGTCAGTACCATATTATAAAATGCGAATGAGTGTTAATTTATATTAACCGGGCTCGGTAAACTCAAAATGTGTAACAGGAAACGTTTGGTTGGGTTATTAAAATGTTTTAACATTTTTTGAAAATGTGCGAAACATTCTGACACGTTTAAGGCACAAGTGTGAGTAGTGAGATTTTATGTTGCTCCAAATAGAGAATGCAAAATCAAGTGGCATGTCTTGTGATCCGCGGACTTCTTCCATATATTTCCCATACAAAAAAAGTACAAAATCTTTGTACACCCCTGAATTAAAGCTGTAGCATTATTTTCATGTGCAGCCATTTGATCATTTTCAATACAATTTGATTTGATGAAACATGCAATTAATAATGTGATTTAAAATTTAAAATTTTAAACGCAAACATTACTTTATGTTGTAACATTTCAGATATTTGGATGCACTGATAAATCTGCAATTGGCAACTTATAAAAGTAGAACCAGGACCAAGACAAAAGAAAGTGTGGATTGTGGTCTTGAACTCATGTGACTCCACTGAAGGACATCTTCATCTTTAGTAAAATTTACTTTCATGGTGGGTTTGAGGTGCACATAGTACATGTACATCTTTTAATATTGTGGGTTCATGTATATAAACTACAATCTGAAAATACATGTTGCAATCAGCAACAGGGGAAATGAAACTTTTGAAACCATTTTCCTGTGCATTTTGCAGCATCAAGCATTATTCGTTGGACAAATTTAAAACCCATCTTAATAGACATATGATTAAATATGTGTGGGCTCATAGATGCAAAAGTGTGTTTTGTCCAAAAAGCTTATTAAAATATGGTGAGCTGCTAGGATATTTGCATACCCACAGGAAGCTATGGTGCTACAGGTGCAACGTCAGTGAGAAACCCTATCAGTGTGAGTACTGTCAGAAATGTTTTGCACAGAATGGTGATTTGCGAAGACACATGAGAATGCACACCAAAGCAAAACTTTTTCAGTGTGATTACTGTCAGAAATGTTTTGCCCTAAAACAGTATCTTAGAAAACATATCAGAACTCACACCAAAGAGAAACCCTATCAGTGTGAGTATTGTCAGAAATTTTTTTCGCGTAATGATTATCTGAAAGTACACATCAGATATCACACGGAAGAGAAAAAATATCAGTGTGATTACTGTCAGAAATGTTTTGCCCAAAAAAGTGCCCTTGTGAACCATATCAGAATTCACACCCAAGAGAAACCATATCAGTGTGAGTACTGTCAGAAATGTTTTGTCCGAAAATCTCACCTTGTGCGCCATATCAGAATTCACACCAAAGAGAAACCCTTTCAGTGTGAGTACTGTCAGAAATGTTTTACACGGAATAGTGATTTGCAAAAACATAGGACAGTACACACCAAAGAGAAACTTTATCAGTGTGAGTACTGTCAGAAATGTTTTGCCCAAAGAAGTACCCTTGTGAACCATATCAGAATTCACACCAAAGAGAAACCATATCAGTGTGAGTACTGTCAGAAATGTTTTGTTCGAAAAAGTGTCCTTGTAGACCATATCAGAATTCACACCAAAGAGAAACCCTTTCAGTGTGAGTATTGCCAGAAATGTTTTGCCTACAAACATGTCCTTGTGAACCATATCAGAACTCACACTAAGGAGAAACCATTTCAGTGCCAGTACTGTCAGAAATGTTTTGCACAGAATGGTGATTTGCAAAGACACACAGCAATTCACACCAGAGTAAAACCCTATTAGTGTGAGTATTGTCAAAAATCTTTTGTTCTTTGTGAACCATATCAGTATTCACACCAAAGTAAGTCCTATTAAAATAAATATTGTCAGAAATGTTTTTCTCCAAAACATCTTGTGGATAACCATATCAGAGCTCACACACAAGAGAAACAATATCTGTCAGAAATGTTTTGTCCAAAGAAGTGTTCTTGTTGACCATATTAGAACTCATACCAAGGAAGAACATACACACTATTAATATTAGTGTTGTCAGAGTTTACTTTTTCAAATCACAAGACTTAAACTAGAATTCACACCAATGAGAACCATGCACTTTCAGCTGTCAGAAAGGAGCTGTCAGAAATGTTTAGTATGGTACTAAAAATGGTAGTCTTTTTTGTGACATATAAAAACACAAAATAAACCATGACTCACTATGAAAGTTTGATGCTGAAAATCACACTGAAAACCATTTTCAGTGTTACACTGGCCATTTCCATTGTTACTCTGGATATTTTCAGTGTGGCTATTGTCTAGGGATTATTTTTCATAACAATAGCATGGCCCAATACATTTCATTGTGATTAATAAATGGCGTCACATTTTGAGAAGTTTTGCGGTCAATTTTCAGTGTGATTATAGACAGATCATCTGATTAAAATCTGATAACCTGATAGATACAAAAGAACTCTTTTCAGTGCTATTTCAGTGGTATTATCTATAATTTGTATAATTTTTCAGCATTACTCTGCAGTTTCAGTGTGATTTTCAGTCTCAATAGTGACTAGTGTGAGAATTTTGTGTTTTGTTCAAAAAAGTGATTTGAAAGTACACATATAAATGATAACTTGCACCAAAATAGAAACCCTGTCATTGTTGAAAATGTGAAAAAGCGCAACAGGACTCCTCCCAAAGAGAACACCTAATATAGTGGTTTCATCTTCCATGGTTTTGGAACAAAAAGGCATTAATTAGATGAAATTTGCATGTGAAATGATTATACTCCAAACACAAAATTCAAATCGCTATTGCAGAAAAACAAAATGATACATAAAATCACAACTATTGGTAGATTGTAATTTTGATGTTGATGATTGTCATGTAAAATAAACATATGTGACCAGCTCCAATAAACCGGGAACAAGTTGCCAGGCATGTTTTTGAGTTATAGGCCTTTGAAGATGACATTCCCTTAAAAAAAATCAAATTTTGGATTTCCTAATTTAATGGTATTTGACCTTGGGACTAAGTGGACTTTCAAATCCTTGAAAGTGCTTATTAAAAAGAGGTTTATTTAATCAATAATTGACAATGGAACTATGATAATCCCTATTCAATCATGTGTAAAGCAGGAAAGTATTAGCCCAATTACTCAGAATAGCAATTTCACGAAAATATCATGATATCATTTACAAAATTATCCGTATCTTGAAAAGTATTGATGCTATGTATATAATTTTAGTATTATTTTAAAGCTTATTGTCTCATGCTTACATTTTTATGCAAATTATGAAATGTCAAAAATGCGACTTGTTCTTGGTTTTGTCAGAACGGGTCACATACACTACTGCAAATTTGATATAAAATGTGCATTATTTCCATTTGTAAATATGACCAAAAAATTAAAGTGACTGCATATTTTTATAGCTAATAAGAACTTTGTGTATGTTATGACCCAACTTGCATTTGTACTGTCAGATATACAATGGTGACAGAAGTGACCTTTGTACTCACACTAAAGGGAAATGTTAAAAATGTGTCAATATTGCCAGAAGTGGCATATCGTTCAATTCACAAGGCTTAAAAAGCTAGAAGAATTCAGACCAAAGAGAGAACCACTTTCAATGTTACTATGAGCACTGTGAGAAATGTTTGGTACTAAAAATAGTAGGTAGTCTTTTTTAAGATATTTAAAACGCATATGCAAGAAACCACAACTAGACTAGTGTGAGAACTTTAAAGGATTTGTTTTGTTTGAACAAGTGATTTGAAAGTTCACATTAATGACAGCAGGCACCAACATTAAAAACCCTGTCTAGGGTCTAAGCTAGGATTAGGAAAGTGCCTGTCATTTTCACCAAAACTGCCTACCCAAATTTGAGCTTGAAAACAAACCAGACATCTCCCACTTCTGGGGCTCAGTCAGTATTGCTTTCACTTTGATTTATTTGTCTGGTCTTGTTTTGAGTTCACAAAACTTACTCAAGCATTATATTTAGAATTTGAGCATATATGTGACACGATCAAGGGAAATGAGTCGGATGTTGCTAATATTGATTTAGAGATATTGGCAAAGAAAGTGTTAAAATTCTTTTGTTTTATACTGTTTTCAGCGATTGATAAATTGACATAACTTCACACAAAAAATCTGTATCAACATGGGGTTTTCAGTTTCTGAAAGCTACAAATGTCCTCTTTATAAGCATGTGTAAAACTCATTTTCGACCAGGGCCGACATGTGACTCATTCCCCTTGATCATGTCACATATCACAGGCATTAATTTGCCTATCCCAGGAGGAAACTGCCTGTTCATAATGATGGGTGGTCAGGTGGCTAGCTAACACCCTGACCCAGTCCATTTTAGAATTGTTGAAATTGTTGCTCTACCATCAGCGTCCTAATTAGCACCCCTGCGCTAACCAGAGACTAAGGGAGTGTTCAGAAATACTTTGGTGGGGGGGGCTGGGAAAAAGGGAGGGGGGCCAAAAAAGTTTTGGACCTTAAAAGAGGGGGGACTAAAAAGTTTTAGGTGGTAGGAAAGGGGGCCAAAAAAGTTTTCCACTTCGCGCGCATTGAGACCCATGAACATTTGCGTGACCAAATTAATCTCATATTTGACCATTTTAACTTTTTGCATAAATTAGTTCCAATTTTAACAATATTTGACCATTCAAGCTTCAATATGGCCAAAGTTTTTGTGCGGTTTGCGCACATTTGTACTATCATAATAGCCACAGATCCAAATTATATGCTGATGTGCCTATGAACCTCCAAATAAATCCTCTATTTCATTTATCCCTGTAAAATCAGATAAACACCCTGATTTGGGAGTTGGGACAAATCTAAATTAAGTATAAAATGAAAATTCATTGTGCTTGTATTTCATGCGCAATTGTCCCACCGGGAATGTTTCAAACATTTGCCTCCCTCAATGACATGTGATACCATGCCACTGGAAACAACATTATTAAGTATAATGTTTGTTAGGCGATAATGGGGGGGGGTCACAAAAGTTTTGTCTGTCAAAAGAGGGGGGTCAAAAAGTTTAGCGGTCCATCGAGGGGGGGTCAAAAAAGTGTTCGAGCGAAAAATTTGAGTTAGACCAGCCCCCCTACCAAAGTATTAATGAACACTCCCTAAATTTGAAATGGCTAAACATCCAAAATCGGTAAAGGCAAAGCAGGGCTTGTTCAACATGTTACACGATCAATCACATGACAAAGTGAGCAATGCTTGGTTTGCACCTCTAGCAGTCCTGTACAATGATTTTATATAGTTGATAATATATTATCAAGTAGAGCTCATGGAGGCAGCCATTAGCAGACCACCCATTGTCAGATGGCTGGATGATTTTTAGCTGCACACACAAAGTGAATAGGAGAATTTTGAAAAGGAATCATGACTTTTTGATAAACTGCTTAAGGCAAAAATTCTGAGCACTGGGGGATTCTAAATTTCACATACAATGCACAAAACAATATTTGTAAAATCTTTGTTGAGAGATTAAAAAAGTTATCGAGCGAATTTTCTGTAATATTGTTGTAAATTAGCACAAAATACAATTTTCTAAGCAGAAAAATGGCAACAGTTCCTATCTTGCCATTGAAAACTACAGGAAGACAGCCCGCAGAGCTTCAAGCCACTTGCCAGACAACCTGGCGCCAACTGCAAATGGCTGCGTCCATGTGATGTAAGTCGATAATATATTATCGACTTTATAAAATCATTGTACAGGACTGTCTAGGTATTTTAGTCTCAGGAGCTTACTAGCACATGAACTGTGGCCTTTTTGTTCACGCAAGTATGTTAATGCCACTTCCCCCACATCTCATATGCACAGTTTATCCCTTACATACCCTGTTAACTTGGATCAACTAGGATTTCATAACTTCAATAAATTCCAGTTGGATCTAGTTGAAACCTAGTTCAATCCAGTTGATACAACAACTGGTGTTCAGAAATGTTAACTGAATCAACTAGGATTTCAAAACTACAGCAAATTCCAGTTGAATCAAGTTGAAACCTAGTTCAATCCAGTTGTTCAGAAATTTGAACTTGGATCAACTGGGATTTCATAACTACAGCAAATTACAGTTAGATAGGTTTCAATTGGAATTTTGACCTGGGATGTTTATTGATTTTTTTCTCAAACCCCAGGGACTCATGTTTAGGGTCATTCTCAAGAAGTGAAAATTATTGTACCTTATTTCAAGGAAAACAATTTGATGCCATTTCCTTCACATTCATTGCATTTTGTTAGGTTTTGACCACTTGGGGACCGTTCACAAACACTTGTAAGGGGGGGGGGGCCTGATGCAAAAAGGGGGGCCCTGAAAATTTGTGACCGTCCTAAGGGGGGGGGGCTCTGAAAAAAATGACCAAAAAAAATTGAGTTTATATGCTTTTTGATGGGGTTGACCCATAATTTTCATGTCAAAAAGGGGGGGGCCCTGAAATTTTCGAGGTCTGTAAAGGGGCCCCGAAAAATTTCGCGATAAATGTTTTTTTCATCAGGCCCCCCCTTACAAGTGTTTGTGAACGGTCCCTTGAGTGCTTTAAAATTTAACAATCACCCTTTTGCTCATAACCTGGGCAGGATAAGTCATTGATATGTCAAACTATAATTTGTGACCATCCACCACAACTGAGCCCGGATGTCGCCAGTGCCACTATGCTTCATTGAACTTAACATTAAACAATAGGTTTAGGAAACAAAGGATTGATAAGTCAAACTATAATTTGGAAACTAGAAAGTTGTGTATTTTGTAACGATTTTTGTCCAGAAAACTATTAAATTGAAATCGAGCACTTTAATATTACACCAGTAATTAGTCCTCATTTTTGTTTGTGTAGAATACAGGAAAGTAAAGTACCACAAGGCTTACCTAATGTGCACCGAGAAAGTTATTTTCTAATGTGTTATTATAATTGGTAAGATTTTTAAGAACCCTGGAAAACAAAATGAGGTAACTTCTCTTATTTTTCCTATTATGATAAGAGAATTGGAAATCATGTAACAGTTTGGAAATTCGACCACCATGGGGTGGGGGGGGCACTTCAATTTGAAATGGATATAGGTGTAGGGCTGGCACTTTACTAAGGGGCATTCGGTGAGAGCAAAATGTAAAAAAATATGGGGTCATTGGGTGAGAGCATGATTTTTGGCATTTGGTGAGAGCAAAATGTAAAAAATATGGGGTCATTGGGTGAGAACATGACCTTTTTTTTAAATGGAATCTTTGGGTGAGAGCCGAAACAGTGCAACAGAAACCTCGAAAATCAAAATTCTAAATGGCTTCAAATTTCTTTGTTTTATCAGAATAAGTGACAAAATCAGTGATAAATGAGAGTTACTGTTCAAATTGAACAAGTAAGGGTCTTTGGGTGACAGATCTAATGAAAAAATAAGGGGTCTTTGGGTGACAGAACATGTGTTCGTAAAAAAATATGGGGTCTTTGGGTGACAGCGATGCTGAAAAGGGGAATCTTAACAGCCCTACATACGTGTCACCTCCAAAGTTGGAGTGCTTCCCCCCCCCCTGAGCGTGTGGAATTTTTCAAAATATATTTGAAATAGCTAAATAAGCCTAAGTGGCTGCAGATATTTCCCTGTAAAAATCTGTAGGAAAAACAAGCACCATGAACCTCTGCCCAAGTAGATGTCTGAAACAAAAAAAATCTAGGATTCAAACTTAACCATCAAATGATAGTGGCTAGTAGATAAATGGCTCACTATCGAAGACCAAGTAGTCTAGTATTTGTGGTGCAACACTCTACAATAAGGCCAAAAAAAAAATATTGTTGTGTTGCCCTCAACCGTCCTACCCTAAATCCGGAAAAATCAGGGGCGAAATTTTTTTTTTTTTTTTTTTGGAATGATGATTTTTACAGATTTGTTCAAAAACTCAATGTTTTTCACTTAAAATTAATATTTTATTGTAAGACTAGTCTTTAATTGTCTAGTCTTTAATTGATATCCAGAAGTCTAAATTGATATCCAGAAGTCAAAATTGACAAATGTCCCCTAATTGAAGAAGCATTATTTAATATTTTAGGGGATTTTTAAAAAACTAAAGGTTTAAAAAAAAAAAAAAAAAAAAAATAATAATCCGACCGTCCTACCCAAATTTCTCATTTTTCCACTTGAGGGCAACACAACAATATTTTTTTTTGGCCTAATTGATATTTAGATTGTACTGTGTGTGCATTGCCGGGGTGCATTGCTAGCAAAATTAGGGTGACAAAGACAACAATAATTCTCTATACTACCACTTTTTCCCTGGTCCAAATCTCCAACTCTAAATGATAAGATAAACTAAAAATCACCTTTTCTTTTTTGTTTTGTTTACAGGCTTTATAAATGTATTATGCTTTACTGCATACTGCTCTGTGATTGGTGAATTTGCTGTTGGCAACTCATTGACTCGTTGCTTTATCCAAGTTGGTAAGTTTTTTTGATGGTGCATTTTAGAAGAGCCCGTCTGGGCTAGTCCTCTTACTAGACATGTGGGGCTCTTCTAAATTGGATCTACGTTACAAGCACTCTCTACTATGGAAGTCTCTGCGTTTGTCGCTGTCGCTTCCTCGCACATGATTTCAGTATGAAATGGATGATGGGCTCTAAACCGAATTTTTAACTTGACAAAACTTGTAACCTTCATGCATTTTTAACTTTACAAAACAGTATAACCTTAAGAATCCAGCACTTAATACAGCAGAAGGTATGTGCTATCACTGCAATAAAGTGCTCAATATTAGCACTAAAATATTCCCTCACCCTTTTCCCCCAAGAAAAAAATCCTAGTTCCACCACTCGCTGAGAAGGAAGTTAATTCACAACAGCACAACATATTTACTTTGGTCCCTAAAAACAAAATGATGGCACAAGGGGAGAGGGGAATTTTCCCCTAAATCTTAAGCTTTGCCCCCTCAGCTGGCCTCAAAATAGGAAAATTGAGTTCCCCCTCAGTAAAAAAAAATACACGTCAAAAGGGGGCAAGCATTCTTTGGGCAGGCCATTTTTAAATGTACCCCTTCAAGGGGGATGCGTAATTTTTGCACAGCTCATTATGTCAATAGCCCCAAGGAATAACTACTTCCGGCGTCCATGGTCAAATAAAGTTTCCTACCCTTTCCTATCCTATCATAAAATATGCTTTCGATCAAAGGTCAGTTGAAGTCATTTATTATTACAAAACTTACTTGGTATTCAAAATGCTCCTTTGTCCATTTTGTCCACAGAATGCAATGAATTGTTATGCAACTTCTATGGAGTGATCCTTAGGAGAGGGTTCCTCAGAAGTACTCAGGAATTTTGTGTTAAACATCACCAATGCATCATTAGGGTAAGGGTTCAAGGGTAAGCCTGGAACCGTTACCCTAACACAGAGCACTTTCCCCTTGTATGCACCAAACAGAAATAATCAAATAATTGAAAAAATCACATAATTGGTAGCGTTTTATCCTTCTTCTTCCTTCCTTTTCTAAAAATCACTTTCACCCAGTGAAGAAAGAATAGATTTTAGCTTGTTGAACATATAAACTGAGCTCAAAAAGAAACTTATAAATTTTTACAACTTGTGAAACACAAGGTCATATCTTAAAATACTGTCAATCAAAATGAACCAAAATTACACACAGGA
This sequence comes from Amphiura filiformis, assembly GCF_039555335.1. Taxonomy (NCBI): domain Eukaryota; kingdom Metazoa; phylum Echinodermata; class Ophiuroidea; order Amphilepidida; family Amphiuridae; genus Amphiura; species Amphiura filiformis. The sequence goes on from NC_092642.1 coordinate 27,985,827, forward strand.
TTACTTTAATACTCTACTCAAAACACATGTCAGTAACCAAGCAGTTGTCCAACTGACACAACAGCAAATTGCACTGTCATGGGACAGCTTCCTGGACTTCCTTCACTTTCACAGCCCAACATTTGGCACACAGGACAAAAAATCTGTGAGAATGCACATAAGATCCTTGCACAGATGATAAAACGGTGCTGCTTTCTGCTTTTCATACACTTTTTTCATGAAACCGGGCTGGGCTGTGAATGTGGTCCAGGAAGCTGTCCCATGTCAGTGCATTTTGCTGTTGTGTAAGTTGGATAACTGCTTGGTTACTGTTTAAGAGTAGAGTATTGAAGTAAATATGTGTGTAATTTTGGTTCAATTTGATGGACAGGATTTCAAGATATGACCTTGTGAAAAATTATAAGTTTCTTTTTGAGCTCAGTTTATAACCTAATTGACTACAAATCGACTATAATAATGTTTTGCCCGAAGTATAAACATTATAGTATATCTTTTTCTATGTCATTCCTGGATGTCATTCTATCCATGCACTGAGCATGCTGGATTTGGCATCAGAGGACTACCATGACCTGTGGGTTTAAGTGTCTGGCCCCGGGAGACCCCTGCTGACTGCTTACAGTAGATCATGAAACGCAGCATACGAGCAGTGACAAGAGACAGGTATTCTTACACTAAAGGACATTAACATTTCACCAGGCAGAAACCTTGGCTAATTAGTATTAGATTAAATCTGCTCCATATGCTGGTCAATAGTAAATTTTGAGGGACCCAAGCAGGAACAGTTGCTATATGCTGGTCACTGGTTTCTGGAAGGGACCACTACATGCAAGGTATATGCAAGGTAGTTGAAAGGTAAATTTGAATTGATATCATGTGATAGTTTAGTGTTCCTGCTATTGACAACTAAATCATTGTATAAAAAAAATTTTTGCTTATGTTAGGTTTATGTTTTTGTATCAATACCTACAAAATAATGGACAATATTCTACCAGCTGGCAGTTTTTGAAACAAACTTGGCAGTACTACCATGGTGTGTTGCATAATCAATTACCACCTTTACAAGTCATCTTGGCTGAGGAATGATTGTTGTATGTATGTTGTGTGGTATCATAGGCCTTTAACATGTAATACCAATGGAAATGATCCTCCCAGCTACATACCCTTAATTTAGTAAAATTTTACTTGAGGACTTAAAAATGTCAAACTATCAGTTTTTAATTATTTGCCACAAAATTTGTATTATAACACAAAAAAAGTCAAAATCATAGGACATTCCACGTATTCGGAATACAATTTCTATACGTCTGATGTGCTGCTCCCATATCCCACAAAAAATACTGTGCAAACATTGTTATCCCAGCCCTTAATTTGGGCTCATTGTTTAAATTGTCCGCACAAGTGTCCATGTAGTGAGGTATTATGTAAGCTACGTTGAAGGTCACAGGTCATAGGTCATTTGAGTTCATTTTCCAAAATTGCTCAAGATTGAGAATGCAGAAGCAGGTAACAAGTGATCCGTGGATCTCCTTGTCTTCCATAACTTATTTCCATAGCTAAAAAGTACATAATTTTTATGTTCATTATATACCCCTAAATACATGCAGCCTGATTTTCATGTGCCCCTGAATGAACTGTAGTTTGATTTCCATGTGCAGTCATTTAATCAATACGATTTTGTGAAACATGCAAATAAAAATGCGTTTTTAAACCGGGGTTGAAATTTTAGAATATTTATTATTAATAAACAAATATTAATTTTGTCATTTCAGATAATTTGATGCACTGATAAATCTGCAAAAATTATTAGAAACTAATAAAAGTAGAACCAGGACCAAGACAGAAGAAAGTGGGGATTGTGGCCTTGAACTCATGTGACTCCACTGAAGGACATCTTCATCTTTAGTCAAATTTACTTTCATGGTGGGTTTGAGATGCACATAGTACATGTACCGTAACTTGATCTACATCTTTTTAATATTGTTGGGTTCATGTAGACTTTACTCTTTAAATACATGTTACAATCAGGAACGGGGGAAATGAAACTTTTGAAACCATTTTCCTGTGCATTTTGTGGCATCAAGCATTATTCTTTGGACAAATGGAAAACTCATGTAAGCAGACATATGCTTAAGTATGTGTGGGCTCATAGATGCAAAAGTGTATTTTGTCCGAAAAGCTTATTAAAAAATGGTAGGCTGCTAGGTTATTTGCATAGCCACAGGAAGCTATGGTACTACCGCTGTAAAAAGAATGGTGATTTGCGAAGACACATGAGAATGCACACCAAAGCAAAACCCTATCGGTGTGAGTACTGTCAGAAATGTTTTGCCCACAAAAGTTTCCTTGTGGAACATATCAGAATTCATACCAAACAGAAACCATTTCAGTGTGAATACTGTCAAAAATGTTTTACACGGAATAATAATTTGAAAAGACACATGACAATGCACAACACAATGCACACCACCTTTCAGTGCAAGTACTGTAAGAAATGCTTTATCCATAAACATCACCTTGTGGACCATATCAGAACTCACACCAAAGAGAAACCCTATCAGTGTGAGTACTGTCAGAATTTTTTTGCTCAAAAACATGCCCTTGTGGACCATATCAGAATTCACACCAAAGAGAAACCCTATCAGTGTGAGTACTGTCAGAAATGTTTTGCCCGAAAAAGTGTCCTTGTAGACCATATCAGAACTCACACCAAAGAGAAACCATATCGGTGTGAATACTGTCAGAAATGTTTTGCACAGAAATTTCATTTGAAAAGACACATGACAACTCACACCAAAGTGAAACCCTTTCAGTGCGAGTACTGTCAGAAATGTTTTGCCCAAAAACAATACCTTGTGAATCATATCAGAACTACTCACACCGACGAGAAACCATATCAGTGTGAGTACTGTCAGAAATGTTTTGTTCAAAAAAGTGCCCTTGTGACCCATATTCGAATTCACACCAATGAGAAACCCTATCAGTGTGAGCACTGTCAAAAATGTTTTACCCAAAAACATGTCCTTGTGGACCATATCAGAACTCACACCAAAGAGAAACCCTTTCAGTGTGAGTACTGTCAGAAATATTTTGCCCATAAGCATCACCTCACATTCCATATTAGAACTCACAAGGAACGCGTTCAGTGTGAGTACTGCCAGAAATGTTTCACAAGTAAAGATGGTTTTGTTCGTCATATCAGGACTCACACCAAAGAGAAACACTACTAGTGTGAATTTTGTCAGAAATCCTTTGCTCAAAGATATGGTCTCATATACGATATCAGAACTACTCACACCATGGAAAAACCATATCAGTGTGAGTATTGTCAGAAATATTTTTCCCAAGAAGTGTCCTTGTGAACAACATCAGAATTCACACAAAGTATGTCACCAAGGGGTCGGGAGACAAGGGATCGCACATTCTTCAAACTTGGTGGGTGAGTGCATCTTGACCCCAGACAGAACAAATTTGTATTGGTAAGTGGGTCAAGGTCACCCTAGGTCATCCAGGGGTCATCTGAGGTCAAATGGCTAAAAACTGTCGTATGGGCACGAAACTTGGTGGGTACAGTCAACATTTAGAGTCAAATTTTCGGACGGTCATTTTAGGGTCATTCGAGGTCACACAGGGGTCATCTGAAGTCAAATTACTAAAAAAATGCCATATGGACATAAAACTTGGTGGGTACAGTCAACATTTAGAGCCAAATTTTTGGAAGGTCATTTTGGGGTCATCCAAGGTCACCCAGGGGTCTTCCGAGGTCAAATTACTAAAAACTGTCATATGGGCATGAAACTTGGTAGGTACAGTCAACATTTAGAGTCAAATTTTTGGAAGGTCATTTCGTCACCCAGGGGTCATCTGAGGTCAAATTACTGAAAACTGTTGAATGGACAGTCAACATTTAGATTAAAATTTTTGGAAGGTCATTTCGGGGTCGTCCAAGGTCACCTAGGGGTCATCTGAGGTCAAATTACTAAAGACTGTTGTATGGGCATGAAACTTGGTGGGTACAGTCTTTCATTTAGAGCCAAATTTTTGGATGGCAATTTCAAGGTCATCGGAGGTAACTGAAGGGGTCATCTGAGGTTAAATTGCTAAAAACTTTATGGGCATGAAACTTGATGGGTAAAGTCAACATTTAGAGCCCAATTTTTGGAAGGTCATTTCGGGGTCACCAGGGGTCATCTGAGGTCAAATTGGTAAAAACTGTCGGATGGGCATGAGACTTGGTGGGTACAGTCACCATCGGCCAGGTAATCATGCCCAACTGAGAACCACCAAAATTTAGGGGTCAAAGGTCAAATTTCAATATTGAACCAATCAAGCTCAAATTGAACAGGCAAATCACCATGGCTTGTTGCAGGTTCATTTCTACCAAAAGTAATCGCGAAAGCAGGTGGTCGCGAAAGCAGGCGAGACTCGTGGTTCGAGAACTGCCTTGTTTGGTAAAAAGTATGCGCATTTAGTTGTTAATTTGCATAATTTATGCGGAACTCTTCCAAATATGGTTGTAAATGTGACAAAATCAACCCTGTGGATTGGGGTAGGTTGGGTAGGGGTAGAGTGCACGAGGTGGGTAAAGGTCATTTTTGGGTCATCTGGGGTCAATCACTATAGATTGTCGTTTGCTTATGAAACTTACTATGAACAACCACAGAAACAAGACAAAAACATTTTTAAAAGTTTTTTGGGTCATTCGGTGCTTCAACAACCACTGAAGCAAGACAGAAAATGTCAAGGTCATTTTGGGGTCATCTAAGGTCAAATCGCCATAGATTGTCTTAGGTTCATGATATTTGGTCGGAAAGCCTACTGAAGTGAGACAAAGAATTGCAATGTCAACGGGGTTATCCAGGGTCAAATCACCATTGATTGTCACAGGTTTATGATATTTGGTTGGACGGATCACCTCAGTAAGACAAAGAATGTTAAGGTCATTTTGGGGTCAGTCAGAGTCACCAGGGTCAAATCGACACAGATTGTCACAGGTCCATCATATTTGGTGAGAATGACCACCTAAGTGAGGCAAACAATGTCAAGGTCATATTTGGTTCATTCAGGGTCATGCGGGGTCAAATTGCCATAGATTGTCACAGGTTCATGATATTTGGTGGGAATGACCACCCAAGTGAGACACATACTGTCAAGGTCATTCAGGGTCATCCAGGGTCAAATCACCTTAGATTGTCACAAGTCCATAATACACTAAGCCAAAAAAGAAACTTATAATTTTTCACAAGGTCGTATCTTAAAATCATGTCCATCAAAATTAACCAAAATTACACACAGGGTTGCCTCAATTCTCTACTCTAAACACATGTCAGTAACCAAGCAGTTCTCCAACTGACACAATAGCAAAATGCACTGATATGGAACAGCTTCCTGGACCACATTCACAACCCTATTGGCACTCAGCAAACGAAATCTAAGAGAATGGCATCTTGAATCACAGGTCACAAACTTACGAACAGGTACAAACAGATCACAAACTTACCAGGATCATCATGTCACATGTCCAAACAAATAATGAAGTCCTTTAGTAACGGGTATGTCCACAGTGCGCTTGCACGCATGCTGTGCACCTGCTTCTCATGCTTAATTCCAACCAAGTTCCTGATGATATCCTGGGGAAGATTGCCCCATGCTTCCCGTTACTAAAGGACTTCAAACAACATTTATTTTCATTTTAGACTTTTTTATAGTCTATATTTTCTTCATTTCAGCTTAATTTAGCAGTTGTCATGGTTGTGTGCAAATTCCTATTACTATTAGATACGTTGTAATAAAACATGATTTTAAACATTTGTATATTACTTTTCTCTGAGGGCTTGCAGCAAAATTGATATTTTATTTTCCTTGGTATGGGTTTGTGGCTAGTAGTCAGGTAATGATGATGATATGATGACGACGACGACGATGATGATGATAATGATGACGATGATGATGTAGTTGGTGAGAATGTTGTTAGTGAGACAACAAGTGAATCAGGACTTTGAAATCAAAAACAAGAAGTAGGCTTCTGGCTAAGTAACATTATTAAACATAGTGTACTAGTGTACTAGTATTTGATTGATTCAGATTAATTGTATGTATTTATGTTGACTCACAAAACTATTGTTAAATCATGCTTTCATTTTTTATTAAAAGATTCAAATATTGTTAAGCAAACAAACAGTGTGTTTTGTTGTGCATTCTGAAGTGAATTTGTGAAAAAAGGTGTTTGGGGCCTTGAGTCAATAACGACTTCGTAACACCACTAGCTATGTCAAGTGCACTTTATGAAATGCGCACTGATGTCACTGCCAAAACTCCCTTAAAACTGGGTGAATGATGTTCAAATGAGTGATTTGCAAGTTCACATATAAATGACAATGTGCACCAAAATGGAAACCCTGTCAATTTTCAAATATTGTTGAAAAAGTGAAAAAGCACAACAGGAATCCTACCAAAGAGAAACATATAGTGTAGTGGTTTCCTTTTCCAAAAACACTGAACCAGAAAGATTGGTACATCTTGGATTTTTGTGAAAACATCTAAAGATCAGTGTTCGAAGTACTCTGTCCTGGTTTTCATAAGGTTTTGCATGAATAGTTCTAGAACAATAGGGTAGTTAAGATGAAATGTGTATATGCAATTGAATATATGAATACAAAACCCACCCAAGTCCATACGTTGGCCAAATTGAGTTAAGCATGGGAAATTGTTGCTATACATTATAGGCCTGTCATATGTATGAAAGAACAACTCAAATTCATCATCTGTGTCTATTGAGCATGTGAGAAATAGCATGTATGAAAGAACCATCCAATTCCGTGATTTGAGTCTTGTAACACATTGATTGAAATCGAGTATGTATAAAAGTCCACTTGTAACACATTCATTGTTGGAGAGTGAAAAATGGGTTAATATAGGAACGTGTGTGGTTTATATTACATGGCAGAATGCTTATCAACATTATACATACCTGTGTGCTTTATTTTGTATTATCTTACTAGTGGTTATCTCATTCCAACGTTGTTGTGTTTGTATATGATTCAAAAAACCACCCAAGTCCAAAATTTAAAATGAACCCTACAAAGTCCCTGAAATGCTAATTGTCATACTTTATACAGTTTAATCCACTCATTTGCACGTAAAATTTACCATATTGACCAGGTAAATCTAACTTAAGGAATTAAAATGATACACAGGTTTTTCTCTCAAAATCACTTCCCATGGACTTGGGTGGGTTTTGTATTCATGTATTCAATTACTTAGGACACCACTAAGATAATACCACTGCCCCTTTCCCCCCAGAAAGAATTCCTTGTTCCACCACTCGCTGAGAAGGAAGTTTATTCACTGCACAATAAATTTACTTTTGTTCCCCCAAATAAGATGATATACAAGAAGGAACAGTGGTGGCACCAGGGAGAGGGGGCATGGGGGAATTTCCCCAAATCTTAAGCTAATTATTCCCCTCACTGGTCCCCAGTCAAAATATGAAAAATTTAAAAATTTTGCACGTCAAGAGGGTGTAAACATTTTTTGCAGGCCATTTTGAAATTCAAGTTGTCCACCGGAGGTATACAGATAATTATTGCACAGCCATAAATGTCCATGGCCCCAAGGAAGAATAACCCTGTTGATTTCGGCTTCCATGGTCAAATAAAGGTTCCTATCTAAGGTCATTTAAAGTCATCATTTATCAAAATTTCAAAATGCTTCTCATGTCCATTGTCTACAGAATCTAATGGATTTTGATGCAACTTCTATGGAGTGATCCTTGGGAGAGGGTTCCTCACATCAGAAATTTTGTGTTACAGGTCACTTTTGCACAATGCGTCATTTGGGGTTTGGCATACTTGATTAACCCGTCCCCCAAAACTTACCCTAGAACCCTTCCCCTAACCCAGAACTTCCCATAGGAATAATTCCAATAATCAACAAGAACAAATTCCCATTTTTCATCAATTTTGTATAATTCAGTATGCACAAGGGCTGTGGTAGCAACGTTTGCATAATATTTTTTGTGGGACAGAGCACATCAGACATGAATATACCAGGAATGTCCTCGGTCTGATATCAAATATTTCAGATTTTTTGAAAGCAAATTTTTATGGCAAATTATTAAAAAATGACATATTTTTTAATTTTTCATATGTGATAGTCCTAGAAGATGTGAAACATGCAATTAACTATACGGTTTGAAACGCGGGTTTAAATGTTATAATATTTATTATTATTTATTTATTATAAACAAATATTAATTTGTGTCATTTCAGGTAATTCGATCAACTGATAAATCTGCAAAAACTATTAGAAACTAATAAAAGTAGAACCAGGACCAAGACAGAAGAAAGTGGGGATTGTGGCCTTGAACTCATGTGGCTCCACTGAAGGACATCTTCATCTTCAGTAAAATTTACTTTCATGGTGGGTTTGAGGTGCACATAGTACATGTACCGTAACTTGATCTACATCTTTTAATATTGCTTGGTTCATTTAGACTTTACTCTGCAACAGGCAAAATGAAACTTTTGAAACCATTTTCCTGTGCATTTTGTGGCATCAAGCATTATTCTTTGGACAAATGGAAAACCCATGTAAGCAGACATATGCTTAAGTATGTGTGGGCTCATAGATGCAGAAGTGTGTTTTGTCCAAAAAGCTTATTAAAAAATGGGGAGCTGCTAGGATATTTGCATAGCCACAGGAAGCTATGGTACTACCGGTGTAAAAAGTTGAACATCAGTGAGAAACCCTATCAGTGTGAGTACTGTCAGGAATGTTTTTCACAGAATGGTTATTTGCGAAGACACATGAGAATGCACACCAAAGCAAAACCCTATCGGTGTGAGTACTGTCAGAAATGTTTTGCCCACAAAAGTTTCCTTGTGGCCCATATCAGAATTCATACCAAAGAGAAACCCTTTCAGTGTGAGTACTGTCAAAAATGTTTTACAAAGAATAGTAATTTGAAAAAACACATGACAATGCACACCACAAAGCACATCACCTTTCAGTGCAAGTACTGTCAGAAATGTTTTACCCATAAACATCACCTTGTGGACCATATCAGAATTCACTCCAAAGAGAAACCATATCAGTGTGAATACTGTCAGAAATGTTTTGCCTACAAACATGTCCTTGTGGACCATATCAGAACTCACACCAAAGAGAAACCCTATCAGTGTGAATACTGTCAGAAATGTTTTGCACGTAATTCTAATCTGAACGTACACATCAGATTTCACACCAAACAGAAACCCTTTAAGTGTGATTACTGTCAGAAATGTTTTGCACGGAAATTTCATTTGAAAACACACATGACAACTCACACCAAAGTGAAACCCTTTCAGTGCGAGTACTGTCAGAAATGTTTTGCCCAAAAACAATACCTTGTGCGTCATATCAGAACTACTCACACCAACGAGAAACCGTATCAGTGTGAATACTGTCAGAAATGTTTTGCTCAAAAAGGTGCCCTTGTGACCCATATTCGAATTCACACCAAAGAGAAACCCTATCAGTGTGAGTACTGTCAGAAATGTTTCACCCAAAAACATGTCCTTGTGGACCATATCAGAACTCATACCAAAGAGAAACCCTTTCAGTGTGAGTACTGTCAGAAATATTTTGCCTATAAGCATCACCTCACATTCCATATTAGAACTCACAAGGAACGTGTTCAGTGTGAGTACTGCCAGAAATGTTTTACAAGTAAAAATGGTCTTGTTCGTCATATCAGGACTCACACCAAGGATAAACACTTCCAGTGTGAATATTGTCAGAAATCCTTTGTTCAAAGATCTGGTCTCGCATACCATATCAGGACTACTCACACCATGGAAAAACCATATCAGTGTGAGTACTGTCAGGAATGCTTTGCTCAAAGAACTGGTCTCACATACCATATCAGAACTACTCACACCAAGGAGAAACCATATCAGTGTGAGTATTGTCAGAAATATTTTGCTCCAAGAAGTGTCCTTGTGAACCATATTAGAATTCACACCAAAGAGAAACCCTTTCAGTGTGAGTACTGTCAAAAATGTTTTGCCCGAAAACATCACCTTGTGCGCCATATCACAACTCACACCAAAGAGAAACCCTTTCAGTGTGAGTACTGTCAGAAATATTTTGCCCGAAAAAGTGTCCTTGTGAACCATATGAGAACTCATACCAAGGAATAACATACACCCTATCACATTATGTTACTGTTGTCAGAAATGTTTGTTTCCAAAAACGGTCTCACATACTACATCAGAACTTGCACCAAAGAAAAACCACTTGCTGTGAATATCATCAGATGATTTTTAGTTGCTTAGTTTAAGAACTGACGAAGGGGGCTATAGAAATAATGCTAGGCACCTCCATTTGTGCACCTGATAATGTGATATCTTTTGAACCAAACAAGTATGGGTGTCCATCTGAGCAGTATAGATATATATCTTGGTGGTTGGGTTCGGAGGTGCTTCATGGGTGAAAGGTCAAATGGATCAAATAGGGTTAACTGCTAGACTGACTGACTTATTGCAATTGCTACGGCAGGAGGCCTATTGGCTTGAGAACTATACATATATCTATTACAACCCTCCTGTGGCTGCAATGGGCAGGGGATCTAGTGGTTTGTAATTAAGCTACCTTGTACAGAATAGAATAGTAAAATATCTTCAAAGACATTGTAAGAATGCACACCAAAGTGACACCTATGTATCAGTACTGTCAGTAATGCTCTGCTGACAGGAGTGACCTTGTGCACCACATCAGATCTCATACTAAAGAGAAACCTTGAAAGAGAGTCAATAATATTGTCAGTGTTTTTTTTCAAATCACAAGGCATAAACTATAATTCACACCAAAGGGAGAACCATTTTGAGTGTGATTGTGATGAGGATTATGAGCAGTCAGAAATGTTTTGTTATGGTACTAGAAATATTAGTCCTTTTTGTCTCAGTATGAGACTTAGTAACCACATTTCTTTCTATCCGTCCGAAGCTATATCTGGGGATCCGTAAGACCTACAGGGATGCTACTTGGTCGGCGGAAAGGATATCCAACTCTGTGAACATTATGTTTTTCGGTGAAAATATGCAAATTAAAGTAGCTAATTTGCATAATTTATGTGAAAATCATCGCAAATTGATAGCAGAGTTTGTGAACAGATTATCTCAAGATCCGTCAGGCAACCTTGTGGCAGGAATGATACACCTGATTAGTTTTGGGGCAAAAAGTATGTGCATTTAGTTGTTAATTTGCATAATTTATGCTGAACTCTTTAACAAAATATGGTTGAAAATTGACAAAATCAACCGTGTGGATTAGGGTGGGTTGGGTAGGGGTAGAGTGCATGAGGTGGGTAAAGGTCATTTTGGGGTCATCTGGGGTCAAATCACTATAGATTGTCGCATGTTTATGAAACTTACTATTAAAGAACAACCACTGAAACAAGTCAAAAAAGTCAAGGTCATTTTTGGATCATTCAGGATCATCTGGGGTCAAATCCTATTATATTTTTCATGAAATTTGGTATGAACAACCAGCGAGGAATGATAAAAAATGTTAAGGTTTTTTTTGGGTCATCCAAGGTCATATCTCCATAGATTATCGCAGGTTCATGATATTTGGTACAAACAACCACTAAGCAAGACAAAAATGTCAAGATCATTTTGGGGTCATACGGGGTCATCTAAGGTCAAATTGCTATAGATTGTTTTAGGTTCATGGTATTTGGTGGGAATGCCCACTGAAGTAAGACAAAGAATTGGCAGGTTCATAAAATTTGGTGAGAATGAACACCTTAGCGAGACAAAGAATGTCAAGGTCATTTTGGGGTCAGTCAGAGTCACCTAGGGTCAAATCGACATAGATTGTTACAGGTTCATATATGGTGAGAATGACCTCCTTAGTAAGGCAAAGAATGTCAAGGTCATTTTGGGGTCATCCGGGGTTAAATCGCCATAGATTGTCACAGGTTCATGATATTTAGTGGGAATGACCACCTAAGGGAGATAAAGAATGTCAAGATCATTTTGTGGTCCATCAGGGTCATCCAGGGTCAAATCTTCATAGATTGCATGATATTAGGTGAGAATGACCCCCTAGATGAGGCACAGAATGTCGAGGTCATTGGGGTCATTCGGGCTTATCTGGGGTCAAAACGCCATATAGATTTTCATAGGTTTATGATATTTGGTGGGAACAACCACCAAAAGCTGCACAAAAAATGGTAAGGTCATTTTGGGGGTAATCCGGGGTCAAAGTGCCATAGATAGGCCTACTTGCATGTTCATGCAATTTAGTGGGAACGACTAAACCTGCAACCGGTCAGAGCAAAAACAGGCAGGTGTGAAAGCAGGATAGACTTGTGGTGGTTCAAGAACCACCTTGTTAAGATATTTAAAACACATACAAAAGAAACCAGACCTATAATATTTTTCACCCTACTAGTATACTGTGGCAATGATGTCAACGTGTTGAGGCAGCTGTTTTGCACGGGCATCTATGTGGTGGCGTGTGTGTGTCGGCTGTGATGCGCCCTGAGTAATTTGATTTGATTATTTATCTTCGTTTACAATTTAAAGTTATTCCATGAGAGATGGGAAACCCCCTTACAAGACTTGGTGTTTTAAGACATTTTGGGCTCCCCCCCCCCATCACTGTAAACAAATTCAGGACTGGTTATGGAGTGGACATTCCCCTGGATTGTAAAGCGAATATCATTTTTGGAATTCCCCCAGGAAGTGTTGTAATGTGAAAGCTTAATGTTTATATTTTTCATTAAGAATTTCCAGATTACATCATATGTTGTGACAGCAGCAATTGGCTATTAATATAATGGGATTTTATTGTGTTTGGTATAATAAGAAAATGTAAACTACAGTGTTGTTGTGGGCTAGTTTGTGCATACAGTCCACATGCCTTCAAAGAAAGGAGATTGCGAACCAGTTATATCTTTTGTGTCAATATACTACTATCCAGTAATATCGGAGGATATCTAGAATACGTCAAAGTGTGTACCTCTTCCAAGAAAGGAATAGTCGTCTGTCGACTTGCTGAAGTGTGGTTTATGAAACAATATATCTGTCAATATTAGTAAAAACAGAGCGGATTAGGAGGCATGCCTGTTTTCCTGAAGAAATTGTGTGAAAGATGAAAAATAGCACCATTTTGGAGATAGTCACCTGTGCAACCAATTTATACAAAGGTTAAACGAGTCTTCAGTGTACTTTGCTGAACAGTGCATGATCTTCGCAGGACAAGTGAATCAGGATATAGTTAGAACTTTTTTTCTTCATTTCTTTCAGCTCATTTTGAATTGCTGATTTCCACGTAGTTTTTTGTTTCCCTCTTGGTCGTTACGTGTCGTTCGTATTCTTGAACAGCTTACTTTGCTGTCAGCAGGTGTCCTAACCAAAGGAGCGGCCTCGTCTTGATTTTATTACTCCACTTTTTTGTTTCCTTCTCAGGAGAAATCTTTGGAAAGTGTCAATTTCTTCCTCGGTTGATTTTTTTAATGTCCAGAATTCGCTGTTGTACAAGAAGATACTTTCTACGTAGGTGTTGAAAATTCCCAGTTTGTTTTTGAGTGTTACTTTTTTGTTTTTGAAAATGTGATTTAGTTTATTATAAGCTGCTATGATAAGACGCTTCCTTCTTGTGATATCGGATTTTTTGTCTAGAAGTGATCCGAGATGTTTACAGGATCTCCAACTGTCATCACCATTCCATTTGATTTTATGTTTTTCCGGTTTTTTTTCATTTGCATAGTTTAAGCCCGGGGGGTACTCAGTACAAATGACCATACGGGGACGTGCTGCAAATATGGGTAGCATTTTCAGCCTCTTGGTATATCAATGACCCCTTTTTCAAAGCATATTTTGGTATATGAATGGGTCCTTTTTTCAAAATTTTCTCAATTTTTTCAGAAAATAGCCCAATTTTTCCTTAATCTAGCCAAAATTTGTAAAAACTAAGACAATTTGGGTTAAATTCGGCCGACTTTTGGTATATCAATGGGTCCAAATTTCTTGGAAAATTGGTATATTTATGGGTCCACTTTCAAATTCTCAGTGGCACGTCCCTACCAAAACCAAACTTGAGTACCCCCCCCCGGGAGTTTAAGTTATCGTTCTTCAGCTGTTGGGGATGTTTTTTTACGTTTTCTATTTATTTGGTTTGTAATTTGTCTGTATAGTTATGACTTTCTGGTGTTTAGGAAGTAAATCTTCTGTAGCTGGTTTATTATTGTCATCAAGTGCTGCGGCAAGATAAAGTGTGAATAAAACTGGGCTAAGGCAATCACCTTGTGGCACTACGACGTTCGTGTTGATGGCGGGTCCAGTATTGCTTCCTATCTTGATCTGAAGTTCGACGTCCTTTATAAGTATTTTCATTATGTGTAGTTCGTCTTTGTCTAGTGCGTTTGACAGTATTTGGAATAGTTTTCCTTTGTCTGCCGTGTCGAAAGCTTTGCTCATATCAAGCATTTTAATGACAATTTCGATGTTATTGCTTTTTCTGCCAAGCATTTAAAGCTAAAGACATTTTCTGTGCTGCTTCTTCCAGGCCTGTATACTGCTTGAGAGTTTGGGATTCTTGAATAAAGTTTCTAATGAATCCGAGTTATTATGCAAATGCTTGATATTATTCTGAGAGTTGCCAGTAGAATTATCGGCCTGAGGTTTCTCTTAAGTGCACTTCATGCCAAAACTGGGTGAAAAATAGTATAGGGTGAAAACTTGGGGATTATTGTTGTTCAAATGAGTGATTTGCATGTTCACATATAATAGGTATACTAGGTGAATTCAAATTTGACATCAAATTGCATCGTTTTATATATCAAATTAAAGCCCTTGAGTAAACTAAGCCAAAACTGAAAACCTTTTTTTCATAGCACTTTCCGTAGCAAAGTTACATCTTGTCAAAGATTGACTTTCATCAAAAAGATTCAGCTAGCAAAATTCCCCAAAACGGCATTTCGGGGGTGTTTCTAGATCTTAGTCTCATGGCGATAGCAGCTTTTTTAATGGAACTGCTATCAAAATCCTCTAAAATTCCATGTGCGACTTGATTATCACCATAAAAATCATATATTTGGGTCAAGTGAAGTATAGAAAACATATTTATGTAGGTTTCCTTCACCCACCTATTCTCGAAAAAAATTCAAATTTCTATGTAAATATGCATTGTGTTGGGGCCCCGGTCTCGGCGAATTCGCTGACTAGTAAATGTGTTAACTAAGGTTTGCCTAGGTTACCTATATCATATAAATGACAATGTGCACCAAAATAAAAACCCTGTCAATGTTCAAATATTGTTGAAAATATGAAAAAGCACAACAGGGGGGACTAAAGAGAAAACATGATAGTTTAGTAGTTTTATTTTCCAAAAACACTCAACCAGTAAGATTGGTACATCTTGAATTTTGAAAACATCTAAAGTTCAATGTTTAAGTGCTCTGTCCTATTTTTGCTTGAATAGTTTTAAAACAATTGAGGAGAATGTGCATATGCAAATATTACTTTGGACACATAATATAAATCGCTGTTGCAGAAAAACAAAATGATTCGCAACAGTTTGTAGATTGAATTGTTTTAAGCTGATGATTGTCATGTAATAAATATTACTGTAAAAATGTGTATAATTTCCATAAATCATTGTAAATTTGGCTAAAAATGAAAGTGACTGCACATTTTTATCACTAATAGAGAATGATGTACATTTTGTATCAAAAAGTATTTATATATGTGACGTGTCATGTCAAAAGGAGACACTTTTGGGCAGGATCGTAAATGGAGAAATAGCCAAAAATCTGCCGGTGGGTGATTTGTTCACAATTTGGGTTTGTTGCGAATTTGTGATGTTATTAATGTTAAAAATGTTGTCTGATAGTTTCAGACCGGAATATAACTGGCATCTTGTATTTTTTGAGACATTTTTACACAGCCGTGACGTTAGTCACGGCTGTGTCTTTTTTCTTACAGGTTCTTACCTAGCTGGGGGGTTTTCAACCCCCCGAGCTAGGTACTGTTTTGCTATCCGATCTTTCTTCTTTCTTTCTTCTTTCTGGCAATAAATTTCAAAATGCTTCTACTTCTACATGTTACACCCTACAATTACGTAACTTGCACATATGTATTGGCTATATCCAGTGCCCATAGTGTCTAAACAGAATTGGAGTCAAATGTCATTAAAGGGGCATTTCCGGTATTTAACCAAATGTCTTCAAAATGCCTCTTCTGCCACATATTATATAGTACAATGATGTCATTTGCATATATGCATCGGCTATACCACACGCTTATAACTTGCATACAGAATTGGGGTCAAAGGTCATTAAGGGGGTAAAATCTTACAATTGTATTATCTGGACATCTGTAAGTGGTATGGGGCTCAAACTTGGTGACAACAAATCTCATGACCAGGGGAACATTTTGCAGGGGTCAGGTCAAAGGTCATACAGAGGTCAAATTTAAGAAATGCATTTCTTGTACATCTGTGAGGAGTACTGGGCTCAAACTTGGTGACAACAAACTTAATGATCTGGGGAACATTTTGCCGGGGTCAGGTCAAAGGTTATCTGGGGTCACATCTTAGAAATTTCACTTTCTGGATACCTGTAATGGGTATGGGGCTCAAATTCAGTAACAACAAATCTCATGACCAGGGGAACATTTTGCAGGGGTCAGGTCAAAGGTCATGTAGAGATCAAATCTTAGAATAGCTTTTCTGGACATCTGTAAGGGGTACGGGGCTCAAACTCAGAGACAACAGACTTGATGAACATTTTAAACATTTTGCAGGGGTCAGGTCAAAGGTCATCTGGGGTCAAAATTTAAAATTGCATTTTCTGGACATCTGTAAGGAGTACGAAACTCAAACTCTTTGACAACAAACGTCATGACCAGTGGAACATTTTTGGAACATTTTGCAGGGGTCAGATACCTCCACAACACCAACCCGCCCCAGCTAGGTTTGTGGTCTATGACCACCATTTGCCACTAGTTACACAGCCGTGACGTGAAATTACATCGATTTTGACCTAACTTGGTCACAATGATCATTGACCGTGCCCCTACATGTCACATGAAACTTGTGGGGTCAAAGGTCACGCAGAGGTCATAGGGGTCAAAAACGTGATTTCAACTAAAATTGCATCTTCTCCCACAACTTACGTATGACAGCGACGCCACTTGCACACATGAATTGTTATTACCCAATGTCTATGTGGTGTACACAGATTTGGGGTCAAAGGTCATTAAGGGGTCACTTCCGGTATAAAACGAAAAACCTTCAAAAATTTTTATTAGCTAAGTAAAACATAGCACAGTAACGGTATGTTCACATATGATCTGCAGTCACCCAATGTATATGTGGTATTTTTTTATTTGGGGTCAAAGCTCATTAAGGGGTTACTTCCGGTATAAAAAGAAATACCTTTAAAATGCATCTTCTTCCACAAATTATGTGGGACAGAGACGCCACTTGCACACATTCATTGTTATTACCCAGTGTCTATGGGGGTGTACACAGAGTTGGGGTCAAAGGTCATTAAGGGGTCACTTCCGGTATAAAACGAAATACCTTCAAAAAATTTTATTAGCTAAGTAAAACATGGGACAGTAACGGTATGTTCACACATGATCTGCAGTCACCCAATGTATATGTGGTATTTTTTATTTGGGGTCAAATCTCATTAAGGGGTCACTTCCGGTATAAAACGAAATACCTTTAAAATGCATCTTCTTCCACAGATTATGTGGGACAGAGACGCCACTTGCACACATGCATTGTTATTACCCAGTGTCTATGGAGTGTACACAGATTTGGGGTCAAAGGTCATTAAGGGGTCACTTCCGGTATAAAACGAAAAACCTTCAAAATGTTTTTATTTGCTAAGAAAAACATAGGACAGTAACAGTATGTTCACACATGAATTGTGGTTACCCAATTCATATGTGGTATTTTTTATTGGGGGTCAAATAACATTAAGGGATCACTTCCGGTCTGAGACGAAACACCTTCAAAATGCCCCTTCTGCCACAAGTTGAAGTAACATGGCAAAGTGATGCCACGTGCACACATGCGTTGACATTAGCCAATGTCTATGGGCGTTTTCATATATTTTGGGGTCAAAGGTCATTAAGGGGTCACAACACGGCTGTGTTCGTGGTCTTAGACCACAGCTAAGTCTAGTTTCTTCTTCTTCTTTCTGTCAACCATTACATTTGCTCTAGCACTCACATGCTTACATCGATTTTGACCTAACTTGGTCACAATGATCATTGACCATGCCCCTACATGTCACATGAAACTCGTGGGGACAAAGGTCACGCAGGGGTCACAGGGGTCAAAAACGTGCTCTCCACTAAAATGCATCTTCTCCTACAACTTACGTAGGACAGCGACCCCACTTGCACACATGCATTGTTATTACCCAGTGTCTATGTGGTGTACACAGATTTGGGGTCAGAGGTTATTAAGGGGTCACTTCCGGTATAAAACGAAAAACCTTCAAAAATTTTTATTTGCTAAGAAAAACATAGGACAGTAACGGTATGTCACACATGAATTGTGGTTACCCAGTTTATATGTGGTATTATTTTATTTGGGGTCAAAGGTCATTAAGGGGTCACTTACGGAATAAAACGAAATACCTTTAAAATGCTTCTTCCACAAATTACGTAGGACAGTGACGCCACTTGCACGCATGCATTGTTATAACACAGTATCTATATAAGGTCAGTAAGGGGTCACTTCCGGTATAAAACGATATACCTTCAAAATACCCCTTCTGCCACAAAAAGCATAGCAAAGTGATGCCACGTGGACACGTGCATTGACATTAGCCAATGTCTATCGGGTTTTCATATATTTTGGGGTCAAATGTGATTAAGGGGTCACAACACGGCTGTGTTCGTGGTCTTAGACCACAGCTAAGTCTAGTTCAAGTTAATTCCTACTCTCAACATTGTGTATAAAATCAAGTGACTCTTTACCATGGGAACACAGAAAGTTATGGTTTTGTGCATTTAGTCCCATTATTGTGCTATGCTAGAAATTGCATATTATTGTGTATGTACGAGAGACATTCAAAATGTTCTACCTCCACCATCAAATCTCTGTTATCTTATGTGCCAGGATATTGAAATTACCCACGATTAAACTTTAAATAAAAATTTAGTTAGTTAGAATGTGATTTTTAGTTGTTAAGATGGGTTGGATAAAGTTCATACAGATTTGGTACGTTGGAAACGGTTAAAAACTGAAGCCAAAAGTTTAGTAAGCATCATATTGTAGCTTTAGATAATCTCCATAAAAATGTTTTTAAGATGTGGTTGTCGGGATAAATATTTTGTTCTTATTTGAGTTCCCTGATATGTACTGGGACTTAAAAACAAAATAAAACATGTTTTATATGAGAAGAAAACATCAAAGAGTTTAACAGACACACTAATGTTAGTGAAATTTGTCAGATTTCGACTAGACCACGTTTAAGGGTAATTCGTAGTTATGTCCTAATTGACATGGAAATAAGATGAACAGTGTGTTAAGGTGGTATTTGAGGCATTTTGGAAGTGCTCTATTCATGTTTAAACAAACACTGATCAACACGCCTTTTTCTAATCGGACATACGATTTTCATAATACAAACATTTTAAATTTCTTTTTATTGTGTTGTTTTATCAATAATCAATATAGTTAATGAGCTAACATGACTTATGTAGCTAAAAACAGTGCATAAATGTTCATAATATATTTTTTATTTAACAGAATATTGGCTTCAAGCTTGGTCAAACTGCTCCTGATGACTTCCAGATAATTTATGCATAATTAGCTAGCCACCCTAATTTGCATAATTAATTTGCATTATGCAAATTAGCCCATTAATTATGCAAATTAGAGGGCGGCTTCACTATATAATACATTAAAACATAATTATTAGAAACACTTAGAGCAAGTTTCAAGGCAAAAGTATGCAAAATCAAAGTTCCCTGAACATTTGCATTAATTTTTAGCAAAATATACATATTAACTCATTAACTACATGTACATTGTTTATCGATAAAACAATAAGATACAAAGAAAATATAAATTGATATATTATGAACAACCTTATGTCCATTTGCTTCAAACATTAACAGGCATATATATTGGTCAGTGTATTCTCTATATTCTATTAATTTGTTTGAATTAAACATGCTCTGACCTTTTTCTAGTTTCCAGAAAACGCCTCAAATAAAGCAATTTAGTCATTTTCAGAAAGAAATCGTTAATGGTTTCCACATTAGATTTGGGCTTTTTAATCAAAATTAGCCTTTCTTTTCAGACCGTTTCCGACGTACCAAATCACAGGATTAGTCGAAGGCACTGAGAGTGATTTAAAGGGGAATTGCTTGTTTAAATGAGTTTCAAATATTTTCAATAATCGTATTGTGATAGAACTTTGATACAATATCATTAAATTTGTTACTAAATTTTAAGGTCATCTGATGTTATATTAGTAAAAGATCGTTGGATTTTTATAAAACATGGTAAATTTTATGTTGGTCATTTTAAGGTCATAAGGGTTCATCTAAGGTATAAAAAACAACTATAGATTGCTGGTCAAAAGAAAAAGTATTAAAAGTAACGTTCTGCATAATATCTGGTAACTTTGAAACTAGAAAGTTTCAGGAACTCATTTTGGACCTAGATTGAATTGTCAATTTAGCATGTTTATTTTTGTCCAGAAATCATTAAATTGAAATAGTGTACTTGTTACACCACTAAGTTGTTCTAGACTCAGTTAGTCATCATTTTTGTTTATGTAGAATAAAGGAAAGTACCATAATTGGTATTACCAATCATTCATTTCATTCGGCTGCGAAGCAGGCGACTACAAAGTTTCTCCATGTACTACGATCTGAAGCCAAAGTGGCAATGGCGTCTGGCAGTAGAAAGTTGTCAAAATCCCCCAACAGTTTTTGCACATAAGACAAGTAGGATGTTCTTTGCCTTCCAGGTCTTCTTTGACCATGTAATGGGGTGTAGAGAGCATATCTTCTGCATGGTTCATCTTCCTGCATCCTCAGGATATGTCCCAGGAATCGTAGTTGTCGTGATCTGACAGAGTTGATAAGAGGCACAGTGTTGGTGATGGTATAGACCCTTTCATTACTAACATGGTCAGTGCGCTTGATGTTCAGCATTATCCTGTAACATGATGTACCAAAAGCGTTGATCTTATTTTTCATGTCAGTAGATATCACCCAGGACTCGCAGCCATAGAGCAATACTGTAACACAAGTGGTGTGAAACAGCTTGACTTTTGTTGCAACAGTGATTGTTGGACTTCTCCACAGGTGCTCCAGTTTCCAAAATGTATACCAAGCAAGCGCCTTCCGTCGGGAGAGGTCACTGGTGCTAGAGCCCATCATGGATCCAAGATATTTGGTTGAACAGTGTGTTAAGGTGGTATTTGAGGCATAGGTGGTTCCAAACTATTTTAACCATAGCTGGATTAGATGAAGGATACTGAGTGGACACTGAATGGATAAAGGCTATAGTAAAGTGAGACATGGCAGAACACCTTGGAACTAAGACTAAACCTACCAGAATACAACACATGGTCTAACCGCACTGTTCTCCAGCAGTTTAAGGAACAAGTCCAGCCGGCACATAACTCACAAGGTGCTCTTGAGAGACCAGTATTAACCCTAACCTATCAAAGCCATGTAACACCTCCTATGCTCTTTATACAATATTCAGCACAAAACATGTATCCTCCTGGGAGCACCCAAAGGGAAATCCAACACCAGAAACATCACTGATTCTTTGCAACCGGGGTTGCAGGTGTTGGCAAAGGTAATTTTCAGCTCCCCGACACTGCAGCAGTGGCTCCCCGACACTGCAGCAGTGTCTCCCTGTGGGTACAGTCAACATTTAGAGTCAAAGTTTCGGAAGGTAATTTAGGGGTCATCCAAGGTCACCCAGGGGTCATCTGAGGTCAAATTACTAAAAACTGTCGTATGGGCATGACACTTAGTGGTTACAGTCAACATTAAGAGTCACATTTTGGAAGGGCATTTCAGGGTCACCCAGGGGTCATCTGAGGTCAAATTACTAAAACTGTCGTATGGGCATGAAAATTGGTGGGTACAGTCAACATTTAGAGCCAAATTTTTGGAAGGTCATTTTTGGGTCATCCAAGGTCACCCAGGGGTCATCTGAGGTCAAATTACCAATATTCTGTAGGGAAATAAAGCAACACGTACCTTTTCAATTTGTTGAAATCAAATTAATTTAAAAAAAAAATAAGATGTAGAAATTTACTCTTTAAGACTCTTTACTCTTACTCTTTAAATTTACTCTTTAAATTTACTCTTTACTCTTTACTCTGGCTCTCATCCAAAGACCCCATTTTAAAGAAGCCATATTCTCACTGGGCCTCAAGGAAGAACAGATGGTTAATTGTCTTTTCAACTGATTGAGTGTCCCAGGTTAAAGAAGAAATAAAACAAACAAACAAATCACCCAATGTTCCCCCTAATTTAGATCCAAACGGTGCACCTCTCACCCAATGACCCCATATTTTGTACATTTTGTTCTCACAGAATGCCAACAAAAATCATGCTCTCATCCACCTTCTGATCCCATATTTTTTTATATTTTGCTCTCACCGAATGCCCTTTACTTTGAAAGTGCCAGCCCTACACCTATATCCATTTCATATTGAAGTACCCCATCCCTAGGCCAACAGCATGCTTGACACATTTGGCATAATCTAGCTCTTTTGTCACAATTGCGGACCTTCCTATTTACGTGAGTGTCCTTGAGCTTCCTTGCACTTATGCTTCAGTGGTATCACGGGTAAAGACTCAAATATCATGAATATATAGCCCGACTAGACTCCGGTAATGTTTAAGTTGCTGCAAGGAAAATCTATAGGATTCTTAGTCTTCAAATGATAGTGGCTAGTAGATGATTGCGTTTTGAACCAAATACTATACACAAGGTCATTTTTATGTTACTCATTGACCCATTACGGTGTTATACTTTTTTTTTTTTCTTTACTTCTTTTCCGCCTATTTCTGAAAAGTCGATCAAATACATTTTGGTATATAAAGAAACCTTTTTAAAATTGTTAGCTTTAATAAACCAAAACAATTCGGCTCACAACTTTTGAAGATATGCCCTTTTAAAGACAAGTACCCGTTTTTCACCCTGTCCACGGACAGCAAACAGAGTGGTTGGAATGGGTCCTGCTGTGGAGTGACCTGCAAGATCACCAGACCTCACAACACTTGATTTCTTCATTTGTTGCAAAATCCAAGATCTTTGCAAACGTATTACTGCTATATTCGCAAGTATCCAGCGCACAAGGATATATGCATCACAATTGATGCAATGAGGACTAGGGCTGAAACCGGTATTCGTCAAGGAGGCAACCAGGTAGAGGGCAGAGCAGCACAGTAAACTCACTTCAAAAGAACCAAAGACAAAGTAAACAGACCTTTTCAGGGCTACCTTTTATTCCAAAAAAGAGAAATGACTAACATGTTGTCAACAAAAAGAAAGCAAGAAACCTAATAAAGTAAGAAACATAATAAAACAAAAAGGCATAAAATAACCGAGAAAAACATAAGTAATTGCAAGTATAGCAAAAGAAGTCCCATCCCACATCAATTTCGCCCAAATTAATGACACTTAGTAACAAAATAAACATAATTTTTAAACCCAAGCTAGTAAAGAAACCAACTAAAGGTGATCTTCTTTTAGCCAAGATATTACTGATTGTATTGTATATAACATTTGTGCCATA
Organism: Amphiura filiformis; assembly: GCF_039555335.1. NCBI lineage: Eukaryota > Metazoa > Echinodermata > Ophiuroidea > Amphilepidida > Amphiuridae > Amphiura > Amphiura filiformis. The sequence continues at coordinate 28,009,618 of NC_092642.1, forward strand.
ACTCTTTTAGTTTTTCCCTGATAAATCCAAATGCATATGTATAAATTTTATTGTTACACCCTGAATTGTTACAGGTGTATTGGTACACCCTATATGCAATGCGCAGTCCGTGTGCAGCATCTAATCATTAATTATCAATACGATTTGATTTTGTAAAGTATGCAATATTTGGGTTTAAAAATATAGAATATTATTAATAAACATATTAATTTGTGTTGTATCATTTCAGATATGTTGATCCACTGATGAATCTACAATTGGAAATGAACGTTGAACCATCAGTGAGGGTTGTGGTCTTGAACTCATGTGGATCCATTGAAGGACATCTTCATCTTTGGTAAAATTTACTTTCATGGTGCAATAGTACATAGTGTACCATATTTTGATCTACATTTTGTTGGATTCATGTAAACTTAACTTCACTCTGTAAATACATGTAATACAAGTTACAATCAGCAGCCGAGGGAAATGAAACTTTTGAAACCATTTTCCTGTGCATTTTGTGGCATCAAGCATTATTCTTTGGACAAATGGAAAACCCATGTTAATAGACATATGCTCAAGTATGTGTGGGCTCATAGATGCAAAAGTGGTTTTTGTCCGAAAAGCTTATTAAAAAATAGGGAGCTGCTAGGATATTTGCATAACCACAGAAAGCTATGGTACTACCGGTTTAAAAAGTTGAACGTCAGTGAGAAACCCTATCAGTGTGAGTACTGTCAGAAACGTTTTTTAAGTAAGGATTATCTGAAAGTGCACGTCAGATTTCACACCGAAAAGAAAACCCATCAGTGTGAGTACTGTCAGAATTTTTTTACATTCAATTCTGTTTTGCAAAGACATATCAGAATTCACACCAAAGAGCAAGCCAATCAGTGCGAGTACTGTCAGAAATTTTTTATAGAGAAACGTGATTTAAAATTGCATATGAGAATCCATACTAAAGAGAAACCCTATGAGTGTGAAATCTGTCAGAAACGTTTTACAAGGAAATTTGGTATGCGCAAACATGTGAGAATTCACACAAACGAGAAACCCTTTCAGTGTGAGTACTGTCAGAAATATTTTCATGACAAGTATCGTCTGAAACAGCACTTGCTAATCCACTCCAATGAGAAAGCCTATCAGTGTGGGTATTGCCAGAAATGTTTTAAACGGAATTTTGATCTGGCAGTACACATCAGATTTCACACCAAAGAGCAACCTTATAAGTGTGAGTACTGTCAGAAATGTTTTGCCACAAAGAGTGATTTGCAAAGACATGTGCGAATTCACACCAATGAGAAACCTTATCAGTGTGAATACTGTCAGAAATGTTTTATACAGACTAGTGGCCTGAAAACACACATGAGAAAAATCCACACCAACGAAAAACGTACACCCTATCAGTGCGAATATTGCCAGAAATTTTTTAAACAGAATGTTGATCTTGTGAACCATATAAGAAATCACACCAAAGAAAAACCCTTTCAGTGTGAGCACTGTCCAAGATGTTTTGCCCAAAAACATCATCTTGTGGACCATATCAGAACTCACACCAAAGAGAAACCCTATCAGTGTGAGTACTGTCAGAAATGTTTTTCACAGAAAAGTTCTTTGAAAAGACACATGAGAACTCACAGAGTGACCCTGTCAGTGTGAGTATTGTCACAACTATTTTGCCCCAAAACAATGCTTGCAGGCCATTTTAAAATTCACACCAAGGTGAAAGAAAAAAACATCAGTGTGAGTATTGTCAGAACTATTTTGCCCCAAAACAATGCTTGTAGGCCATTATAAAATTCACACCAAGGTGAAAGAAAAAACATATCAGTGTGAGTATTGTCAGAATGCTTTTTGCAAAATAGCTATCTGCAAACCAAAGAGTACTGTCAGAAATTTATTGCTGGCAGAATTAAGTTACCTTGTCATGCTTGTGGGATCGCACTACTATCTAAGTTCCTATTCTTTTATGTGTTTAAACGCACTGAGGAATTCATCATTTTCTCATACTATACATCATTTTGCTAAAAGTTTATGATATATATATTCTACCCTATAGAACCTGCCATTGTTGGGAAGTTGAGTGGCTTGATTTTCTGCGGTAGTGCTTCAAACACGATGCACACAATACCAATCTCTACAGCACAGCGCCTTTATGTTGTGACATCATTTGCCGAATTTAACCCAAAAACGGTTCTAAAATTCTAGAATTGTGATATTTTTAATATTTTTATGCTTTGGTAGTGAGAAAAACATTTATAGAGCTCAACTTTCACAAAATGACAGTCTATAATACTGAATTTATTAATTGTTATTAAAGTTGTGTTAAACAATTCATTGATTTTAGCACTGGTAGCATCCATTACTACTTGTAGACAGAATGTCAGGAAAGGTGACCTTCACGCTGTGGGTGGTCTTCCTGTGCTTTTGAATGGGACAGCAGTAAGCATGGCCAATTTTTACACCAAAAGGTTTGATTTTTTCTAAGTTTAGTAAATATTTTTTTAATTAAGTCAAGGGCAGACAGCCCTGCTGAATAATAAACTACCTTGAGTAACATTCATGAAAATTATCAAAAATGTGCCTATTCTTTTGTGTGTATGGTCCATCACCTGTCACTTGGTAGTCTTATATTTACAGTTTAATGGTGCTGCCCATGGCCACTTGATGAATTGTTTAATTTGAATTAATCAATTCGATATTATAGACTGAATACATCGGCTGTCATTCCAAAATTTTTTACCCATTAAAATCAACCAGGTAAACCAGGTATGGAAACACTAGTTGTTATTCCTTCAGTCAGATAGGCGGGGACCTGATATAGTGGTGTGATCTATCGCGTGTGTGCCACACCTGAATTCACACTAAAGAGAAATGTTGACATTATGTTTTGTTACCTGGGGAGATTTGATCATGTCTCACCTCCTTTTTCAACCAAATCGACGGTAATAACTCTTGTAGTGAGGATCAATATTTAACCACAAATTGCCTCAAGCAAACCTCACTTCCTGGGAACCAAACACCACACAAGGTCATTTTTATGTAACTCATTGACCCATTTGTGTTATATACTGCCTCTAGCTATAATGACATCCTTGTGATCTGGTCAACTCATTGACAGATGTAAACCTCAGGAGGGAATTCAATTTTTGATCAATTCTCACCAGGTAGTGAAACGTAATGAAAATGTGAATATAGTCAAAAGTGTTTGTTTTTAAATATCATAATGCTTAATAAACTAGAATTCATGCAAAGGAAAAAAAACACTTTCAGTGTGACTGTACATTTTCTATATACCGCAACCACTCGGGTATAAGCCCACCCCCTAGACGGCAGATTTAACTTCGAAAATGGGGATGGGCTTATAACCGGGGAAGGGCTATTGCTTGAATTTAAAGATAAGTACAATCACCCCCCTCCTATTTGTATATGTCCAATGTGCCAGTAATTTCTATCATCTATGTCAATTTCTTAAAATAATAAGTGTGGAATGTTAATTATCAACTGGTACTTTTTTATATTTGTTCTTAAATATGAGAGCAAAGCATTGATTTGATTTAAGAACTTGGCCAAAATTAAGTATACAGGGCTTATACTTGAGTGCACCCTTGTTCCCAGAATGTTTTGAAAACTAGGGGGTGGGCTTATAGCCGAAGGTGGGCTTATACCCGGGTGGTTACGGTAGTTCTAGAAATAGGCTTTTTTATGACATAAGACCTACAAAAGACCGGGGGGTACTCAGTAGAAATGACCATATGGGGATGTGGTGCAAACATGGCTAGCATTTTCAGCGTTTTTTTTTAATATCAATTACCCCTCTTTTTAGACCAATTTTCAAACTATTTTTTGAAAATAGCACAATATTGCCTCACTATAGCCAAACTTTTTTGAAATTTCTCCAAAAATTAAGATAATTTGTGTTGAATTTTGCCAAAATTTGTGAATTTTGGTTTATCGATGGGTACAAATTTCTTGAAAATTAGTATATTGATTGACTGTCCACTTTCAAATTCTCATCGGCACACCCCAACCCAAATCAAACTTGAGTATCCCCTGGACAAAAGAAACCATAACTATTAATAGTTTGGCTTATGATTTTGCATATTTGAACGTGTTCCTAAAATTTTCCTACACCTTTTTAGGGTGTAATATAGAAACGGCGCCCAAAATATCTGTGCCAAAAATCACTTGCCCCCCCTTTCGACCTGCCAAAAATTGCTTGACCCCCCCTTTCGACCTGCCAAAAATGCTTTCCCCCCTTGGCCTGCCAAAAAATCATTGCCCCCTATAATTCACCACCCCGTGGTTGCACATAATCATTGCACCCCCTTAGGGGTCGTAAGACCAGGCTCAACTGAAAACGTCTTTCCCGAAACATGGCTACCATTAGCATCGACTGAGGCTTCATTAGCCTGTGGGCCAGGCTTGTAGGATTAGCTCCAGGTTTCGGTAAAATTTGCATTTCTTGAAGTCTTCTCGAGCTGTAGTCTACGCAAGCCTATTAGGTCAGGCTTTTCTTGGCCCTGCCTCTGAGCAGGTCTTAGGCCAATAAAGTCTTGGTCTATTTCAATTTACAAATTGTTTAAATAATTGTAATGCAAAGTGTTTCTTTCATATTTTTGAGAACAGATGGTGTCTTTTAATTAACACGAGTAATGTTAGATTTAGGTGAACATTTCACCATTTTATTTTAATGTTCATGCGAGTTAGTTGAAAAAAAATGCTGTTGCTATCGTGATGAGTAAAAAGCATCATTCATACGTCAGGTGGAAATAAAATACTACATAAAAGACACAAACACAGAAAAAATAGTCTTTCATCAAGTACGAGTTGTGTATGGTATTAGCCTAGCCCAAGCATAAGAATGTAGGTCTAGGTTAGTGTTTGCGCTGGTAACAGTGCGACAATGAGACGGCAACCTTGATGGTAAACAGTGAAGCACATGCACATGTACCTCCAACTGCCTATACACTAATTAAAGCCATATTATAACATTTGCTGTTGAGGACGCCCTCACTGATTTTTTAAAATTCATTTTTTACACAATTATATTGTACTTTATTAAACCAATATACCCTGCAAAAATCAAGACTCTAGGTGCTGTAGTTTTGTCAAAATCCGATATTTTGAATAAAGCGCCGGAACCGGCGTCTTATTATTACGATGGAATTATTAGTCGAACGCATACACGATGTTCATAACACACAGTGCGGGACGGTGATCTACACAACAAAGGGTCGTACCATAACATGACCGAAGGAGTGGTACGTATTGGCGACATACGCGCTGGTAGTAAATTCCAATTTTCTTTGCTTTGACGTAGTTGTTCGGCTCAAAAATAAAAGGGGATATATCTGACAGTAAAAACTAACATTTTATGTCAAAGAAATGCTAATCTATTTTGTATGATAATGTTATAATATTGCTTTAAGTAGTAGGGTCCAGAATGAAAGTCCCGTTCTCGGATTGAGTACAAGAAGTTTTGAAGGTGTTGTTTTATTTTGAGGACGCTGAATAAAATGAGAGGGGTCTGACCCATCAAAAAGTGTGGGAACTCTCGCTAGAAGGCGTTTTTTCGAAATGGCCGCCAAAATCCCTTAAAATCACATATATTTTCAATAGTAGCTAAAGCTAGCGTATTTGCATAATAATGTGCAGGATATGCTCTGGTGAGCAAGGAGTGTATTGGGCGAATACATCCATGGGATGATTCGATCACTGACTAAGTTTGATAGCCAAAGACACGGGCGTGCAACTTTACAGCTGCGCTCAATACATGATGCATGATACTGAATGCCACTGATGCTTGGGTTTCTGCATGAAATTAGGATTCAGATTCCGGACAGCGCTATAGATAACTGATTTCACCGGGAATTTAAGTAGCCTACGGCAGTATGAAATCAGATGATTCAACTCAATTCGTAAACATGGTCAAAGATGATGGAAAAAAGGTATGACTATTAATTATGCGAGCAATTAGCCGAGAAAACTGCTCAAGATTGATAGATATCGTCAAACTGGCTGCATGCGTGAGATGTAGGCCTATTTAGATTTGGAGTACCGGTATGGGAATTGTTCTTGTTGGAGGTGTTTCGATCATGTTGTTTTTTCTTATTGATGTTCCAACATGTTAAGGTGAAACCCATGTGTATATAGTGAGAAGATTATTTGATTTATATAATAAATCACATGCATGTGCAGGGTACACAAATTACGCGCGCATTATCGATTCAATGATGTGTTGAGTGGTGGACGTAATAAACTTTCTTTTATGAGAGTTGCTGGTTTAGTTATGCATCGTGATTTACATCATACAGGATGTGGCAATTATTGATACCGTTTTTACACACAGTTAGAACAGCAGTTCTTGTAAACCGTTGGGTATACTTTTACATAAATAGCGGTGTCTGAATGTAGTGAAGAATGGGCGATAATATTAAGGGCCCGTGGTAATATATTGTCATACGGATGATCATTGCGCAGCTGCCTTGGTCAAAATTATATTGGCCTACGCAAAGGCCAGTTCAGTTCAAAATCAGAAACATAACAGGATGCAAATTGGGGTTATTTCAATACTGAAATGGTATATGGAATAATCGTGAGATGATATTTCTATTGGTCCAAGATATTTCTGTAGGCGTTGGCCTATTTCGATTAATATTTTCTTTATCTAGGCCGAGGCCTATGTCCAGGCATGCTACATTGGTTATGAAATGTATAGGCCTATATATAGGCTACGCAAATTGTAAGCTCATTTCCTAAGTTGTTATAAAGGTTATTTACCTCTGCATATCATGCTAGTATATATCCATTCGGCTTTTGACATTGGGATATACCAACTAAGTAATATTTAAGGTCGTTTGTCTAATTTTTAATAGAGACCATTACAATTCGATATAGAACGAATCACGGATGGTAGGCCTACAAAGGCCTACAACAAGAATCTTAAATAAGGTTATGTTATGTGCAGTGACCGAGATAATGGATAACAGCTTATAGATTATTGTTGCTAACAATGTGATTAAGTTAGGAGATTGAGTCTCGAATCGATATCTAGGGAGCTTTCCAATTCCTTGGAACCTCTAGGCCTATATCTGAACAAAGCTTTAGATGAAATTAGATCATTAATCATGACAATGTGCAGGCATGATGTATATGCCATCATGGTCAGGTATCGTATGAAGGCTATTGTATAACGATATAACCATGTCTTGCAGAAATGGTGATCATGCATAAATACATAGTGTGTTACAAATTAGTGCATATCGATCGAGTACTGCTTGAGAACGCTGAGGCAGTTAAATGAGGATGGAGAAGTTTTACTATAGTATATTCTCAATATTATATTTATTGTCAAGTGTTTCAGCAAAGATATATAGAATAAGCTCAACATAATTACTATCTGGTTACAGTAGGATTTTTAGTTTTACAAGAATTTTCTTTAAACAGGGACATGGTTTAGCATTACTAAACTTTTTGTTTAGTTGGTTGTTTTTTCGGTCGACTCGTGCGGAGGCACACTTGTTGGTCCTGCAGACTCTGGCATTTTTGTTTTATTTGGTTTATGGCATGTACTTTTTGGGGAAGGAAGATGATTATAATCCTCCGGATCGATCAATTCAATGCAGATGGTGCAAGTGTTTAATTGAGAATATAGTATTATGAATAGTATCTGTACTGTGGTTTAAGTCAACGTAGAGATTCTCAGATAGACCTAAAGGTAGGCCTACGGTGGTCCATAAAAGTCTTAAAGGTAGGCTTGGGTCTTACGGTACCTGGTCAGAAATTTGAGATTGATTTATGACGATGTTCAAATTTTTAGAGACGGAAGTATTTAAGATCAGTATGGCATAGACTAGAAAATTAATGGAGTTTCGGATTACAGGAAGAAGTAACCTGATGTAGTATTAACCTGACCTTGGGTTGGATTAGAGATTAGATAACTGTACGAATTAATTTCCAGATTCTAGATGCTTATTATTAAAACGATTAGCACTGATCAGTTTTTGGGAATACAAGTGTTTGCGCATAATTAAGCGTGAACTGACTGGAGAGCGTGATCCGCGTGAGTTTGCAGTTTTCAGCTACGGAGGCAATTAATTTAGGCCTACAGGCCTATACAGTGTACAGTTCATTTTTGCTGCTGTTCTGTATTTTTTCGTGCTTATTTCTACCGGCATGTTAATATTTTAAAAGTTTTTAGACTCCAGAGACGATTCTATTGAGCATAGTTTAATCAGGAATATTAGATGAAATTTCAGATTCAAGATTTATAGGCATTTTGTATTTATGTTTATCTCGCAACAATAATGTTATGGTAGGCCTGTGCATGACATGGTGATGGTGACAGTTTAATTCATTATGATATTGTTGCAGTAGATATTGTTCTGCTACTAAATATAGCTTGATGAGATTATGGACAATAAAGTAGGCCTAATCAAAGCATGCATGGTATCGGTGCAAAACTTGGTGGACAGTTCAATATGGATCAGTGCATCAGTGCCTATAATGGCGATACATATATGAATCGTGCTGGCTTATTGATGCAGTGCTGACGAGGTGCATTGCCGGGGTGTATGCAATTTTAACTGCGTAACTACTGTAGGCCGGTAGTTGTAGGTAGGCCTTATGTATGTCATATAGGCCTAATCTGAACACGTAATTTGGCTAATATATGTCTAGCTAAATATTATTAAACAGGACGCATGATGTGCAGTTCTCAAGCAGCCATAGGCTCTAGCTGATTCTAGATTTCATGGGCAGTTTGTTCAAGTCGCAACGCTGCTTAGATATTAGGCCTAGGCCCATGTACCGTACTGATTTACGGCATAGAAATAGTTCTGAAGCGGAAAATATACTAAATAGCTGGATAGCTAGTATAATTCTAAAGTGGATAGTAGCTGTATAGCTATTTTAGTTCTGAAGTGGTATGTAACTAGACTTATATACGGTCTCGCTGTAAGGAATATAGGCGTATAGACTGCATGGGCTGATTTGAACCCGCATTGTAGCTGCATAGCAAGATTGGCTGAGAAATGCTGAATAAGTAACACATATGCGACACGCGGTGTTTAGCTGCATAGCTATAGAATGCATGAATATGCATACAAGCCTCATGAGCATTCAGAAGCCGAAATGGTTTTAGATAGCAATGTTGTATCTACACTGAATGGACCATGTTTACCGTTGCGTAGACAATGGTGGTATAACCATGACAAGATATTGGATTCATACTAGTCAACCTGAGCTAGCTAGACCGCATGGTCATAAACGAGTTCGGAATGGATTATAGCTGTTGGGCGAATGAGTAGGCATACATATAACATCAGTAGGTTACATATGTCACACTCAGGGGTAGTTCTGAAGGCGAAAACAAGATGATATCGATATGCAATAAACCATTATATCGGTTGTATTGATAAATATGACTTAGGGCCCCGGTATAGGGCCTATATTTTGCACGTGTGTAGCCTATGAGAGATTACCTATCAGGTGGTCTAGGAAGAAATATGTCCGTGTGATAAGTGCAAATTATTTGTGCTGACGATTCTTTCGAACAGGTATTTATCATATAAGGGAGATTATAGATTAGATCACGGAAGCCTAATACGATGAGAAAGAATGATAGGCCTACTGTATGGACTGAATACCGAATTAATATTTCGGACGTTGATGAAGAGACAGAGAAGACATCTGGCATCCAATAGAAATGATCAATCATGTATTAGTTTTGCATAAGTTGAATAAATTATTGTGGCCTATATGTTTGAACAGAGAATAGGGAGAACAGGGAATCTATAGAGAGCAGTGAGTAGGGCCTATATTTTATCAATGTATGTTCGTCACGACGTCATGGACGTTGCATATTTCAGTGCATTGATGTTCCAAATTATTTTCGAACTATAGGCTCGTAGGCCTACACACAGGCCTAGGTAGGCCTATATATTTATGAAGTTTACGATTTCAGTTGTAGCCAATTAGGCCCTTATACATAATTGTGACCGGGGGATTGATATTGTAGATCTAGAATATGTTTTTCAAGTATTTTACAAGTCTTACGTAGTATTATTGTAGGCCTTTTAAGTAAGAGGCCTAGGATAGTTTGTTATTTATTCGTAGTATTTGCTTAGATTTAAAGCAGTTGAAAGATTGGTTGGGATATTGTTATCTTAAGCATGCCAATACTAGTAATTTGAGCTGATACAACCGAGAGACGATGGGCTAGATGGGCCCTTAGAACAAGCCTATACGACCTACATGTCAATGATTGTACTAGATGATAAAGACGGCTGGTATATTCACAGTATATAGGTATTGCCGGCCATTTATTCAATTTCTCATGAAACTGATATGGACAAATCTCGATTGATATAGATAAATCGGGTCTGATATGGAGAAGTTGGGACTGAGATGATAGAAAGTTGAGCCAAGTAGGCCTATATTAATTTTGGATATCTATATGCCTTTCATTCAGTCATGCCCGTTCTTTAGATCTGATTATGGGGATCGTGTCTGGCACTCAAAGCTTGGTGCTCCCCAAAATATGTGTATTTATGTTGTTTGTATTTCAGGTAGGCCTATGCAAAAAGGTAGATGATGGCGGGATTGAAAATGCTTTATTCGCGGTTGAGCTTGCGAATTAGCTAATAAATATATTTTCAATAGTAGCTAAAGCTAGCGTATTTGCATAATAATGTGCAGGATATGCTCTGGTGAGCAAGGAGTGTATTGGGCGAATACATCCATGGGATGATTCGATCACTGACTAAGTTTGATAGCCAAAGACACGGGCGTGCAACTTTACAACCTATTTGAAATCAGACGATTATTTGTAGAGATCCGATAAATGAGGCAAGTAATACTTCTTGTTGAGTAGAACCAATTGAGGGAAGGTTGTATGAATAGGTAACGAGTAGACAATGTATCGGTATTTTTATTATGTTCGTAATTACAATGCGCGCTTTTCTGATATTAAGCCATGATCGCTGGTTTTTTAACGCGGATCGGAGTCCGTTCCAGTAGCGCGAATCGCTTTTGGAGATCGATAAACGTAGATTCTACTTGCATAGCTATGACTTCATCTTAGATTGCGGATGATCGGGCAGCGTTAAATGAAGAGAAGAGGAGAATAAAGTTGTGGAAAAGGATAAGCATAAATCATGATATGGTATGGTAAGGCAGTCGGCCATGCGGTAAGTGCAGAACTGTATCCATACCCTGATCCGTACAACGTCGGCTCGTGTCTGGCACTCAAAGCTTGGTGCTCCCCAAAATATGTGTATTTATGTTGTTTGTATTTCAGGTAGGCCTATGCAAAAAGGTAGATGATGGCGGGATTGAAAATGCTTTATTCGCGGTTGAGCTTGCGAATTAGCTAATAACATAACTTGGTCAGAGAAGCACCCAGCAGCACGATTCTGATGTATGAACTAATGCTGGTGCTCATATACTTTCTTGCCGCTTTGCCGCTCTGACGACGATTTTGCTTCGCACCAGAAACGCTAGCAGTGACCGGCATCTCAATCACTTCAAGCGGGAGCGGCAGATCGCTAAGAGTTGAATTCAAGTCTCTGACTCAGGAGCAGTGCCGCTCCGATGCCTGAGCCTTTTTAGAGCGTTTAATTAAAAAGGCGCCCCATGAATGTGTGCCAAAAATTGCTTGCCCCATCTCGGCTTGCCAAAAATTCCTTGCTCCCCTTTTGCTCGACAAAAATTTCTTGACCCTCTCCCCAAATTTACCCTCCCCAGGGCTCGTAATTATTGCACAGCCCCTTATGGGTACTGTCAATCATGTCAAAAAAAGGCTGGATAAAAAAGATACAATGGATCAGCAGTGTTTAAAGTGCTCAAAGGCCTCTCTTGCTCATGTCTCTCATCGTAATAATAATTAGCTTTTACTAATACTATAATGATAGGCAGGATAGGCCTACAACAGGTCTAAATTCAAATTAAATGTTAAATTGGTCCATATTAATGTGACATTTTAAAAAGGACTTCTGACTTACAAAGCTCCATGTGAGTCCAGAGGTTTTATACTATGAGATAAGACACTGCATATGCATATGCAGGCCTACAAACGGCCACTACATACCATGCATGCATGCACTGAAGTTGAGGACAGCTTGAGCTATTTGTAACACATCATAAAATTGGGGAGGCCCCCTAATATTTTTGTACACCCGGGGTGGTGAATTATTATGGGGGGGCAAGCATTTTGGCAGGTGGTATAATTTTTTCAAGCAAATTTTGGCAGAATGGGGTGGGGGCACATCTAGCACGTTTTGGCACAGATATTTTGGGCACCGTTTCTATAAATAGGCCTACGCCTTAAAAAGATAGGACCCCATAGTAAAATGTTAGGAACATGTTTAAATATGAAAAATTTCCTGTTTGCATTATACCTAAGACAATTTAAGGTCAGTTTAAATTCAGGTTCTCCAAAATCTTGCATGTCGGGGGGGGGTTTCTGGCAAGTCAAGAGGGGAGCAATTTTTGGCAGACCAAATTGAGAATTCACCACCACCCCGGGGAAATAATATTATTGCATAGCCCCCGTGGATCCAGATCTCTGTGGATATTTGGGGCTGTCATTCTCTTCGGAGGGGGGTCATGAATATACTGGGGGTCATAGAATTTTAGACCAAATAATAGGGGGTATATTTTTAACACCCAAAATAGGGGGTTATAGAACTTAAGGGCTGGTGACTCAAAATTATCGCACGCTGCGTGCGCATTTGTTTGATTTAACAATCAAAAATGTGCGCACAATCTTTTTTTTGCACCCCTTCTTTAGTGCATGATCAAAATTTTAACACTCCGCACACTTTCTTCGCTCTAAAGTTTTGGTCCGCTCCTTGCCTTTGTTCCAGCAATAAGTCGTCTTGAGTCTGTGTAGGCAGAAGAGGGAGGGGGTCATACAAATTTTCGACCCAAGATAGGGGGTCGTAATTTTTTTTTTACTCGGCGAAATGGGGGGGATGGTCATAACAACATTGACTCCGGCCACCGACATATTCATGACCCGGCCGAAGAAAATGACATCCCCTTACGAAACTTTAGTCTGATTCACGACCTGGATTTTTAGGGGCTGTGCAATATTAGATCTGGTGGTTGGGTGAAATTTGGGGTAGGGAAAATTGAGATCCTAAAATTTAGGCATGTGCAATGGGGGGGGGGGGCGGGGGGCAAAGATTTTCTGACAGGTCGAGAGGAGGGGTGCAGGCGCAGGGGCGTAGCCAGCCCTCTCTGCCAGGGTAGGCAAGGCTTCAAAAATTTCCCCCAAGTTGATAAATGAATAGAGCAAAGCGAGCGTACAGTAGTGAGCGGAGCGTCAAAATGGCGTGGGGTCCAGGGCCCGGTGAGGGTCCAGGTGTGAAGCCCCCAGCTCATGTGTTTTGGTCATTTTTATAGAATGAGGAAAAGCCTTCTTGCATACATTTGTAATGTTTTTATGTGAACATTTTCAATGTAAATAAAACTTCCTTTAAAAAAGGAATGGGGCGCCCAATGTGAGCTTGGATGTGATATGTGATGCGATCAAGCAAAATCAGTCGGAAGTGGGAAATATTAAATTTTCAGTTTCTTATAGGCTACTAAATAGCATTTACAAAGCTGCTTTTGCAGAAAAAAACCATTGAAATTGGACAACCAGTTCCAAAGATATTAGCAATTAAAGTTTTTCCAAAACAAGAGGAAACAAAAGGAAATATTTGCTTTGTTTGGCTATATCTCACTCAAAATCAATATTGCCGAGTTCCAACTGATTTTGCTTGATCGCGTCACATATGGTGAATTCCATGGTGCGTAGATTTGGTATTATAATGATTTTTCTAGGGAAGAGTAGAAGATGATCAAATGCAAGAGAAATGTGTTTGATTGGGGAAGGTGTTCTGACAATCCAAATATATATACTTAGTCCACCTCAGATGACCTGTAACAATTTTGGCACAGAATTGTGATCGACATTACGTAAAGCCATATTATAACATTTTCAAACAAAATAGATTAGCATTTCTTTGCCATAAAATGTTAGCTTTTACTGTCAGATATATCCCTTTTATTTTTGAGCCGAACAACTACGGCAAAGCAAAGAAAATTGGAATTTACTACCAGCGCACATGTCGCCAATACGTATACCACTCCTTCGGTTATGTTGTGGTACGATCCTTTGTTGTATATATCACCGCCCCGCACGCCGTGTACGTACTGTGTGTTATGAACATCGTGTATGCGTTCGACTAATAATTCCATCGTAATAATAAAGCGCCGAATCCGGCGTTTTATTCAAAATCTCGGATTTTGACAAAACTACAGCACCTAGAGTCTTGATTTTTGCAGGGTATATTGGTTTAATAAAGTACAATTTAATCGTGTAAAAAAGGAATTTTAAAAATTCAGTGAGGCGTCTTCCTCAACAAATGTTATAATGGCTTTAATTCACCTCGGATGACTTTGATCTGATATTCAACATTTTCGCGCTTACACCAATCATGTCCATAACAATTTATCTCTTACAACTTCCTGTCAACTCTCAAATTTAAAACTCTAAATTTCTGTCTTATTAAGATAAGCAAACATCTCCATGATCCAATCAGGTGGTGAATGACGTGCATTCTCTAAATTCAGTAAATTTCCATCGTCAACCGTGTAATTGAATGGGATTTTGAATTTTAAAAACGCTTGAAATATCACAAATAAATAGGCCTATGTTAATAAATAATATAAATAGAAGCTAAAACCGTTGGGGTTCGATAATGAACCCCACAAAACTAACCGAGTATATGGAAAATGCCATACGGCCGGCAGAGGCGGATTTACAGAAAAGGGCCCTGTCAGCAAATCCTGGGGGCCAAATGGCAAGGAGTTGAAATCAGGAACGTACCTGAATTTTTGTCGGGAGGAGAGTAAGAATAAAATTTGATAGTGATCATTAGTTCGGAACACCAATGTTATGAGATACGTGCGCGTAGTGTGCAAACATTCATTCCATTTCATACTATTACTAAAAGTATAGCCTTCCTTGAAGGGAAGGCTATAGCCGAGACTATAGCCGTGGAGCTGAAAGTTACCCTTACCAGCACCCTACTACCATCTTAAGGGGCTGGGTTTCCCACTGGATGTTTTCAACATCCTTTGGGTACTCCATGTGTTTTCCTGCTTATACTAGTTCTTCCTCCTGACCTCCTCCTCAGCATCCAGTTGTCTAGGGGTTAATTTAAGTTTAAGTCTTCAGCTTCGTTTGCATGGTAGGACAGAATACCTGTTTCAGGTACTTCTGTAGGGTAGAGACACCTGAGTCTGGGAAAAATCAAGACTTCACTGATGCCGCTGAGGGGTACATACACACAGATCTCCTCGGCACACAGTGACATCGCCCCGATATCTTCATGGTATAAATCGCCATGGTAGGTTGAATCCACAGCCATGCAACCATGGCCATTTTATTCGGACCTTATGAGATGTATAATTAGCGAAGTGACCTGACTAAGGCTACTGACAATAGACGGGGTAATTGATTTCTCGCTGTGTGAGTAAGCTTGTATACGACATTGCGGTCAATGGTTACTACTCTCCACTTGAGTGAGTGCCGCTATAGCCTGCTGCGCGCTGTAGTCCATACAGGACCAACGCAATATAAAATTAGAGTTTTGGTCAAATTTTGAGTTCAAAGCGCACGGCCAATTTTCAAAGCGCACGCTAACGACTATCATATATCTGTTCAACACATATTTTCAAGTGTATGAGACCACATCTGGTTTCTTGAGAAAAATTCATTTACGGGAGATATTCATCATTTTCTAACCCAGTATCCGAAGATTTTCGCCTGATATCAAAATCGTGCATAGCAATTCACGTGTATCGATCCCGTGTATTCATTTTAATGTCTCTGCTGCACCAAATAATTATTAGCCAGGCGATGTCGGTGTGCGGCAGGGGACCAGTTGTATCCCCATATGATTCAGTATGGGTGGCAACTGGTTTTAATGCTGAAACATTTCCTTTATATCCTACTAGCGGGAGACCCGCGCTTCCGCTGAAGAGTCACTGTTGATGACTCTACACAGGAGTCATTTGACTCCCAATATAGAGTCATTTTAGACATAGAGTCGCGTAGTAGCTTCATCGTTACTCTTCCCCCAGAAGAAAATCCATAAGTTAACTTGGAATTCTCCCAATGGAAGGACAGTCAACCAAATTGACCATAAGGTTCTTTCTAGAACCCATTAAAAAGGTTCCATCAAGAACCTGTAGGGTGCTCCCAGTGGGACAAACTGCAAGAACCATTAATGGTTCTTGAAAGAACCATTAAGGTGCTTAATAGAACCTGAATGGGTTCTAGATAGAACCCTGTTTCATGGTTCTTTATAGAACCTCCACAAAAGGGTTCTTAAGTAGAACCTTACATGGTGCTCCCCACGGGACAAGCTTTAGCACCTTTTATGGTTCTAAATGGAACCTTTTTTTCTAAGAGTGTATCTCGAGCTAGTGAGAGCCGAAACAGCGCCATAAACACTTCGAAAATCGAATTTATAGTTCTACATGATGCACTCATGGTCCATGGCAAGCCCGATTCGACCTTTGTGGCATTAAACCCAGTTAACAGGAAATAAATCCAGTAAATCGATTCAGTAAAGCAAATAAGCTCATGCATTCGATCACTAACGGCAACCAGCTTCGGTCGATTACCCCCGCTGCAGCGTGTGTAAACTCTACTTTGCATAGAGGCTGTACGTGAAATTATTGATTGGCTCCAAACAAAGGATTTGAACCGGTGCACCGTAATCATGGCGCAGTGCAGTCCATTCAATCAAATGTTGTCATCAACCTATTTGATCACAGTGCATTGTTATGTGTGTGAGACGAACTGTTGATTGCAATCAAACAAACGATGTCTTATGTATTACCGGTACTTTGTTCCGTGATGAAAATCGTGATGTTTTATTTAATCACTCTCGAAAAATGTATTTCTTTTGTAGGCCTATTACTTTGTTTTGTGATGAAAATCGTGATGTTTTATTTCATCACGCTTTAAAACTAACGATTTCTCATGTATTACTTTGTTTCGTGATGACAATTTTGATGTTTTATTTCATCACTCACGAAAGATTGATTTCTTATGTATTACTTTGTTTCGTGATGAAAACCGTGATGTTTTATTTCATCATCACGCTCTAAAACAAACGATTTCTTATGCATTATATTTGTTTTGTGATGAAAATCGTGATGTTTTATTTCATCACGCTCTAAACAATAATTATAGTTACATGCATTTCAAGAAAAAAATCTTATTAAAACGGTAGGCCCTATGTTGTTTAGAAAAATGTAGAAAGTGATGATGATGATGATGATGATGATGATGATGATGATGATGATGATGATGATGTCTCCAAAAGTGTCCCGGTTTTTTTTCTTGCCCTAAATCGTGCGTATCTATTAATAAGGCACTTCAATAATCAATAATCAGTCCCGTGACGGCCTCCACTAACTAGCTACTAACTTGGGTTTATGGGCGCTGATATTTCATGTTCACTGTCACTTATTTATCAGAAAAGTGCGACCCTTTGTCAACAAGATATACATTTGGTGCATACGCACCAATATGAACCTCGCGCCAATCGATCCGTGTTCAACGTATAAGTGACGTTAAATAGGTAACCTTGAAAATAGGGACCCAAATTTTATGATTTTTCTTATAACTTTAATACTGTTAGGTGTACGACCCCAGGTTTGTTTTATTGTATTTGAGCCCGATCGGACAAAGTTTGAAATTTGAACCCTCTGTGATGACCTTTGACCTCGGTTGACCTCAATTTTATTTCGGGCATGTATTCCCCTCGTATCAAGGATTCCACCTACCAAGTTTGGGCCTGATCGGACAAAGTTTGAAAATTGACCCTCCATAATGACCTTTGACCACGGTTGACCTCAATTGTATCTCGGGCATATATTCCCCTCGTATCAAGGATTCCACCCACCAAGTTTGAGCCCGATCGGACAAATTTTGAAATTTGACCCCTCCGTAATGACCTTTGACCTTGGTTGACCTCGATTTTATTTCGGTCATGTAATCCCCTCGTATCAAGGATTCCACCCACCAAGTTTGAGCCCGATCGGACAAAGTTTGAAATTTGACCTCTCCGTAATGACCTTTGACCTCACTTGACCTCAATTTTATTTCGGGCATATATTCCCCTCGTATCATGGATTCCACCCACCAAATTTGAGCCCGATCGGACAAAGTTTGAAATTTGACCCCTCCGTAATGACCTTTGACCTTGGTTGACCTCGATTTTATTTCGGGCATGTAATCCCCTCGTATCAAGGATTCCACCCACCAAGTTTGAGCCCGATCGGACAAAGTTTGAAATTTGACCCGTCCGTAATGACCTTTGACCTCGCTTGACCTCCATTTTATTTCGGGCATATATTCCCCTCGTATCAAGGATTCCACTCACCAAATTTGAGCCCGATCGGACAAAGTTTTGAATTTGACCTCTCCGTAATGACCTTTGACCTCGCTTGACCTCAATTTTTATTTCGGGCATATATTTCCCTCGTATCAAGGATTCCACCCACCAAATTTGAGCCCGGTCGGACAAAGTTAGTGACATATTATGTTGCTTAAGGGATCTAAAATGAGCGTTTATTGCGTTTCGACAGTATTTTTTGTGGGACATTAGTATGGTCGTTGGACATTTTGACCCGGAAAAAATTGGTACAAAGCTGATTTTTGCACCAGACAAGCAGAATACATCATAAAACATCATATCCAAAATCCGAAAAAATCCTCCTTGGGGAATTTGTTTTATCAAGATGGCCGCCAAAATGGCTGCCACAACATATAATTAGCTGTATCTTAGCTTCTAAAGCAGATATAATGATGATTTTAGTGTCTTTGAATAGGTTTAAGAGGTCAGAGAATTCAAATTTGTACAAATATAACACACTGATGTCTTCAATCACACTGAAATCCAAGATGGCCGCCAAAATGGCCGCCACAACATATAATTAGCTGTATCTTAGCTTCTAAAGCAGATATAATGATGATTTTAGTGTCTTTGAATAGGTTTAAGAGGTCAGAGAATTCAAATTTGTACAAATCTAACACACTGATGTCTTCATTTACACTAAAATCCAAGATGGCCGCCAAAATGGCCGCCACCACATATGATTAGATATATATCTCCGCTTCTGAAGCAGATATGATGATGATTTTAATGTCCTTGAATATATTTCAGAGGTCAAAGAATTCAAATTTGTACGTATCTAAAACACTGAAGTCTTCATTCACACTGGAATCCAAGATGGCCGCCAAAATGGCCGCCACCACTACGTGTTATATTTAGGTATATTTTGGCTTATGAAGCAGATATGATAATGATTTTAGTGTCTTTGAATAGGTTTTAGGTGACGCAGAAGTTAATTTTGTATTTATCTAAAGTACTAAGTCAAGTCTTCACTCACACTGTAATCCAAGATGATCCTCAATATGGCTAAAATCAAACATGCTTAACTGTATATCTCAGTTTCTGAAACCAATATAATGATGATTTTAATCTTTGAATAGGCTTTTAAGACAAGATCAATGCATTTGCAACATCTTGCTACAGAGTCATGTTAAACATCAAGCGTGTGGATCGGATTCCAAATGAAACCATCTACAACCTGACCAACACCACTCCACTGGTTGCCAGAGTAAAGATTCATCAACTCAAATTTCTCGGCCATATTTTGCGTCTTGAAGATGACGAGCCTGTGAAAGAATATGCACTTTATATTCCACCACATGGGAAGAGGAAACCGGGACGGCCACGCACACTGTACTTACAGTATGTCCAGCACCTCCTGGGAGATACTGAAGGGATGCTGCAGCCAAACAAAATTGTTTCGCTTGACCAAGATCGCATTAGTTGGAGAAAGCTTGTCGTCGCCTACTCCGCAGCCGACTGATGATGATGATGAGGCTTTTAAGAAAATGTAGGTTTTAGGGGTTGCAGATTTCAATGTTGCAATTACTTAAAACACAGAAGTAAGTGCTCAGTAACAATAGAATCCAAAAAAGCTGCCACCGCATGATTTTCTATCTCAGTTTCTGAAGCAAAGGTAGCTATCTTCGACTTCATCTGCAAGTATAATCACCTCAGCGTTTTGGCAATTTTCTCCTCTACAATCTCCACAAGCTGTGACACATTTAAATCCCTTTTTGACACAGGAACATCTGTTATTTCCCCAAGGACTCCTGGAGGATAGTTTACATTTGTATCATACAAACAAAGCCAGCCGTGTGGTGCTGTATCTACATCCGTAAGGACCGGTGCTAGTACGGTGTCAGAGAGTTTCCAACCCCATCGATTTGGATCCAAGTTATTGTTTGTGAGCTTTCTCCAAAGTATGACCTGCAAAAGAACACTCAGACTGTGAAAATATGCTGCTCTAGGTGGAAGCTTTTGTGGATCAGGTGATGCTTTATTTGATGATACCATCGCCATGAATTAAGCGAACCGCAGACCGTTTAAAGAATCTTCTTCTCTGCCACCACATAAGACAACGAATAATCTGATGCCATTTGTACCAATCTGTTCTAATGTCGCCTCAGGATCGCTCATCTAGGATGATATCTGCTGCAATTCTTCTTATCTTCTGCAACAAACTTGTCTTTCCATGTCCAAATGTTGCAGAAGTGGAGTCACAACCACTCCATGCATGGATAAACAGGACCTGAGATGGAATGTCAATACTTCACCAACGTTGTTAATAAGGTCTTGAACTTTCCAACCCACCGATATCAGCTATATTCTGGTCCCCAGTGGCATTTCTCTTCCTTGTCTTGAACATTGTCTTGAAGGGTACATTCCACTATCAATGTGGCAGCATCTCCGGTACTATTGTGCACCATCCATCAACTCAGCAGCGAGATAAACTGGCATTTGTTCTTATCATATTCAGCTCACAGAATCTATGAAGGTTCTCAAACTTCTCATCATGACCAGCAGACCTTTTCTCTCGAATGAGAAGAACAACAGTCAGTTTATCTCGCTGCTGAGTCGATACTTGGAAACCAATGGTCAGTTCGTGCACAATAGTACTGGAGATCCTGACACTTTGATAGTTTATACACCTTCAACTGAAGACACACTTCCAACCGTGGACGTCCACGGTTCCTAAGGGTGTAGTATGATGAAAATAACGTAAAAACACAGCACTGTTTTTAAAGAAAAATACCCATATTTAAAAGTTGCAGTTATTTGAAGTCAACGCGCAGCTAGATAAATGGAGGGTTTTGCGTACTACAATGCTTGCGTAATAACCATTGGTCGCTGTAAACTGCAACTCTTAACTTCGCGTATTTTTGTTCAAAAGCACTACTGTGTTGTTAATATTGAACGACATTTGACAAATGGGGGTATCAAAATGCGCATAAAATTCACCCTTCTTTCTATGTAGATATATTGTGGAAACAATTATTAGTTCTGAAGCTATTATTAGTTCTGATCGTGCACAATAGTACTGGAGATCCTGACACTTTGATAGTGGAATGTACCCTTCAATTTGCAAGACAAGGAAGAGAAGTACCTGTTGTAGCAGATGACACAGATATACTTGTCCTTTTGATGTACCATTGAGACCAGACTATGGCTGACATCTTATGTACTTCCATTCAGAGAAGAAAGGGTTGGTGGTTTGGAAAGTTCAAGACCTCCTGTTTATCCATGCATGGAGTGGTTGCGACTCAACTTCTGCAACATTTGGACATGGAAAGACAAGTTTGTTGAAGAAGATAAAAGAATTGCAGCAGATATCATCCTAGATGAGCGATCCTGAGGCGACATTAGAACAGATTGGTACAGCTGGCATCAGATTATTTGTTTTCTTATATGGTGGCAGAGAAGAAGATTCTTTAAACGTTCTACGGTTCGCTTAATCCATGGCGATGGTATCATCAAATAAAGCATCATTTGATCCACAGCTATCTACAAAAGCTTTCACCTACTGAAAGGGCAGCGTATTTTCACAGTCTGTGGGTTCTTTTACAGGTCATACTTTGGAGAAAGCTAACAAACAATGGCTTGAATCCAATTTAAAGCAATGGGGCTGGAAACACTCTGACATCGTTCTAGCATCGATCCTTACGAATTTAGATGTAGCACCACATATGTTGCTTAAGCTTGTACGATGCGATTGTAAACTTTCCTCCAGGAATTCTTGTGTAAATAACGGATGATCCTGTCACAAAAATGGACTTAAATGTGTCACAGCTTGTGAAGATTACACAGGAGAACATTGCCAAAATGCTGAGGCGATTATACCTGTAGATGAGAACGAAGACAGCTACTTTTGCTTCAGAAGCTGAGATATATATTCACATGTGGTGGCAGCTATTTGGGATTCTATTGCGACTTGCACTTGATTGTTATAAGCCCGGGTTTTAAGTAATTGCAACAATTCTCTGACCCTTAAAACCTACGTTCTCTTAAAAACCTATTTAAAGATTAAAATCACCATTATATTGGCTTCAGAAGCTGAGATATTTAGCTAATCATGTTTGATTTTTAGCAATATTGAGGGCCATGTTGGATTGCAGTGTCAGTAAAGACATATACTTATGAAGATAAATACAAAATTGACTCCTAAAACCTATTCAATGACACTAAAATCATTATCATATCTGCTTCATAAGCCAAAATATACCTAAACATAACATGTGGTGGTGGCGGCCATTTTGGCGGCCATCTTGGATTCCAGTGTGAATGAAGACTTCAGTGTTTTAGATACGTACAAATTTGAATTCTTTGACCTCTGAAATATATTCAAGGACACTCAAATCATCATCATATCTGCTTCAGAAGCGGAGATATATCTAATCATATGTGGTGGCGGCCATTTTGGCGGCCATCTTGGATGTCAGTGTAATTGAAGACATTAGTGTGTTAGATTTGTACAAATAATTTGAATTCTCTGACCTCTTAAACCTATTCAAAGACACTAAAATCAGCATCATATCTGCTTTAGAAGCTAAGATACAGCTAATTATATGTTGTGGCGGCCATTTTGGCGGCCATCTTGGATTTCCGTATGATTGAAGACATCAGTGTGTTAGATTTGTACAAATTTGAATTCTCTGACCTCTTAAACCTATCCAAAGACACTAAAATCATCATCATATCTGCTTTAGAAGCTAAGATACAGTTAATTATATGTTGTGGCGGCCATTTTGGCGGCCATCTTGGATAAAACGAATTCCCCAAAGAGGATTTTTTCGGATTTTGGATATGATGTTCTATGATATATTCTGCTTGTCTGGTGCAAAAATCAGCTTTGTACCAATTTTTTCCGGGTAGCCACTGTTTTTCCTCTTCAACGACCATACTACATGAGAGCACCTCGGGCCTATCGAATTGCATTCTGAATACGAAGCATGTCTTTCTGATATCAAATAATTTTCATTTTTGAAAATCACAATATAATACAAATTTTATGACAAATTATAAAAATTTGATATTTTTCAAATTTTTGATATATAACAGTCCTCGAAGTAAATTATATAAATCTAATGATATATTCTTAAAGTGTATGTAGCAGGAGGAAAAGCCGACGGTCAATTGAAAATTTTGACCTTTCATATTGAAGATATGGATTTTTTTCCCAAAAGACCTAATTTTTTGTGTTTTGGGAAAAAAATCCATATCTTCAATACGAAAGGTCAAAATTTTCAATTGATCGTCGGCTTTTCATCCCACCTACATACACTTTAAGTATAAATCATCAGATTTATAAAGTTTACTTCAAGTACTGTTAAATATCAAAAATAACAATTTTTAATGATTTGCCATAAAATGTGTATTAAATTGCGAATTTCAAAAAATCAAAATTATTTGATATCAGAATGACATTCTTCGTATTCTGAATGCAATTCGATATGTCTGATGTGCTCTGATGTCCCAAAATAAATACTGTCCAAACGTTCATACCCCAGCCCTTAACTTTCCAGGAAGCTTTCCCTTTAAAGGGAATTTTATCACAAACACTCCAATCAATTTGCCCATGACTATCAATGACGTGCAATTCAGCCTCTACACAGCAAACAGAAGTCATAGAACGTCTAAAATATACAAAAACTCTGAAAATACCAAAATTTCACGTTTATTATATTACACATTATCATCGTTTGAATATTTGTTTTGACGTACGTGTCATAAATATTTAAATGAAGGTAAATGTAATTTACTATATTCAGGCTTTCCCCATGTTCCCACGTTCGATTCAGAAGTAAACACTAATAGCTCGCGCCTACCGGCGCGAGCAATCCCCTACAGTACCCAATTTCGGCATACTATATAAGAAACTCATCATGATGATTGCCAGAGAATAGTTTAAATGTAGCTTGTACCGTTTTTTTGTGGCATCCTTCAGAAGTGAGCGGTCCGATACCAATATTTTCGGTCAAATCTCCATTCAATTAACACGGGGAGTTGGCTAGCTATGCCTTGCCCTCACTCATATTTTTACAAAAGTGCAACTATTTCTGAACATCTAACCTAGCTGTAATTTTAGGTCATGTTAGAGAAATATATTTGCTAGAAGTTAAATATTGGCTGGTTATTTTTCACACAGTGATGTTAACTAGGCAAGTGCACATTCTTCCAACATACATCATTTGTAGAGGTCACGCGTCAATGGTGAGAGCACTGTGTATTGCGTATAGGAAAACGGACAGTAACTGCAGTATGGTTTACTCAAGATGTTGTTACACAGCCGTGACGTTCTTACACAGCCGTGACGTTAGTCACGGCTGTGTCTTTTTTCTTACAGGTTCTTACACAGCCGTGACGTTAGTCACGGCTGTGTCTTTTTTCTTACAGGTTCTTCTTTCTTTCTTTCTTCTTTACCTAGCCGGGACACCGGCTAGGTCTTGTGATCCCGGGGGGGGCACTCACATGTTAAGGTGGTACGGGTATGTGCGGCGCTCAAGGGTCCCTTTTTCAGGCTCTCCGGCAGTTCCTTAAGCCCCACATTTGGATCTGCTCCAGTTCTTTGAGCCTCAAACTTGGACAATTGTAGCTCTTTAAGCTCAAATTTGGAAATAATTTATAAATTTTTAGCTAAACAGCCTATATTTTGGCCCTAATTTCAGTTCTTCAAGCCCCTATTTTGCCCGAAAATCAGTTCTTAGTTCCCAAAGTTCGGCGCTCCGCGCCGCACACCCCTACCAAAATTTAAGTTGAGTGCCCCCCCCGGGCTTGTGATGCTATCGGATCTTTCTTCTGATTCTTTCTGGCAACACGTGCGTGACTTGCCACGTTTCGCCCTAGCTCTGTTATGCTTTGACCGATTTTGACCATACTTGGTCACAAACACCACTGACCATGTCCCTACATGTGACATGACATTGAACTCCATTTGACCTTTGACCTGCTCACAATGGCAAAAATGTGATTTTACTCTAAAATGCTTCTTCTTCCACAAATAACATGTGATGGTGACATGCTTAGGTCATGTGACTTGACTTTGGTCGGTGTCTATAGGGTGTTCACAGAATTGGGGTCAAAGGTCATTAAGGGGGTCATTTCCGGTCTGAAAGCTAAAAATATTCAAAAAATCACTGTTTTTACAAATTACATAGCAGAGTGTTGTCATTAGCATACATGCATTGCTACCAACCAGGGTCTTTGGGGTGTCTACAGTTTTGGGGTCAAAGGTCATTAAGGGGTCGCTTCCGATAAAAAAACAAAAATCATCAAATATGTTCATTTTTTTATATCTCAAAACGTAACCAGACCAGAGTGACATAAACTTCATATATGCATTAGTGTTATCCGATGTATGCACGGTATTTTTATTTTTTTGGTCAAAGGTCATTTACACGTCATTTCCGGTTTTAAGCTAAATAACTTCAAGAATTTTTATCTCCATAACTAAGCATAGTACCGGTAGATTATTTTAATTTAAACTGTAACAATGCATTTTCTTGGTGTATGTGAGGTTTTTTTAATATTAGGGTCAAAGGTCATTAAGGAGATCAAAACGTCAAATTTGCCAAAAAATTACAGAAAAGTAGCTGTATCTCAGCCTATGGAAGACGGATAAAGCCCCTACATGCTACAGTGATGCACCATTAATGGTGTGAGATGTCCATAATAGCCGGTCAAAGGTCAAACTTTAAGATGTCCATAATAGCCGGTCAAAGGTCAAAGGTAAAGACTGGCATTTCCGGCCCCGGATAGGTCCAGATCTGTAACCAGATCTAGTTCTTCTTTCTTCTTTCTTCTTTCTGTCAACCATTACATTTGCTCTAGCACTCACATGCTTACATCGATTTTGACCTAACTTGGTCACAATGATCATTGATCGTGCCCCTACATGTCACATGAAACTTGTGGGGTCAAAGGTCACACAGGGGTCATAGGGGTCAAAAACGTGAATTTAACTCAAAATGCATATTCTCCTACAAATTACGTAGGGCAGTGATGCCACTTGCACACGTGAATCGTAATTATTCAGTGTCTATAGGGTGTACACAGATTTGGGGTCAAAGGTCATTAAGGGGTCACTTTTGGTATAAAACGAAATACCTTCAATTTTTTTTATTAGCTAAGGAAAACATAGGACAGTAACGGTATGTTCATATATGAGTTGCAATTACCCAGTGTATATGTGGTATTTTTTTATTTGGGGTCAAAGGTCATTAAGGGGTCACTTCCGGTATAAAACGAAATACATTTAAAATGCATCTTCTCCCACAAATTACGTAGGACAATGACACCACTTGCACATATGCATTATTATTACATAGTGTCAATGTGGTGTACACAGATTTGGGGTCAAAGGTCATTAAGGGTCATTTCCGGTGATAAATCAAAATTCCTTCAAAAAATTTTAAGAAAAACCTAGGAGAGTGATGGTATGTTCAAACATGAATTGTTATTCCCAATGTATTATGTGGTATATTTTTATTTAGGGTCAAAGGTAATTTAGGAGTCACTTCCGGTATAAAATGATCATAGATGAGTGACATGGTAACGCCATTTCACTTGCCACAGGGGTGCTCCTCTTGAAAACGGGCTTTCCATCAAGCACATGATACTGTTACAATGGCAGCCTACACTCATCGGTATCGCGATCGACGTGTTCACAGAAATGGGCACTTTTGGAAGGTATTAAACATTGAAAAGGACCCAAGCAGGTGGTGAGTGTTGACTAAATCACATTAGTAATATTCTAAGGTCACATACATGTATAATATTGAGAACCGATTGATAATTGTAGAGGTTTATAGACGCGTAAAAAGGTTAGCATGTGAATCGAATCACCATGATCACGCAACAATTAAACATGTAAACATACGGTACATCACTGATACATGTACATGTGCAATTGTGCATACCCGGTATGGCCATGGCCCCATGGCCAATTGTGCATACCCGGTATGGCTATGGCCAAGGTTTGTTTTTGGACCAGATTTAGTATAAGGAACTTAAACGATGTCATCAATTCACAAACTGATACTATCTAGGTATGCTAGGTGAATTCAAATTTGCCATCAAACTGCATCATTTTATATATCAAAATAAAGCCCTTGAGTAAACAAAGCCAACACTGAAAACCTTTTTTCATAGCACTTTCCGCAGCAAAGTTACATCTTGTCAAAGATTGACTTTCATCAAAAAGATTCAGCTAGCAAAATTCCCCAAAACGGCATTTAGGGTGTTTCTAGATCTTAGTCTCATGGCGATAGCAGCTTTTTTTAATGGAACTGCTATCAAAATCCCTCTCAAATTCCATGTGCGACTTGATTATCACCATAAATAATCATATATTTGGGTCAAGTGAAGTATAGAAAACATATTTATGTAGGTTTCCTTCACCAACCTATTCTCGAAAAAAATTCAAATTTCTATGTATGCATTGAGTTTTTCCCCGGTCTCGGCGAATTTCGCTGACTAGCAAATGTGTTAACTAAGGTTTGCCTGGGATACCTATACTATCTGTCCAGATTGCGATTGTGTTATTTGCATGTTTGGACCAAATTGCGATTAAAGCCATATTATTATAACATTTGCTGAAGAGGACACCCTCTTCAGTGATTTTTTTTTAATTCATTTTTTTACACGATTATATTCAGGGCTGTCAAGTTTTTGGAATTGCTTGGTTTGAGACAGAGGCGTAGGCCTACCGGGATTTCCCGACTCCAATGGCAATGTTCATTTTGTTCCATATTTATTTGAGCCATGGGATGGCACTCGAGAATATGAAAAGTGGGGGGAGGAGTAACAAATTATTCATGATGATGCGTGAGATTTTACTCATTTTCCAGCTAGCTTTTTCCGTGAGATTTACTACCTAGGCGTGAGATTATACTACCTTGGCGTGAGAAAGTGACCCAATGCGTGAGAGTTCACAGCCCTGTTACATTGTACTTTATTTTAAAACCAATATACCCTGCAAAAATCAATTAAGACTCTAGCTGTAGTTTTGTCATTTTCCGAGATTTTGAATAAAACGACGGAACCGGCGTTTTATTATTACGATGGAATTATTAGTCGAATGCATACACAATGTTCATAACACACAGTACGTACCAGTGCCGTACTATTACGCTGACTTTCGTATTTCGGCGTTCAGACCCAGTACACGATCATGTCAGAAATTAATATTTTGTTCTGGGTCTGATTATTCGGACTAAGTACGTACATGGCGTGCGGGACGGTGATCTACATGTACACAACAAAGGGTTGTACCATAACATGACCGAAGGAGTGGTACCGTACGTATTGGCGATATATGCGCTGGTAGTAAATTCCAATTTTCTTTGCTTTGCCGTAGTTGTTCGGCTCAAAAATAAAAGGGGATATATTATCTGATAGTAAAAACTAACATTTTATGGCAAAGAAATGCTAATCTATATTTTGTATGAAAATGTTATAAAATGGCTTTAGTGTTATTCAGGCATGCAATGCATGGAACCTTTTTATATATATTGAAGTGAAGTAATTTTGATAGCTGGACATGATTAGTACAACAAGTCATACCTAGAATATTTTTTCAATTTGAATATTATCCTTTCTAGGTTTGACTGCTTTTACTGTAAAATTTGCGTCAATTCTCGATGTCATGATATGTGCGCCACATTTTTTATGCTCTGCAATTGCCGATTACATAGACAAGAGCAACTCAGCTGGTAGCCAGCAGTGCAGCGAACCTGCCTGTGCAGTATCGCTCTGCTATTCAATTGCGTGGTACATGGGTGACACTGACATGTATTTTCAATGTAAAATGCCTACATTGTATACGGGGACACCCAAAATAAACAAAATCACCGTATGGATCTCTGTACTAGCTGGACATGCAGCTGGATACAGGATAGTAAATGAATGTTGGAATGACTGTATTTCAACTATTTGGGATATCATGTGAGTTTGCACACATGTCATGTACAGTACGTATACAATGTGTACAGGCGAGTAAAATTGCAGCCGGTCGAGTAAAGTTTCAAATTCACCAGCCCGACTGGCGAGTATTAACATTTCACGGGCGGCCTAACCCTTACCCAGGCTAAGAGTACAATTATTTGACCTCATCAAATGTCGATTGTTCGAATAAAATAAACTGCATTTTCTCCATGATATTTTATCATATTCCATTTCTAGTCGCTATGATATTTTCTTCTTTTCATTTACATATATGTCAGTTTTGGTCAGAAACAGGTGCAAAAACATGTGCGAACTCGACCAATTTTCACATATTTTTTGGTACTTCCGCACTTCTTAAATTAACGTTTTGTTGTCATGCTAAAACACTAAACACATGGTGCCACAATAATACAAACAAAAAAGAATTTGCTTTTATTTATCGTCACAATAATATTAGTAAAGGAAACATAGATTATTTAGGAAAAAATTAACTTAATATAAAAACTGAATATTTTCAGGTTGTGATTATAAATAATTAAATAAACATTTAACCGCACATTGTCACTCATCAGTCTGAATTTCCCTCATCAAACCATGCATCGTTCATGTCGTATACGGAAAGCATACACAAAGTGCAAGATTTCCTGACGTTGCATACTTGCATTTACAAATTACTTCAATTCGTAGCAGGTTGGTCAAAATTGTGGGCTTTTATTATTTTAAAAATATAAAAGAATGGAAATTTCTTATTTTTATCATCAATTACCGGTAATGAAAAATTGTTGGCTTCATGCACACAAAGTCATCATATAGTCGTGGATTTTAAAGCACACGGCGGCTGTCACGTCTTTCATGCTGAGGAAATGGACCCACGAAAAACAGCACTGATCGCAATTTGGCGGCCGTACATGATTATCGGACGAGTACAAATTTTTGTTCGTACGGGTAAATTTTTTGACCTACTCGCCCGATTGGGGAGTGGCAAAAAAAGTTAAGTTCCATGCCTGCATACGTACCTTAGAAAACACATTTGCTAGTACTGTCTATTCAATTAAGACAATTACAACCATGTAGCTTCTATTCTTGTATTTAAAAGATATTTGAAAAAATAAAAAATTGTGGTCAAACTCAAAGAAAAGTGTTAGCACAGCCTTAGACATGTTACACTAATATTAGTAATAGACTCATTGTGATTTACACAATTAAACTTATCCCAAGTCTGAACAAGTTTGAAATTAAAGACCTCTGCTTTGAAGTTTGCTCGAGGGGCGCTTTTTATCAAAACATTGGATTTGCTGGGTTTTTTGCGCTAGTCAAAGATCCAATTTTTTCTCTTGGTTTTTGTGATGTAATCAGTTGGTACTTATAAAATGCAAAATGCAGGTTGGGGTGACTCACAATGTTATGCGTTATGCACTTCCAAAGTTTATCCTTTGTAAGTAAGCTGAACGAGGGCGCTGTGCACGCTCATACTGTATAATGTATGTGAGTTGGTGTTAATATTTACCAAAATAATTTTTTAGAGAAAATTCTATTTTTTTTGTATCACAGATCCGTACATACATGTATAATAAGGAAGATTGGCTATTTAAAAACTTAGTATGTGATTTTACGTGGTGATTACGTGTGGGTTATTTATGTGAGTGGTTGGAACAATCGGGTTTAATTTGTAATTTTATTTTATTTTCCCTTCATTCACAGGCTAAAATATGTCTGGGCTCCTTCAGCATCAGCAAAATTGTAAAAGGTGTGTAGGATGTGTGGCAGAGATTTTCGTAGGCCTGGATCAAAGTTGGAATAAGTTTTGACAGTAAGGGTGTGGATAAGTTACCAAACATCACTTGGAATACAAAAGTGTTGCAACTGCAATGTTGACATTACACATAACAACATTCACCCAGCACGGTTTTGTCATAACTGCCACGAAGCATGTAGAGAGACGTGGATATCAAGTCGCACATCATCAGGCTAATGGTGAGTTGCTTGATAAGCCTAGCTTCAAATTTGCTTACAGACAGCTTCACATTCGAGGCTAAGGCCCAAGATAACAAAATCATTCAAATCCAAATTGAAACATGAACAGGATATTTATAACATATGTAATGTGTTACAAAAAATCTCAACGCTGATCTACCAAAAAAACTTAGCTTTGGACTTTAGTCTGAATTATTGTGTGCAATTTGAAGCTGGAGTTCTCAAGTAAGGTGAGTGTCTGCCATGTAAATGTCACACTGCAGGCGCAACTGGTGGACGAAAGAAAAAATCTAAAACTGAGCGCCCATAATGGATATCTGGTTTAGCAATATGCACAAGCATGTATGATGTAGTAACTGGTTCCAAACAAGTCCCCCTGACATATTTGGGCATAACTAACAAACTGTTAGGTCCCTTAAGTTGATTTAAAGTGTGAAATGTAGCCTGATTAGTTACATTAGTACTTTTTGTCCAACATTTTGTCCTTCATCAGAAAATACAGCCATTTATGAAATTTGAGTCCAAAAGAAGCTGCATTTTTAACATACATCATGTAGGGATTTCAAGTAGGCCCACTCACATCTATGCATTTCTCTTAAACAATTGTGAAAAAAAAATGTTGAAAACAAACAAATTTGATGAAATTGCTATCATAATGGTTTAAAATTATCCAACAAAATTTTTGATCATGGCTGAGTGATTATTGTCAATTGAATGTGATTGACCAGGTTTCAAATGCACTGCTGGTCCAGGTGATTCCATGAAGGAATTGAACAATTAATTGGAGTGCACTGCCAATCCCCAGATTGTAACCCCATTGGACATCTCTAAGACCCTCTGAAGCAAGCTGGAAACAATAAAGTCAATGACAACACAACACTGTAAGGGTTGCTGAGAATACTGCAACAGGCATGGAATCACCTGGACCAGCAATGCATTCGAAACCTGGTCAACAGAATGCAGAATCGTTGCAATGAATTTGTTGAGAATGAAGGTGGACCAACACATTACTAAAAAGGAAAAAAAAACTTTCATATTGCACAAGTCACTTTGAACCTTTGTAATCTTTCACATCCAGGGTCAGAATTTTGTTTCACAGTGGGAGAATCAATCTTGATTCTTGCAAAATTAATTTGCAGGAATCATTTGATTCTTGCAAATCAACTTCTGTGTCAACTACAAAAGTTTGTGAGAATTTACTTATTTGATCCATGCAATTTCCAAGAATTGCTTCTCGCCGAAATTCTGACCCCGACTTCTCACTTCCGAATATGTTTGTGTTTTGTTCATAATGTAGTATTATTATCTTTTGTTTTTACACAGACTGCCCAAGTTGACCAGACAAACCAGGACACTAGTCTCTATTATATTATGTTACTCAGGAACCATTCTGACGTTCAGAAAAATACTTTCTAGCATCCAACATTCCATATGAAGCAGATTATGTTCTGTGCATGGATTTGGTAATAGCATTTGCCAATATTGTTGATCAAAGAGGCAGCAGGATTCCAAAGGATCACAGCTGCTGTGTTGTGTTCACCTTTTAGTGAAACTGAACTGTTTGGATTTTAGATTTATTCTCTCAGTAAGCAGCATCTATAGAGAATAGAGATTGATATTTTTGATCGCATTATCAAATTTGGTATCAATCTTCGTAGGAAAGTGTGTTGAAAATTATTATATAAATTATTTTGCCATAAACTCATCCGAATCTGATTAATATGGGGATGGAACTACTGGAGACTTTCTTTTTTGGCTGTGTTTACATATCTTACTTGTCACCAATATGCTATAATTTTTCAGAAAAATGCAAAAATAGGCACAAAATTTGGCACGGATATAGTACCCCCTTAAGTATCTGCTAGCCCATTCATCATGTGATGCATTCAAAACCAGTAGTAACTAGTACTACATTTCAAACAAAGCAGTTGCTGCTGCTTACTCCAACAGTACTTTCAATCTAGATTATCAGCACAATTTGCTGAGCAATGAAGTTTACAAGAAACTGAATGAATTCCGAATTTAAATAAGACTAAAATCATCAGAAGATAAATGTCTGGCTTTAAGTGGTGACATCAGTACATGTACATTAAAGTCAGGCTTTCACTTTACTTATGGTACATTTAGAATCAGGTACATGAACCATGAAAGTACATACCTAAGCCATCGGTCACAAATACAATTAGTTATTTGTTGATGATCACACAGTTGAAAAGAGTAATGTGTTAACCATGATTGTCATAACCTGGCCTCTATATTCACAATCTTAAGATCAGGCTGCACTCATGGATGAATTGAAGTAATTCTGATTTTCAATCAACAGCATCACTTTATTAGACGTCCATACATAAAAAGGCACATAATATCGAATGAATGCTTCGCCCGTTGTGTTTTACCATGTACACCGCTCTGTTAGAACTTAGACATAATAACGTCCCATGATGGTATAGAGCTGATGTTCTATGCTGATGATACACAACTGTTACATGATCTTCAATCAGTCAGAGACTTCAACTGCCATCTCCAATCTGGAACACTGCATCCATGATGTGAACAACTGGATGTGTGCAGACAATTAGATGAAACTGAATAGAAGCAAGACTGAATTCCTGCATATTATTTCCAAGTTCTTACGTAAAAGTAATACCATTCCACGTCTTCATATTCTCTCGGAATCTGTTCATGCAGTTTCTTCAGCACAGAACCTTAGTGATTAGTGTGACCATTGATAAACATTGATAAACACCTTAGCTCATTGGTCAAGTTCGAAAGTACCTCGATCATGCATGCACCAAGAAACTCTTCCATGCCTTCGTGAGTTCACTCTTAGACAGCTGCTGCAATAGCATAATTCTTTATGGACTACCGCATTATGAAATCGGTAACTACAGGAAGTGCAGAACACTGCAGCTAGGATGGTACCTTGTGTGAGAAAGTATCAACATATAACACTGGTTCTGCAACAGCTTCTTTGGTTACCAGTACGGAAGCGTATTATTATACATAAGATCTTGCTAATAACTTACAAATCACTATGGGTTTGCACCGGACTATATCTCTTAGTTGATTGTGGAATACAAGCCCACTCGCACGCTCAGGTCCGGTGCCAAATACTTACTCCAGTGAAGATATTTAAATTGTATGGAAGCTGGTATTTCGCTGCTACAGCACTAATGCTATGGAATGAACTGCCTTTACAAATCAAATGTTCTATGTCAGTGACTAGTTTTAAAGCATCTTTAAATTAAAAACATACTTGTTTTCATTTTAATTATAAATGTGTTTCAGTGTTTTTACCTGCTACATGTATGTATTGCCTATTGAACTGTGCTGTTTTATATGATTGTTTTACTTGCTGAGTTGTTGTATCACTAATTGGGACCTTTTCATGTTATGCTTTTTATTACTCATGTACCGGAATGTTATGCGAGGCCCACTGACTGGCTCCCTGGAATCATGTTAGTGGGTCCTAAGCTTCCCCTGATGCTACTGATTGTGTGTGCTTGAGAGAGGTCTCACTTTGTGCAATGTTTTAATATTTAAAGAATGTATTATGTGTTACTTTGTATGTGAGGTACACCGACTGTCCCATCATCAGTGCTCAGTCGGTGGGCTTTTCATACATGATCATATTTTTACTGCCATTTATAAGAAATATTTCCTTATAAATGTCTTAATTGCTATATTGTGTATTAATTTACTCGATTTGGTCCTGCGCCATGAGTTGGGATACCTAATTTGACGTTGGAATAACACTTTTCCAGTGATGATTATGTCATATTTTCCATAATACTAGTTATACAATAATAAAGTTTGTGTCATTTTAAAGAGTAATCTATACTCTTTCCATCGCAATAAATAAATGCTTAGGAAAACAAGCCTCATCAAGTAAGATGTTAAGTCATTGTAATGTTCAAAATTACCCATGTGTTACCGAAAGGGGTCCCAACTTATGACACATGACCATTTATTAATTTTGTAATTATTGTTTGATGAATGGGGGCTATGCGAGGTGCACTGTTCCTGCTTTCTTGGAGTTGTGATAGTGCCCGGTGATAGTGGGCCTCTCATTTCATGATTGTTGGACTCACACAATTACTTCCTAGCAGCTATGTTGGGAAATGGTTGTGTGAACTCAGAATTGTTTCTGCTCTGTGCTGAAGTTATGTTTTTATTTGTTTCTCACATTTTGTAATTGTTGTTGCACTTATCTATTGATTGTTATTATTTGTACACATGTTGTGTGGGATGCATGGCTGTAGCTCTCAGGAGCCATATCTGTGCATCTACACTGTAGAACTCATGGTATGGTGTTTGGGGGTACGTATGCGCGGGTGTATACTGTTGTGTCCCAGCCCTTTGTTTGGATACGGTCGTGTGCATTTCACCACTCTGTTATGATCATTGATATGATTGCATGTTTTGTGTATAATTGATCTGGTTTGAATGACTTTGTAATGCTTATTTATTATTAATATGAACAAGGCCATAAGACAACTGCATTCATCATTTGCAATTTCATATTATTAGATGTCAAATTCATGTAAGTTTTTGACATCAAATTTGTCTTGGGGTGTTTTATATTAGAATTATAATTGGTCATATCCTTACTATGTCAAATGAATGGAGAATATCTGTAACAATTTCTGCATGTACATGTAAATTTATATCTGCATGTCACAAAAAACAGCATTTTGAGAAAATTACATTTGGAAATTTTCCCATTTATGTAGATTCACTGGAAATCACTAAAATCAACGTCAATCCAACATTGACCAAACTCTTAGTCCAAAAAAAAAAGTTTGTCTCCGGACCACACACGCATAGCTTTTAAAATGAGATTTAGCACAATGCGCCAGTGCATTTTTTTAAATGATAAAATCATTGAAGTTTCCAAGAAAAATAACATTTTCGGCACAAAACAATTTTCAATCATTTCAGACAAAATGTCAAAAATAAATACTCCAAAAACAGTATCAGAATATCGCTCTGAATATCGATCTATTGAAAGAGCATACAAGTCTTGGCTCTGTGATCGAAATAGCGGGAGAATCAACTCTACTTATAATAGATCTCCGCCTTGTATAACACCATCAATTTTTTACTGCTCGATTGATATTGGTAGAGGAAAGATCACCTTTTCACTCATTTTCATGTCATGCCGAGTAAATATTAGGGTTTCCTCAACACATAAAAGTCAACTTTTTGTACTCCTACTTCTGGAAATGTTTTAAAATAGAATAAAATAACAGTAAATTAGTGTCGCACATCAACATTTGGGGTGCTTAATTTTGCACCATTGACATTACATTGTCACATTGTGTTATCTTGATTTTTCAGAACTTAGCAAGTTTTTAAGGGTTTGAATTATTAAATGTTTGAATTATTTAGCAGATGTGTAGTTTTGGCTTTAGGAGTGACAGTTAGAATAGGCAAACTACATTTTCGTAGTAAGGCATGTGTTCTGCTTCTTGCTAAACAAAAAGCCCTAAAACAGGATTGCAAAAAAAAAATCACAAAGGACAGCTTTTTAGCCAAAAGGTCAAGACAAACTTTTTTTTTTTTTATATACATGTAATGTGTGGGCCAACATTATTAATCCATCCATTGACCTGAGTTGATCCAACCGTTAGCCAACGTTGACCCAACCATTAGCAAACCAGCTCAATGAGACAAAAATCTTTTTTAGATGAGTTATTAGTGTATACTATGCTTACATTTAGTCTTATATTCTCTATTTTACAACGAAGACAAATTGATTACCGTACCTTAATTTTACACAAGTCATTGAGCTAATGGGGTATTTATAGTTGAAGAAGTGTTTTTAATATTTAATGACTATTAACCACCCAAGTCCATCTTTTTAGGGATATTGATCAAAGTTTCTGTAAATATTGGTAACATTTACTATAAATGTTGATTTTTTTCTTAAAAAGTAATATAAAATAGAATTCTCATTTTAAGGTTGGCACAACAACGTTAGTATGCCGACTGTCATTTTAAGATTGGCTGGCTACATTGGCTCGATGTAACAGGCATACTGACCATCATCTAAGGTTGGCACAACAACGTTGGCATGCCAACTGTCATGTTAAGATTGGCTGACTATGTTGGCATACCGACCATATTATAAGGTTAGCATAACAACATTGACCCAACGTTGGCCAGATGTTCCCAATCTAGTCATTATTTAAGGTTGGCATGTCAACGTTGGTTTAACATAGGCTTGGCATCGGCTTACCGACTGTGACCATACCGACCATTGTCAATGTTGGGCCAATGTTGTCTTGATATCAAACTTGAATTGATGCTGACCGTCAGTGGCGTAGTATGGGGGCACAAGCTGTGTCTTGGCAATTTTCCTATGGGATTTTCTAAATTTTGCAATCGATGCGGGGGGGGGGCCTTGCCCCTATGACGCTACATCACTGCTGGATGGCTGCTGCTTGACGTTAACATACCAACCATAATGTAAGGTTGGAATAACAACGTTGACCCAATGTTAGGCTGACGTTCCCATTGCAACCATAATTTAACAATGGTCTAACATTGTCTTGGTGTCAGCTTACCGACCGTGACCATGCTGAACATTGTTAACGTTGTCTTGCTATCTTGGGAGTTGCCTATTGTTCCTGAATTGTAGATAATCTCTTTGACAAGGGAGTTCCGTCGGAGGGGGGCACTCAACTTTGGAAGTGACGGTGATGTCCGGATAGGTTTTAGAAAAAAAGGGTCTTTCGGTGAGAGCCTAGACAAAAAAAAGTGGGTGGGGTCTTTCATTGGGAAGGTCCCAAAATGGGAGTCTTTCCATGAGACTGGAAATTTGTGATAAATATGACCAAAACAGGAGGTTAATCAGTGAGACTAGGATAAACTTTGGGACATGATTCATGTGTATAAAATTATATACAAAATTTTCAAAAATTCATCCAAATTTGAAAAAGTTGCTGGGACAGCATTCAAACTTTGACTTACTTTGGCGGACACACGTGTGAAAAAAATATTTCAGGGTGAAAACAGTCAAAATTATTGGTTACCTGGTACTTAAATGTTTCTAGGGTAAAATGTCACATATTTTCAGATTTTGGCACTTAAATCCCCTTATTTTCACTGATTTTGAGAAAAAAAAAAAAATTTTGGTCCAATTTTGGCCGAAAATGGCCGATTTAGGGTGAGAAAAATGTTCACATGCTAATTTCCTGTGAGTGTATGAACATGAAAACTACTGAGTAGTGCCTAATTGTTTATGCTAATTATGTGACAAGGGCACATTTGTGATATTCAAATCATTAAATGGAATAAATCAATTTCTTTATTTTTAAATGCAATTTTCGCCTAATTTTGAGCTTGAAAAAGCCATAACTCAATGGTATGAGCTATTGAAATGCTTTTTGTGTCTTTTTGTTCAGTATTTCAATAGTTTAATAGTGGTATAAAACTTGACTCGGTTAAATGTACTGACAAAATAAATTAGTAATATGTTACTACCCCTAACATTTCGGCGGGTGTGAACAAAATAAAGGCCTTCGCAAAAAAAAAAAAAAGCCCTTCAAAACTGTGAGGTTTAAAGCTAAACAAATATAAACTTGCTATAGCCAAGACCTCCTCTAGAGCAAGTTTATATTTGTTTAGCCCTGAGAGTCCCAGTTTTGAAGGACTTATTTTTTTATGACAAGTTTCGCTCAAATTTGAGGACTTGGGCAGAAATATGCCTGTACAGTGCTATGGGGAAAATTTTCAAGTTGATAATTATGCTCTTTTTTTTATGTCAGATTCAGTTTCTGCACAAAATTTCACCCTAGAAAATGTGCCTTTAAGAAGGATATCTTTCACTTCAAGTTCCCACCATTCTGTCCTCCAGACGTAAGTCAAAAGCTTGAACGCTGTCCTAGATCAGCGAGAATTTCATTCATGTTATGTTTGTGTTTGTTATTGTTATATGTGACATGGTTATCTGCAGGCCATTGTGTTGTTTTTGTCCTCGTTATATGTCACGATTGCAGACGAACCACAGAGTTACCTATTGTTCTTGAATTGTAGGTAATCTCTTCGACAAGGAGTTCTGGGGTCCGTCGGACTAGAGCTGGAACTGGACCTTGCACCCAACATAGATATACACGAATTGAGACTAATTGAGACGAAATGAGACTAATTGAGACGAATTTAAACAAATTGACACAAATTGAATTGAACTAAAGTGAAACGAAATCGAAGCGCATTGAATTGAAACGAAACATGAGTTGAACTGAATTGATAATGAACATGGCGAATGGAACTACCCAATTTATTCCATTACAATGTAAGTACATGTAATTTTAAATTACAATGATGTACCAAATCATCATCTCAGGTAGGCAAACAAATAGACAAATAATTAGCAAAGCACAGTCAATCATAGGTCTACCATGTATAGCCAAAAATGCCCAAGTAAGGCCTCGTAAATATTTATTATTAACATATTGATAATTTGAATTTCGTAATTTTTACATGGGACAGTTGCCAAACACATAATGAATATGAAAAATTAAACGTAAACTAGCTTTTTGATTGCATAACAATAATATTTAAGTAGATGTTAATTACAGTATGATATAGCCAAGTCAAGGATAGTAAAATAGCTAAAGATGATTAAGCATAAGCCTACCCAAGCAATCTCGTAATTCTTACATTCATGAAACATTAACCAAAAACCTAATAATCAACATGTACAATGAAACAATATAAGTACATGTAAATATTAATAACAATGATATACCAAAGCGTCGCCAAAGAATCAGGTTGGCCTAAACAAATTCAAGGAAAGGAAAATATATAGCAAAGCACAGTCAGTCATAGGACTATCCATACATAGCTAAAAATACTAGTACGCAAGTGAAGCCCCGTCATGAGTAACATTGATCATTTGCCTCTCGTAATTCTTACATGCGATAGTTACCAAAAACCTAATGAATATAGATAATTAAACGTAAACTAGTTTTTTAGGATAGTAAATCATAGTCGAAGATGATTAAGTATAGGCGTACCCAAGCAATACACAATAACCCCGTTAATATACATTATTATAATTCTAATGCATCTTGTGATTCTTTCATGCTTACACCAATGGATATGGATTATTAGTCATGTAATACCAGATGTAATTAACTAAAATGCGTAGTTATATTTTCTGTACAAATTTATTGTTTATTATCAGATGTACATCATGATGTGTTTTCAAATATTAATTGTATCTCATGTATTTGATCTAATTTGTTGTACCAGCAATTACAAAAATAAATTCTCATCCAGAACGTCTCTTTTGCCTGTTGTGAGATTATCTTAAGTGTGAGTACATCGTGATACAGGAAAACAACGTCACTAAGTTTATTAAATTTGCGGGGGAAGAATCCGTTGTTTCAAATCAATACGGCATGATAGAAAACAATCCATGCACATGCTCGAGTTCGTTTTGTAACAAGTCAATAACTTTGACAAATACAAATGGCGTTATTGAAGAATTCAAGCACCCTGGAAGTAGATTTGATTAGCAACACGAATAACATTCGTAACGTACTATCTGCTACTATGTATTATACATGTGTTTCGCTTGACAAAGTTGACCCTAGATTGAAAATATCGGCCGAGTTCTTTTACAGTGCACCAAATTCAATTATACTCAATCATCATTGATTCAGAGCTTATGCAACAATATTTCACATCTGTAGAAAGGTAAAAGACATTATCGCCGTTCATATTTCAAGAATTGCTTATATTACTAATTTACCGAACGCATGTAAATAAGGCACATGGCATAAATTAGTTAATTGAGATATTTACAGTTTCATAATTATAAAGCAGTAAGTGTGGATTAAAATGATACCTTTGGGATATGTAGTTACAAAGTTATTATCAGTCAAAGGTCATGGAACTTGAATACAAAATACAGAGAAACAAGCCTTTAAAGTTGCAGCATATGTAGAAAAAAAAGACATTCTCTGTTTTGAACATGTTAACGTGGATTTCAGAAGATAAAATATGATTTGAAAGAGATATCAAGGTATTTTCGGCCCAAAAAATGAATTTTTGAACACCTTAATGACGATTTATGGATGTACAGTAAATTTGACATTTGCCAACATCAGCCTCAACCACTGGTGTTCAGACACACAGTATCTTCGACTGGAATAACAATGTTAAACTTTTTCTTCAAAAAAAAGATCAATGAACATAATTATTATAAAATTTACGTTCTGTATTGGGAGTTAAAACCGAATTTGAAATGTGACTTTGAGAATAAATCAAAACTCAGGCCTAATTATGAAATTATTTTAAAACAAATGCAAGTACAACAATAATGCGAACAACACGGTTCTATTTATTGTCTATGGGGTCTGTAGATTGGTTCCGTATGATATAAAACAATGTTTAATAAGCGTACAACCGACCCTGGGTAATGCTAAAATCTACATTCGTACTTGACAACAAAATTGAATATCTAATACAAAACGTTAACTAGCGTTCTGTCTAAAACTAGTGTTCTGTTGAAAGATAAAAGTGACAATTAACGGTTAGACCTTTTCTTGAGTCTTGACTCTTCGTGCAGTCCCGTTAAAGTAAGAATTTTACAGAATCGTAAACGTATGGTTAACGACACAAATACGAATCTCTTTTGTAGAGCCAAATTACTTCAAAAACCAGTAGCTCAAAGTATATGTTGGACAATTTAAATTGCTTCATCATAAAGTAGTCCGATATTTCGGAATTTCCTATTGTACATCAGTTATTATATTAAGCAGTTAAGCGTTATAAACAATTCCTAGTTTTTATAGTGTTCTATTTATTATATACGTAAATTTGTTTAAAAGTTACATTTATTGTTACAATTGTTGTATTCTTGTAGTTATAATTTTCTACTTTTCACGTATTATAGATATCGTCAATATTTTTGCCGTTATATACTATTAAAAGTTTCATTGTTTGTGTTTATTAAACTTATACCAATTAGCCTAAACGCCATTTATCACTTTTTATTCAATTACATTACTTCTTTGAAAATGCCTAAGCGCTCTAATAAAGCACGTGCCAAATTGGCATTTCACAAGAAATTACAGGATGATAATAATCATGATAATCCAGAAAGTAAAATAAAATGCATCAAATCTGTGAGCTCAATTGACAAAAAGCCGGATGTAACGAAGCCTACTGGTGACATTAGATTAACACGTGCCAAATTGGCATTTCACAAGAAATTACAGGATGATAATAATCATGATAATCCAGAAAGTAAAATCAAATGCAGCAAATCTGTGAGCTCAATTGACAAAAAGCCGGATGTAACGAAGCCTACTGGTGGCATTAGATTAACACGTGCCAAATCGGCATTTCACAAGAAATTACAAGATGATAATAATCATGATAATCCAGAAAGTAAAATGAAATGCAGCAAATCTGTAAGCTCAATTGACAAAAAGTCCGATGTAACGA
This sequence comes from Amphiura filiformis, assembly GCF_039555335.1. Taxonomy (NCBI): domain Eukaryota; kingdom Metazoa; phylum Echinodermata; class Ophiuroidea; order Amphilepidida; family Amphiuridae; genus Amphiura; species Amphiura filiformis. Next base: position 28,052,445 of record NC_092642.1, read on the forward strand.
AGCCTACTGGTGGCACTAGATTAACCTATACAAACAGAGTTTTGGCAAATTTTCATCAAGGAGATGTCCAATTCAGTGAAGAGTCAAGAGCTGTACAATGTTCATGTAATGCATTAGTAATGTTATGCTACATGCCGATTATTTCCCACAAATTGACATCCGATGATTTAGACCAAATTTTGATATATGGTGATGAATTGTACAAGATAACATCTCGGGAACTAAATGCAAATGGCCACCTCGATCGTAACAAGTATCTAGATTGTGAACAATTGCCGACGATTTGTAACTTTGGCAATTCATCTTTTCCGATTCGATATCTGATTCAAAGATGTGGAAGATTAGACGCTACTCCAGACAGTGCGTTAGGACCACTTGATGTTGAATTACAGGACGCATTCCGTGTATCAAATTTTAACATTTTGATATTTGAACCGTACATGATGGCGATTTATAAGGACATTACATCAGGACAATATGTATTTTTTGATTCTCATTCTCGAGATGAATTCGGTTTTCCAACATCAGAAGGAACTGCTGTGGCATTGTATTTTGAAAACTTTGAAAACCTTCACAAATTCCTGGTTTTATTGGCTGAGAAATTGAATCTAAGATACAAAACGTTTGTCATTCAACCACTATCCATAGAAATCGATATTTCTGTGACTGAAACCGACATTAGGACTACCAAGACTGTTAAAGGTGGCGTTGAAAATGAACCAGGATGTTCGACATGGACTGAACAAAATATGAAACCATGTACAAGTAGCCACGATAGTTCCAGTTTGCCAAAACCAAGAAAAAAACTAACGAAACATCAAAAATGGTTACAAAAGCAACCAATAGAAGTGCAAAATGAAATTCGTGCAAAAAAAGGAAAAGATCAAAGGAGCAGTACTCATCACCTGAATACGCCGAAAGAAAACGACAAAAAGCACGACTCCAATCTCGACTTCAGTATGAAGACCCTGAAAAGGCTAACATAAAACGACAACAAGCACGACTTCAGTATGAAGACCCTGAAAAGGCTGACATAAAACGACAACAAGCACAACTTCAGTCTCGACTTCAGTATGAAGACCCTGAAAAGGCCAACATAAAACGACAACAAGCACGACTTCAGTATGAAGACCCTGAAAAGGCTGACATAAAACGACAACAAGCACGACTTCAGTCTCGACTTCAGTATGAAGACCCTGAAAAGGCCAACATAAAACGACAACAAGCACGACTTCAGTATGAAGACCCTGAAAAGGCTGACATAAAACGACAACAAACACGACTTCAGTCTCGACTTCAGTATGAAGACCCTGAAAAGGCCAACATAAAACGACAACAAGCACGACTTCAGTATGAAGACCCTGAAAAGGCTGACATAAAACGACAACAAGCACGACTTCAGTCTCGACTTCAGTATGAAGACCCTGAAAAGGCTGGCATAAAACGACAACAAGCACGACTTCAGTCTCGACTTCAGTATGAAGACCCTGAAAAGGCTGACATAAAACGACAACAAGCACGACTTCACTCTCGACTTCAGTATGAAGACCCTGAAAAGGCCAATATAAAGCGACAACAAGCACGACTTCAGTATGAAGACCCTGAAAAGGCCAACATAAAGCGACAACATGTTCAGTCTAATAGATTAAAGAAGTCATCAGATATCGATACTGTTATTGCAAATTTCAAAAGATCGTGCAAAGAAGACCAACAACTGGTATACATATGTCAAATATGCCAGCGAGTCCTTTTCAAGCAACAGGTTAGAACATTATATCGAGACAAATATAGTGAACGCATCCTACTCAAGAGTATACCAGCAAGTGTTGCATTAGCAGAATTACCTCTTACAACAGATAATGATAAGCAAAACAAATGGATTTGTGAAGCCTGTCATAGAAATATGTTATCAAATTCTGTTCCTAGATTAGCAACAGTAAATAAGCTTAGCTTACATGAGCAGCCACCTGAACTGTCTCAGTTAAATATGCTGGAAAGACATCTCATTTCGCCTGCCATACTATTCATGAAGATGATTTCACTTATAAAGGGTGCTCAAAAAGGAATCAATGGACAAGTTGTATGCGTCAAAGCTAATGTCGATAACACTGCTCGATGTTTACCAAGACTGCCAACAGAACAAAGTCTAATCAGAGTGAAACTGAAAAAGAAATTAGAGTATAAAGGACATCACATGTGTCAGGACGTAAATCCAACCAAAGTAAGGCAAGCTCTTGTCTGGTTAAAACAAAACAATCCAGAGTACGAAAGTATTGATATAAATTTCGACGAGTTTAACACTATGTTAGACGATCAGTTACTTCGTAATGAAGAACATCAGGCACAAAACGATGCGTTGGAAGAAACAATGTCGGAATCAAGTCTCCACACTAATGCTTCTGATGAACCTTTCCATGAAACCTCGAAGAACGATGATGTGTCATTCATACAAAGTACCGACAATGACGGAAGTTCTAGTGAATGTTACGATGACCACGTTATTAATGAGAACAGTGATCACGACTTCCATGATGATGATGATCTGGCCATTAGATTAACCTATGCAAACAGAATTTTGGCAAATTTTCATCAAGGAGATGTCCAATTCAGCGAAGAATCAAGAGCTGTACAATGTTCGTGTAATGCATTGGTAATGTTATGCTATATACCGAGTATTTCCCACAAATTGACATCCGATGATTTAGACCAAATTTTGATATATGGCGATGAATTGTACAAGACAACATCCCAGGAACTAAATGCAAATGGCCAACTCGATCGTAGCAAGTATCTAGATAGTGAACAATTGCCGACGACTTGTACCTTTGGCAATTCATCTTTCCCGATTCGATATCTGATTCAAAGATGTGGAAGATTAGACGCTACTCCAGATAGTGCGTTAAGACCACTTGATGTTGAATTACAGGACGCATTCCATGTATCAAATTTTAACATTTTGATATTTGAACCTTACATGATGGCGATTTATAAGGACATTACATCAGGACAATATGTATTTTTTTTTTCTTATTCACGAGATGAATTCGGTTTTCCAACATCAGAAGGAACTGCAGTTGCATTGTATTTTGAAAACTTTGAAAACCTTCACGACTATCTGCTTCTCTTGTCTGAGGAATTGCATCTAAGATACAAAACGTTTGTCATTCAACCACTAGCCATAGAAGTCGATACATATATATCTGTGAGTGAAACAACAAACATTAGGTGTACCGATGTCAACCAAAATGAATCAGAATGTTCCAGTCATCTGGCCAGTGACAATATGAGTAATGTTGAAGATCAACACAAAGATGATATTGCAAATAAAGATAGCCAAGCTACTAAAGACAATTCTGATATAGATCCTATGATGATAGATGAGCCTTCCGAATATAACCCTCCAGATGCATCAGAAAATAATGCGGAAACTGACTATGTTACAAATACCTCAGCACCACTTTTTTCGTTTCTACATCCAGTAGATTTTGCTCAATATGTTGCAGACAAACATGATGAATCCATAATGTGTCTTGCTCCTGGCGAAGGAAATATACCTGAAAAGGTTTTGGAAATGGAATCAAAGAGTTTTCCAACTGAATTTCCTGATGGCAAAAATACCTACATGGAAAAGAGAGAGAAAAAGATATCACCTTCACGATACTTTAATGCTCGCTTATTTTCAATGGACAACAGATTTGTCAGGAATCCGGAATATATATTTTTGCTTTGTATGCAACAGAGGTTCACCAAATTCACTCCGGTATTTCTATCGCAATTAGAGTAGGTAATACTAAGACAGCAGGAGGTAGAAAGATAACTGCATCTATGTTGCGAGACAAGGAACAAGTAAAAAACCTAATCAAAAGGGACGAAGGATATAGATTCCTGACACAAATAAGAGGAACACCTGCTTATTGGGAAAGATCAAAGCGAGATCTGTTTGCAATGATACGTCAATTAGGAATCCCAACATTTTTCATGTCATTTAGTGCTGCAGACAGACGCTGGATCGAAATAACCAATGGTATCCTAATATCACAAGGCAAACCACCAATGACTGAAGAGCAACATAAGAACATGACATGGGAAGATCACTGTACTATCATCATGTCTAATCCTGCAGCAGCAGCCAGAATGTTTGAACGAAGAGTGCACACTTTAATTAAAGATGTAATGTGCTCATCAGCTAACCCAATTGGTAAAGTTGAGGACTATTACTACAGGACAGAGTTCCAACAAAGAGGTTGGCCACACATTCACATGATGGTATGGGTTAAAGATGCACCCAAGTTTGATGAAGATTCTGATGAAGATATTACAGAGTTTGTTGACAAGTATATATCTTGTGAACTGCCCCCTGAGACTGATGAAGAATTACATGAACTAGTGACCAATGTGCAACTACACAGTAAAAGTCATTCGAAATCATGTCGGAAAACTGGAAAAGTATGTCGGTTTAATATTCCAAAACCACCATCCAACAGAACATTTATCTCCAGACCAGTTGAAGGGATAGAAGGAAATGAAGAAGATCTCGAATATCAAGAAGCTCTTGAACATAGAAAAGAAGATGAGACAAAGGCAAAGGAAACTTTAAAGAAGATTTGGGAACTTGTCGAAGGTAACACTGACGCAGATTTTGAACAAATACTCCGTACCGCACAAGTTACACAATCTGAATTTGAAGAGTACTTAGCATTGGTTACAAGAAAAAACACAATAAACCTGAAACGACGTATCCAAGATCAATGGATCAACAATTACAACCCACACTTGATTCGATGCTGGAATGGAAATATGGACATACAGTTCGTGTTAGATCCATTTGGTGCCGCCATGTACATGCTTTCTTACATTACCAAATCTGAAAGAGAAATGGGTGATTTGTTAAGAAATGCACAGAGAGAAGCAAGGGAATTGGGAAATGATGATGCTGTTTCGCAATTGAGAAAACTTGGAAGTGTTTATTTGCAACATAGAGAAATCAGTGTCATGGGCGCCATCTACCTAATCTGTAGCATGCCTCTACGAAATAGTACCAGAAAGGTCATCTTTGTTCAAACTGATTTGGACGGACACAAAATATCATTGCCATTGAAAGAGGTACAAGCAAACGCAGGGAAATCTGAACAAGTTTGGAAAACATCCCAAATTGAAAAGTATATAGGTAGACCAAGAACCTCAAAGTATAATAACATGTGCATGGCTAAATTTTTCTCCAGTCATTATCAAGTATCAGGCAAATCAGATAATATCAATGCCAGTCCAGATGAATTAATTGATGACGAAACAGACAATGAAGAAGATAACGAAACAGATGCTGGAGATATTGAGCAAACTGAACCGAGAATGAACAAGATGTACGTAATGACGAAACAAACAATGAAGCAGATAACGAAACAGATGTTGAGCAAACTGAATCAGAGAATGAACAAGATGTAGGTGATGAAGCAAGTAATGAGAAACAAGCAAAATCTTCCCAACGAAATAAACCAATCGAACTGCAAAATTGCTCCATCAAGATGAAAGAACGTACAAGAGGAAAGCCAGCTGTTATTCGTTACCCAAGAGTATCAGTTAAGAAAGATAGTGAGCGTTATCATATGAACATGCTACGCTTATATTTGCCACACAGAAATGAACAAATCAAGCCAAATGCCTTTACCAAATATGAAGATTATCATATGAAGGGTAATGTGAATATCAATGGCAAAAGAGCACGAGTCAAAGATATAGTTAAAGAAAATATGCAAGAGTTTGAACCAGCAACTGATCAACTAGATGAAGCATGGGATGCGATTCAACATGTTGCAGACCTTCAAGATGCATGGGCAGCAATCAATCCACAAGGTGAACAACAGCGTCTGGATGACCAATTAGACCGCAATTTAGTTCAAGATTCAGATGATGAATTTGCCGAAATTGAAGTTCCTGAACTGCAGTCACGACAAAATATACATCAGGGAGATCAACCTAGATGTGCGATTGAAACATGCGATCCTGAAATAACCGAAGAACAAGCACAACACATGATGCGCCAACTGAACGAAAAGCAACGTCAGGTATTTAATCATGTTTCAAAATGGTGTGACGATAAAGCAAGAGATCAGAGTGTCGACCCATTTCAAATGTTTGTTACTGGAGGTGCAGGAACCGGAAAGTCACATGTTATCAAATGCATTCAGTACTATGCAAAAAAGTATTTGCACGCATGACCGAATCCGCCGAAGATATGACAGTCTTGTCACTTGCTCACCTTGGAACAGCTGCATTCAATATTTGTGGTCAAACAATCTGCTCCGGATTAAAAATTAATCCTAAATCTCAAAAAGAATACAAACCACTTGGTGAAGAATCACTAAACACTTTACGAGTCAAATATCGGCATTTGCAATTAGTAATTATAGACGAAATTTCAATGGTTAGTACAACTCAGCTGACATATATATTCGGACGGTTGCAGCAGATTAAAGGAACATATACTGACTTTGGCAATGTGTCAATCCTAGCAGTGGGAGATTTCTATCAATTGCCACCAATTAGCCCACCTACACCATTATGCTTTCCACACGACGAAATTTTGAAAGATATATGGAACCCACTCTTTCAAATAGTTGAGCTCAAAGAAATCATGCGCCAAAAAGATGATGCTATCTTTGCTCAAATGCTTAATCGGCTACGTGAACGGAAAAAGAAGCAACCACTGCAAAAGACAGACAAAGAATTGCTCGAATCACGAAGAGTTGAGGAAAATAATCTAACAGCGCCTCCTGATGCATTGCATTTGTTTTACCTTAACAAAGATGTCGATAGCCACAATGAAAGAAAACTTGCGTCACTGAACACTGAAATGTTCACCATTAAAGCTAATGACGTTGACCAAAGAGGTGGACGAATTATCCAAGTACATGAAACGCCACATAGAACAACACGTGCAGATGATACTTCTTTAGCATCTTACCTGAAATTAGCAGTAGATGCTCGAGTTATGCTCATAGCAAATGTAGATGTTTCAGATGGACTATGTAACGGAGTTCCTGGCATAGTGAAAGGAATCGAGTTCTGCAATTCTCAAAATATGCCAATTGTTGTATATGTCAAATTTGACAGTGATCGAGTTGGAGCAAAAACACGAACTACCCAGTTTATTCCACCACACTATGCAGGATGTATACCAATAAAGCCACGTAAAGAATCGTTCCAGGTCAAAGGTAGAACATTCACTACGACAAGAGAACAGATGCCATTGAAACTTGCATGGGCTGTTACTGTTCATAAAGTGCAGGGCCAAACGACAGATCAGGCAGTGATTTCTATGAAAGGTCTAAGAAAATCGATGGCTTACGTGGCACTCAGTCGAGTCACTCATCTTGAAGGAATGTATTTGATGGATTATGATGAATCCCGCATCTTTTGTAATGAAGATATCGAAGCAAACGTCGCCAAAATGCCTACATGTGATCTTTCCAAAGCAAACCCTTTGACAGAAATCGACCACAACACAAATTTTGTAATCGCTCATCACAACATACAGAGTTTACATCGACACATAGATGATCTCAAAAAGAACCCAGAAATAAGAAAGGCCCATGTGATCTGTTTGTCTGAAACATGGCTTACCGACGACAGTAACCTCGACTCTGTTTCAATTGAAGGATACACATTGGAAGTAGTTAACTCTGGAAATGGTAGAGGTGTCGCTATGTATATTCAGAACGGCATCCGTTATACAGTAGTACCACTTTTCAGTAATGAATGTGATATACTTACCATAAGAACAAGTGGAAAAACAAACTTGCTGGTTGCAACAATATACAAGCCTATGGCAACAAGTACAAACACGTTTAGCACAGAAATGAACAATATCACAGCCCAAATGGAAGTACTAGATACAGATTACAAAGTACTCGTCGGAGATTTCAATCGCAACTTGTTCAAAGAAACCATTTTACCCGCTTTCAGACAATACCATCAGGTTATCTCCAATTCTACCACCGCTAAAGGAACTCTGCTAGATCACATTTATGTCAAGCCCAAGCCCAAGCAATACCAAGCATCTGTAATGACAACATATTACAGCTACCATCAGCCAACATTTATTGCCATAACGTATTAGCAATTCTTTTCAGGTAAACCATTTAGATTTAAAAACAAAGACGATTCCCTTGTACTGAAACAAAACAATAAAGGTAAAATGTTTGACTATATGCAAAAGCAAGTTTAAGAGCAGGATAACTGTTAACTTATGTCAAGATTAATATAAACCATGCACTTAGTAATGTCTTGCATGAGAATCTAAATTTTATATATCTTTTTTAAAAAGAATTGAGCTCAGTGAAACATCTTTATGTTAATCCAAGTATTTTGTTATACGCAATAATTGTGACATAGCAGATGTTAATTAATATCTATATAACATTGTTTAATTGTACAATGATCTATGAATGTTTCATGAATCGGATTATTTAAATATTGTGTTTTTCCTGCATATTTTATACTTGTCTTTAACAGTTTCAATACCTCATTTCTCAAAAATAACATACACGAATCATGTCAATCAATTACCGAATTTCATCATACTATAACTTATATAATATAACGAACATCGTCATTCCATTGAACTACTTTTCAACATGTTCATATTCAAAGTGTAAAAAAATAAAATGCATTTTCATAATTTGTTAATGGTTCAGAGAATTGGTACACTATTATATGCCTCTATCTTAGTATAACTGTTAGAAAATGCAACGGGGCCTACAATAAAAATTATAAGCCTGCGTATATCTGTGACATAACCTCGATAATTATGTTGTAATTCTATTTATGCTTTCACATTGTCCGGCCTATTATACATGACATCACTATATCAGATAATATTGTAGTCGCTTTTTATTCACTTTTTTGTAAATTATATATACCTTCACTTTGTGCAATATCAATCAAATATTCTGTTTATATTTTAATAATGTATTAATGTCACTCTGTATATAGCCTACATAAAATAATTTGTCATGAATCATAATAAATTATTTGCAATTAGTGTATATACTATATGCTAACCAATAATTATAATTGAGTCTTGGTTAAGACTCGTATGCCCAGGGTAGGGCAATTTGTGCGTAAGTTAGAAATGGGGCAACTTTGTCTTCTCTGCAGACAAAGTACACTGTTCTGGACCCCTTTCTATCTACAACAAAAATTGCACTAGTCAGAAACGAGTCTTAGTCTCCTACTTTGTCTTCTCTTGATTTGACAAAGTACAGTCTTGCGGGTCCTGGGCACTGAGGACGAATCCGCAAATCTCTTGCTGCTTCAAATTGTTTAGGAATATCATCATTTGCATAGCTGAACCACGTGGCTTCAGCAGAGTTGTGTTCGACAAAACACAACTCTGCTGTATAAAACGAAAAACCTTCAAAAATTGTATTAGCTAAGTAAAACATAGCACAGTAACGGTATGTTCACATATGATCTGCAGTCACCCAATGTATATGTGGTATTTTTTTTTTATTTGGGGTCAAAGCTCATTAAGGGGTCACTTCCAGTATAAAAAGAAATACCTTTAAAATGCATCTTCTTCCACAAATTATGTGGGACAGAGACGCCACTTGCACACATGAATTGTTATTACCCAGTGTATATGGGGTGTACACAGATTTGGGGTCAAAGGTCATTAAGGGGTCACTTCCGGTATAAAACGAAATACTTTCAAAAAATTTTATTAGCTAAGTAAAACATGGGACAGTAACGGTATGTTCACACATGATCTGCAGTCACCCAATGTATATGTGGTATTTTTTTTATTTGGGGTCAAATCCCATTAAGGGGTCACTTCCGGTATAAAACGAAATACCTTTAAAGTGCATCTTCTTCCACAGATTCTGTAGGACAGTGACGCCACTTGTACACATGCATTGTTATTACCCAGTGTCTATGGGGTGTACACAGATTTGGGGTCAAAGGTCATTAAGGGGTCACTTCCGGTATAAAACGAAAAACTTTCAAAAATTTGTATTTGCTAAGAAAAACATAGGACAGTAACGGTATGTTTACACATTAATTGTGGTTACCCAATTCATATGTGTTATTTTTTTATTTGTGGTCAAATGTTATTAAGGGGTCACTTCCGGTCTGAGACGAAAAACCTTCAAAATGCCCCTTCTGCCACAAGTAACATGGCAAAGTAATGCCACGTGCACACATGCGTTGACATTAGCCAACGTCTATGGGCGTTTTCATATATTTTGGGGTCAAAGGTCATTAAGGGGTAACAACACGGCTGTGTTCGTGGTCTTAGACCACAGCTAAGTCTAGTTCTTCTTTCTTCTTTCTTCTTTCTTCTTTCTGTCAACCATTACATTTGCTCTAGCACTCACATGCTTACATCGATTTTGACCTAACTTAGTCACAATGATCATTGACCGTGCCCCTACATGTCACATGAAACTTGTGGGGTCAAAGGTCACGCAGGGGTCATAGGGGTCAAAAACGTGATTTCGACTCAAAATGCATCTTCTCCTACAAATTACGTAGAACAGTGACGCCATTTGCACACATGCATTGTAATTACCCAGTGTCTATAAGGTGTACACAGATTTGGGGTCAAAGGTCATTAAGGGGTCATTTCCGGTATAAAACGGAATACCTTCAAACATTTTTATTATCTAAGGAAAACATAGGACAAAAACGGTATGTTCACATATGAGTTGCAGTTATCCAATGTATATGTGGTATTTTTTATTTGGGGTCAAAGGTCATTAAGGGGTCACTTCCGGTATAAAACGAAATACCTTTAAAATGCATCTTCTCCCACAAATTACGTAGGACAGTGACACCACTTGCACACATGCATTGTTATTACCCAGTGTCAATGTGGTGTACACAGATTTGGGGTCAAAGGTCATTAAGGGGTCACTTCCGGTATAAATCGAAAAAATTTTATTAGCTAAGAAAAACATAGGCGAGTGATGGTATGTTCACACATGAATTGTGTTTTCCCAATGTATATATGGTATTTTTTTTATTTGGGGTCATAGGTCATTAAGGGGTCATTTCCGGTTTGAGACAAAAATCTTTCAAAATGCCCCTTCTGCCACAAATAACATGGCAAAGTGATGCCACGTACACACATACATTGACATTAGCCAATGTCTATGGGGTTTTCATATATTTTGTGGTCAAAGGTCATTAAGGGGTAACAACACGGCTGTGTTCGTGGTCTTAGACCACAGCTAAGTCTAGTTCTTTCTTCTTCTTCTTCTTTCTTCTGTCAACCATTACATTTGCTCTAGCACTCACATGCTTACATCGATTTTGACCTAACTTGGTCACAATGATCATTGACCGTGCCCCTACATGTCACATGAAACTTGTGGGGTCAAAGGTCATGCAGGGGTCACAGGGGTCAAAAACGTGATTTCAACTAAAAATGCATCTTCTCCCACAACTTACGTTGGACAGTGACCCCTGCTTGCACACATGCATTGTTATTACCCAGTGTCTATGTGGTGTACACAGATTTGGGGTCAAAGGTCATTGGGGTCATTTCCGGTATAAAACGAAAAACCTTCAAAATTTTTTATTAGCTAAGTAAAACATAGCACAGTAACGGTATGTTCACATATGATCTGCAGTCACCCAATGTATATGTGGTATTTTTTTTATTTGGGGTCAAAGCTCATTAAGGGGTCACTTCCGGTATAAAAAGAAATACCTTTAAAATGCATCTTCTTCCACAGATTATGTATGACAGTGACGCCTCTTGCACACATGCATTGTTATTACCCAGTGTCTATGGGGTGTACATAGATTTGGGGTCAAAGGTCATTAAGGGGTCACTTCCGGTATAAAACGAAAAACCTTCAAAAAATTTTATTAGCTAAGTAAAACATGGGACAGTAACGGTATGTTCACACATGATCTGCAGTCACTCAATGTATATGTGGTATTTTTTATTTGGGTCAAATCTCATTAAGGGGTCACTTCCGGTATAAAACGAAATACCTTTAAAATGCATCTTCTTCCACAGATTATGTAGGACAGTGACGCCACTTGCACACATGCATTGTTATTACCCAGTGTCTATGGGGTGTACACAGATTTGGGGTCAAAGGTCATTAAGGGGTCACTTCCGGTCTGAGACGAAAAACCTTCAAAATGCCCCTTCTGCCACAAGTAACATAGCAAAGTGGTGCCACGTGCACCCATGCATTGACATTAGCCAATGTCTATTGGCGTTTTCATATATTTTGGGGTCAAAGGTCATTTAAGGGGCCACAACACGGCTGTGTTCGTGGTCTTAGACCACAGCTAATTACACAGCCGTGACGATAGTCACGGCTGTGTCTTTTTTCTTACAGGTTCTTCTTTCTTTCTTCTTCTTCTTCTTTCTTCTTCTGTCAACCATTACATTTGCTCTAGCTCTCACACGCTTACATCGATTTTGACTTAACTTGGTCACAATGATCATTGACCGTGCCCCTACATGTCACATGAAACTTGTGGGGTCAAAGGTCACGCAGGGGTTATAGGGGTCAAAAACGTGATTTCAACTAAAAATGCATCTGCTCTCCCACAACTTACGTTTGACAGCAAAGCCACTTGCACACATGAATTGTTATTACCCCGTGTACACAGATTTGGGGTCAAAGGTCATTAAGGGGTCACTTCCGGTATAAAACGAAATTCCTTCAAACATTTTTATTAGCTAAACAAAACATAGGACAGTAACGGTATGTTCACACATGAATTGTTGTTACTCAATGTATATGTGGTATATTTTAAATTTGGGCCAAAGGTCATTAAGGGCCACTTCCGGTATAAAACGAAATACCTTTAAAATGCATCTTCTCCCACAAATTACGTAGGACAGTGACGCCACTTGCGCACATGAATTGTTATTACCTAGTGTCTATGTGGTGTACACAGATTTGGGGTCAAAGGTCATTAAGGGGTCACTTCCGGTATAAAACGAAATACATTCAAAAATTTCTATTAGCTAAACAAAACATAGGACAGTAACGGTATGTTCACACATGAATTGTGGTTTCCCAGTGTATATGTGGTATTTTTTTATTTTGGGTCAAAGGTCATTAAGTGGTCACTTCCGGTATAAAACGAAATACATTTAAAATGCATTTTCTCCCACAAATTACGTAGGACAGTGACGCCACTTGCACACATACATTGTCATTACCCAGTGTCTAAGGGGTGTACAAAGATTTGGGGTCAAACGTCATTAAAGGGTCACTTCCGGTATAAAACGAAATACCTTCAAAAAATTTTATTAGCTAAACAAAACATAGTAACGGTATGTTCACACATGAATTGTGGTTATCCAGTGTATCTCTGGTATTTTTTTTATTTGGGATCAAAGGTCATTAAGGGGTCACTTACGGTCTAAAACGAAATTCCTTCTAAATGCCTCTTCTGGCACAAATAACATAGCAGAGTGATGCCACGTGCACACGTGCATTGGCATTAACCAATGTCTATGGGGTGTTCATATATTTTGGGATCAAAGGTCATTAAGGGGTCACAACACGGCTGTGTTCGTGGTCTTAGACCACAGCTAAGTCTAGTTACACAGCCGTGACGTTAGTCACGGCTGTGTCTTTTTTCTTACAGGTTCTTTCTTTCTTCTTTCTTCTTCTTTCTTCTTTCTTCTGTCAACCATTACATTTGCTCTAGCACTCACATGCTTACATCGATTTTGACCTAACTTGGTCACAATGATCATTGACCGTGCCCCTACATGTCACATGAAACTTGTGGGGTCAAAGGTCACGCAGGGGTCACAGGGGTCAAAAACGTGATTTCAACTCAAAATGCATCTTCTCCTACAAATTACGTAGGACAGTGACACCACTTGCACACATGCATTGTATTTACCCAGTGTATATGTGGTGTACACAGATTTGGGGTCAAAGGTCATTAAGGGGTCACTTCCGGTATAAAACGGAATACCTTCAAATTTTTTTATTAGCTCAGGAAAACATAGGACAGTAACGGTATGTTCACATTTGAATTGCAGTTACCCAATGTACATGTGGTATTTTTTTTATTTGGGGTCAAAAGGTCATTAAGGGGTCACTTCCGGTTTAAAACAAAATACCTTTAAAATGCATCTTCTCCCACAAATTACGTAGGACAGTGATGCCACTTCCACACATGCATTGTTATTACCCAGTGCCTATGGGGTGTACACAGATTTGGGGTCAAAGGTCATTAAGGTGTCACTTCCGGTATAAATCGAAATATCTTCAAAAAATTCTGTTAGCTAAGAGAAACATAGGGGAGTGATGGTATGTTCACACATGAATTGTGTTTACCCAATGTATATATGGTATTTTTTTATTTGGGGTCAAAGGTCATTAAGGTGTCGTTTCCGGTATAAAACGAAATACCTTTAAAATGCATCTTCTCCCACAAATTACGTAGGACAGTGATGCCACTTACACACATGCATTGTTATTACCCAGTGCCTATGGGGTGTACACAGATTTGGGGTCAAAGGTCATTAAGGTGTCACTTCCGGTATAAATCGAAATATCTTCAAAAAATTCTGTTAGCTAAGAGAAACATAGGGGAGTGATGGTATGTTCACACATGAATTGTGTTTACCCAATGTATGTATGGTATTTTTTTATTTGTGGTCAAAGGTCATTAAGGGCCATTTCCGGTATAAAACAAAATACCTTTAAAATGCATCTTCTCCCACAAATTACGTAGGACAGTGATGCCACTGACATACATGCATTGTTATTATTACCCAGTGTCTATGGGGTGTTCACAGATTTGGGTTCAAAGGTCATTAAGGGGTCACTTCCGGTTTGAGACAAAAACTTTCAAAATGCCCTTCTGCCACAAATAACATGGCAAAGTGATGCCACGTACTCACATACATTGACATTAGCCAATGTCTATGGGGTTTTCATATATTTTGTGGTCAAAGGTTATTAAGGGGTAACAACACGGCTGTGTTCGTGGTCTTAGACCACAGCTAAGTCTAGTTACACAGCCGTAACGTTAGTCACGGCTGTGTCTTTTTTCTTACAGGTTCTTCTTTCTTTCTTCTTCTTTCTGTCAACCATTACATTTGCTCTAGCACTCACATGCTTACATCGATTTTGACCTAACTTGGTCACAATGATCATTGACCGTGCCCCTACATGTCACATGAAACTTGTGGGGTCAAAGGTCACGCAGGGGTCATAGGGGTCAAAAACGTGATTTCAACTCAAAATGCATCTTCTGCTACAAATTACATAGGACAGTGACACCACTTGCACACATGCATTGTAATTACCCAGTGTCTATAGGGTGTACACAGATTTGGGGTCAAAGGTCATTAAGGGGTCACTGCCGGTTTAAAACGAAATACCTTCAAATATTTTTATTAGCTAAGGAAAACATAGGACAGTAACGGTATGTTCACATATGAGTTGCAGTTACTAAATTTATATGTGGTATTTTTTTATTTGGGGTCAACGGTCATTAAAGGGCCACTTCCTGTATAAATCAAAATACCTTTAAAATGCATCTTCTCCCACAAATTAAGTAGGACAGTAACGCCACTTGCACACATGCATTGTTATTACCTAGTGTCAATGTGGTGTACACAGATTTGAGGTCAAAGGTCATTAAGGGGCCACTTCCGGTATAAATTGAAATATCTTCAAAAAATTTCATTAGCTAAGAAAAACATTGGAGAGTGATGGTATCTTCACACATGAATTGTGTTTACCCAATGTATATATGGTATTTTTTCATTTGGGGTCAAAGGTCATTAAGGGGTCATTTCCGGTATAAAACGAAATACCTTTAAAATGCATCTTCTCCCACAAATAACGTAAGACAGTGATGCCACTAGCACATGTGCATTGTTATTACCCAGTGTCTATGGGGTGTACACAGATTTGGGGTCAAAGGTCATTAAGGGGTCACTTCCGGTCTGAGACAAAAACCTTCAAAATGCCCCTTCTGCCACAAATAACATGGCAAAGTGATGCCACGTGCACACATACATTGATATTATCCAATGTCTATGGGGGTTTTCATATATTTTGGGGTCAAAGGTCATTAAGGGGTTACAACACGGCTGTGTTCGTGGGTTAGACCACAGCTTAGTCTAGTTCTTCTTCTTTCTTCTGTCAACCATTACATTTGCTCTAGCACTCACATGCTTACATCGATTTTAACCTAACTTGGTCACAATAATCATTGACCATGCCCCTACATGTCACATGAAACTGGCGGGGTCAAAGGTCACACAGGGGTCACAGGGGTCAAAAACGTGATTTCAACTAAAAATGCATCTTCTCCTACAACTTACGTAGGACAGCAACCCCACTTGCACACATGCATTGTTATTACCCAGTGTCTATGTGGTGTACACAGATTTGTGGTCAAAGGTCATTAAGGGGTCACTTCCGGTATAAAACGAAAAACCTTCAAAAATTTTATTAGCTAAGTAAAACATAGCACAGTAACGATATGTTCACATATGATCTGCAGTCACCCAATGTATATGTGGTATTTTTTTATTTGGGGTCAAAGCTCATTAAGGGGTCACTTCCGGTATAGTAAGAAATACCTTTAAAATGCATCTTCTTCCACAAATTATGTGGGACAGAGACGCCACTTGCACACATGCGTTGTTATTACCCAGTGTCTATGGGGTGTACACAGATTTGGGGTCAAAGGTCATTAAGGGGTCACTTCCGGTATAAAACGAAATACCTTCAAAAATTTGTATTAGCTAAGTAAAACATTGGACAGTAACGGTATGTTCACACATGATCTGCAGTCACCCAATGTATATGTGGTATTTTTTTATTTTGGGTCAAAGGTCATTAAGGGGTCACTTCCGGTATAAATCGAAATACCTTTAAAATGCATCTTCTCCCACAAATTACGTAGGACAGTGACGCCACTTGCACACATGCATTGTCATTACCCAGTGTCTACGGGGTGTACACAGATTTGGGGTCAAAGGTCATTAAAGGGTCACTTCCGGTATAAAACGAAATACCTTCAAACATTTTTATTAGCTAAACAAAACATAGGGTAGTAACGGTATGTTCACACATGAATTGTGGTTACCCAGTGTATCTCTGGTATTTTTTTTAATTTGGGATCAAAGGTCATTAAGGGATCACTTTCCGGTCTAAAACGAAATTCCTTCTAAATGCCTCTTCTGGCATAAATAACATAGCAGAGTGATGCCACGTGCACACGTGCATTGAGATTAGCCAATGTCTATGGAGTGTTCTGAGATTTTGGAGTCAAAGGTCATTAAGGGGTTACACCACGGCTGTGTTCGTGGTCTTAGACCACAGCTAAGTCTAGTTTCTTCTTCTTCTTCTTCTGTCAATTTTTACATTGCTCTAGCACTCACATGCTTACATCGATTTTGACCTAACTTAGTCACAATGATCATTCACCGTGCACCTACCAGTTACATGAAACTCATGGGGTCAAAGGTCACGCAGAGGTCATAGGGGTCAAAAACGTGATTTCAACTAAAAATACATCTTCTCCCACAACTTACGTAGGACAGCAACGCCACTAGCACACATGCATTGATATTACCCAGTGTCTATGTGGTGTACATAGATTTGGGGTCAAAGGTCATTAAGGGCTCACTTCCGGTATAAAACGAAATACCTTCAAAAATTTTTATTAGCTAAACAAACTATAGGGCAGTAACGGTATGTTCACATCTGAGTTGCAGTTACCTAGTGTATATGTGATATTTTTTTATATGGGTCAAAAGGTCATTAAGGGTCACTTCGGTATAAAACGAAATAACCTTTAAAATGCATCTTCTCCCACAAATTACGTAGGACAGTGACGCCACTTGCACACATGTATTGTAATTACCTAGTGTCTATAGGGTGTACACAGATTTGGGGTCAAAGGTCATTAAGGGGTCACTTCCGGTATAAAACGAAATATCTTCAAAAAATTTTATTAGCTAACAAAAACGTAGGACAGTAACGGTATATGCACACATAAATTGTGGTTGCCCAGTGTATATGTGGTATTTTTTAATTTGGGGTCAAAGGTCATTAAGGGGTCACTTCCGGTATAAAACGAAATACTTATAAAATGCATCTTCTTCCACAAATTACGTAGGACAGTGATACCACTTGCACACATGCATTGGTGTTACCCAGTGTATATGGGGTGTACACAGATTTGGGGTCAAAGGTCATTAAGGGGTCACTTCCGGTATAAAACGAAATATCTTCAAAAAATTTTATTAGCTAAGAAAAACGGAGGACACTAACGGTATATGCACACATAAATTGTGGTTACCCAGTGTATATGTGGTATTTTTTAATTTGGGGTCAAAGGTCATTAAGGGGTCACTTCCGGTATAAAACGAAATACTTATAAAATGCATCTTCTTCCACAAATTACGTAGGACAGTGATACCACTTGCACACATGCATTGGTGTTACCCAGTGTATATGGGGTGTACACAGATTTGGGGTCAAAGGTCATTAAGGGGTCACTTCCGGTATAAAACGAAATACCTTCGAAATTTTTTTATTAGCTAAGAAAAACAAAGGTCAGTAACGGTATGTTCATATATGAATTGTGGTTACCCAGTGTATATATGGTATTTTTTTATTTTGGGTCAAAGGTCATCAAGGAGTCACTTCCGGTCTGAGACGAAAAACCTTCAAAATGCCCCTACTGCTACAAGTAACATGGCATAGTGATGCCACATGCAAATGTACATTGACACTAGCCAATGTCTATGGGACTTTCATATATTTTGGGGTCAAAGGTCAATAAGGGGTCACAGCACGGCTGTGTTCGTGGTCTTAGACCACAGCTAAGTCTAGTTTGTTTCTTGTACTGACCTTCGTCTGTCTTCTCAATATGATTCTTATAGAAGGAGAGACACCTATCCAGATCGAGTAACTCCAAGATCAACAGGGTGTTCACAGTGTTCAAGTGCTGTACCAGACCAGGTGACCTTGAGATGGCCTTTGGCTTCACGGTTGCGTGAATGGAAGGCACACATATGTGTCTTTGATGGGTTGGCTCGCAGGTGGTTATCATGGTGTGAGTGCATCCAGAGCTTTGGAGAGGCGTTTTTCCACAACTGTGAAATCTAGATCTTGAGCTCCAATACCGAGATCGTCACCATAGATGAATAGAACAGTGCTCGCACTCTTGGTTGGTCGTTCGTGTAGACGTTGAAGGGGAGTGGTGCAAGTACACTTCCTTGTGGAAGACCATAATAATGAATAATGAATAATGATTAATGATAATAATAATGATGATGATAATAATGATAATGCTTATACCCTACTAGGTATGTAATTATAATAAAAACAATATTGCTTTGGAATTAAATCAACAATAAAAATTATATTTTCATATTACGTTTTTTAATCAACATTTATAGCAAATGTTATCAATATTCACAGTTAATTTGATCAATATCCCTAAATAGATGCACTTTGGCAGGTTTAGTAATGAAAATATAGCTTATATTAACTTAAAACACTTGTTCAACTATATATGTAAACCCAGTTATCTCAATTATTGGTAGAGCATCAGGCTTATAAACTGAAGGTCCCTGGTTCGAATCCCGGTAGGTACTGAGGTAAGTGATCTACAGGGTGTCTCAATAAAAATAGGCCCTATGGAAAGTGGTGCATAACTAAAAATATCGACAGTAAAATACAAATTTTTTTAAAGATTCAAAAACCATGAAGTGTCTGCTTAACCGTGGTGCTAGAATGATCTAAATCCGTTCATGCGTCACTGAGTAAATTAAGTTTGTACAAATAGACACATTTTGTTACCATTCCAATGGGGTAATACACGTTAACAATAATTGTAGTTTATTATAAAAGAAATAAAAGAAAACGCCAAGTGTTGCTGAGTTGGAGTTTAAAATCAATCAATCAATCTCCCAAAGAATGTTTTCAACATGTTTCTCTTTGGGTTAAGGGCTCGGATAGCAACGTTTGCACAGTATTTTGGGACCTGAGAGCACACCAGACATATCTAATACGAGGAATGTCCTTCTGATGTCAAATATTTTTTACTTTTTTGAAATTCGCGATATAACACACATTTTATGGCAAATTATTAAAATTTGATATCTTTTGTATTTTTGATGTTTAACCATCCTCGAAGTAAATTTCATCAATCTAATAATATGTAGCTGGGATGAAAAACCGACCATCAGTTGAAAATTTTAACCTTTCATATTGAAGACCCATTTTGTGTGTGTGTTTTTTGGGGAAAATCTTTTTATAATAGACAGCTTTTCGTCCCAGTTACATTTTAAGTACGTACATATCAATTAGTTTATACAATTCACTTACAGGACTGTAAAATTTCAAAAATATCAATTTTTAATCATTTGCCATAAAACGGCATCATGTCGCGTATTAAAAAAATATTTGATATCAGATGGACATTCCTCATTTTCGAAATGCAATTCAATATTTCTGATGTGCTCAATGTTCATGTATACATTTGTCAAGCAACAGTAGGGCTGAACTTTATATGGAAGTGGCTGAAATATTTGATTCAAAAGAAATTGGTTCCCTCAAAATGAAATGTCCAGGTGATAGTATTGATGGTGAAATAAACAAAAATTGATAAACAACATCAATAACAGAAAAGAGGTGTAATGCATCATTGCGATTTGCTAGTTCACATCATATTGCGAATGGTAGTGAGCTTTGGCAAATATTGCATTGATATTACAGATATACTTCTGTAGGTCATGTGGTTCTCGAGTTATGTAGTAAATACTGTGCAAACGTTGCTATCCGAGCACTTAACCCAAAGAGAAACATGTTGAAAACATTCTTTGGGATATTGATTTTAAACTCCAACTCAGCAACACTTGGCGTTTCCTTTTATTTCTTTTATTAACTACAATTATTGTTAACGTGTATTACCCCATTGGAATGGTCAAAAAATGTGTCTATTTGTACAAACTTAATTATCTCAGTGACGCGTGAACGGATTTGGATCAATTTTGCACCACTGTTAAGCAGATACTTCATGGTTTGTGAATCTTTAAGAAATTTTTTTATTTTACTGTCGATATTTTAAGTTATGCGTCACTTTCCATAGGGCCTATTTTTATTGAAACACCCTGTATGTAAAAATAAGGTAGTAAATTTGTCTTCGTTGTAAAATAGAGAGCCAGGTAATTTTTAAAAGACTTAAAGTAAGCACAGTATAATACAAGTAAGCACTGTATATACAAGTAACTAATTTTTTTCCTCATTTTTTTCTTATTGGGCTTGTTTGCCATTGGTTGTATCAACGTTGGCTAATGGTTGGATCAACGTTGGTCAAATAACGTTGACCCAACATCAAAGATTTGATGTTGGCCCAACGTCGCAAATTGCATTTGGATTGCGGTTGGGTCAAAGTTGGATCGACGTTGGCCCAACGTTGTGGGGGTTGGGTGCCCGGCCAAAATCACGGTGGGTCAACGTCAAAAATCAACGTTGGGCCAACGTAGTGTTGCTATCTGGGGTTGCCTTCAGAGTGTGAGGACTTGCACTCCAGCTTGTTTCGGTGAGATTACTCAAGATGTTGTTTCTTGTACTGACTTTCATCTTTGGCTATTCCTTGTGGAAGACCATTGTTGAGAAGAGTCTATCCTTAGGCATGCTTTCTATCAGTTCTGATAACTTATATCTTATGTCTTATGGAGAAGACATCGATGGTTGACTGTATCGTAAGCTGCTGATAGATCAACGAACACAACTCCAGACACCATTCCTTTCTCGTAACCTTCTTCAATGTACTGGGTGAGGTTGAGAACTTGGCTGGTTGTTGACTTGCCAGGCCAGAGCGGAATGCCGGCTTGCTCAGGGATGAGGCGGTCATCGATGACAGGTGCGACTCTGTTGAGTATTCTCTGTGTGTCAGGTGGCCCTGTGTAGCGCTGCTGTGGTCTTCACAAGAGTACGCCATCTCACTCGATCTGATGCTAAGTGCGTTGCACCTTGCATTCCTTGGTTAGAAACCAGCTTCACGTCATTAGTCCAAGATGTTGGTGGACGTCCTCTTCCTCGTTTGCCTTCCATAGCCCCTTGCAAAATCTGTTTTTCTACACCTCCATGTTTCCTGACAATATGTCCGAAGTACTTCAGCTTTCTCTCCATTATGCCGCTTCTGATGGTTAGACTTGTACCAATCTTGTCGAGGATCCAGGAATTTGTTCTCCTGTCTTTCCATGTCACTCGTAGAAGCCTCCTGTAACGCCACATCTCAAAAGCATCTACTCTTTTCCTATCATTCTTGGTCATAGCCCAAGACTCGCATCCATAAGTGGCAATGGAAAAAACAGTTGCACGAAGTAGGCGTACCTTGAGGTCAATGGATAGGCCTCTGCTTTTCCATATGCTTGACATGCCCTGCACAGTTGTCCTTGCAATAGCCAGTCTTCTCTTAATTTCAGTTGTGCTATTACCACTGTTGTTAATCATTGAACCCAAATATTCAAATTGCTTCACCTCCTCAATCTGCTGTCCATCTATCACAAACTCATCACTTTTCCGCTCTCTGTCTACAACCATTATTTTTGTCTTCTTTGTGTTCAGGAGAAGGTGCTTTTCTTCGCTGGCCTCTTTGATACGCTTCAAACGATCAATCAGCTCTACTCTGCTGCTACAAATAAGAGTGGTATCATCGGCGTACCTCAGGTTAGTAATTCTTGTACCGCCAAACTTCACTCCACCTTCAAACCCCTCCAAAGCTGTTCTCATTATGTCTTCAGAGTAGATGTTAAATAGGTTTGGTGATAGCACACAGCCCTGTCTATATGCTCTCTGCATTTCTCAATCACATTCCTGATATTGACAATTTGGTCCCTAGTCCCCCTTCCTTCACGAAATCCTGCCTGCTCATCAGATATTTCTTGCTCCATTTTGTTCTTCATTCTCTTGATGATGATCTTCAGAAGCACTTTACTTGCATGACTAGATCAGGCTGATGGTCCAGTGATTGGCACACTCTTTCAAAGTTCCCTACTTTGGCAGTGGAATAAATACTGCCCTGCACCAGTCTCTCGGCCATTTCTTCTTTTTCCAGATGATACCACATAGACGCCACATTAGGTCTATCCTTCTTTCCCAGTTGCCTTCCACAACTCAGAAGCTACATTATCAATGCCAGGTGACTTAGCATTTTTCATTTGTTCATTTGTTCCATGAGGTGCAATTTCATTCCAAGTATTAAGGGTAA
This sequence comes from Amphiura filiformis, assembly GCF_039555335.1. Lineage (NCBI taxonomy): Eukaryota > Metazoa > Echinodermata > Ophiuroidea > Amphilepidida > Amphiuridae > Amphiura > Amphiura filiformis. The sequence continues at coordinate 28,075,692 of NC_092642.1, forward strand.
TTCCACTTCAGTGTCAAGCACTGCTTTCCAAGCAGGCCCTCATACAATTATAAAATACTGTAATACATATTGATACATAGTAAATTTACATCTTACACATGGTAAATCAATAACATAATAAATAGTATTGAACTCATATGGCAAAGATTATACAAAATACAAGCTAAAGCTAAAATGTCCTTATAAAAGTACAATTTATAAGGGAATAGAAATCACAAATTATTTAGCAGAAGTATTTGTTCGCGCTTTAAATTGATACAAAGACATATTATTTAATTCTTTGCGGATTTGAGGTGCAATTTCATTCCAAGTATTAACAGCTCTGGCATGGAATGTACGCTTGCCTGAATTTGAATTACATGTTGGTACAACAAGAGTATTTGATGAATGATTCCTGGTAATATGCATATGACTATCATGAACAAATTCAAATTTAGATGATAGATAAGATGGACCCAGGTTTCTTAAACACTTAAAAACTAAAATAAGAAGTTGATTATTCCATCTATCATTTAGTTTTATCCACTGTAGTGCACTCATTAAGTTACTTATTGGTGTTCTAATATCAGCAGATAAAATTGTCCTGGGTAGCTGATTTTGTAACACTTGCAGCCTTGCTTGAGATTCACAAGAAAAATTACTCCATACAGAACTACCATAATCAAATTGAGGCATAACAAGTGCATTTGATAACATAACAATGGTTTGACGAGGCAGGAAGTATTTAACACGCCTAATGACACCAATTTTTTTAGAAACATTTTTACATTAATAGGCCTCTGCTTTTCCATATGCTTGACATGCCCTGCACAGTTGTCCTTGCAATAGCCAGTCTTCTCTTAATTTCAGTTGTGCTATCACCACTGTTGTTAATCATTGAACCCAAATATTCAAATTGCTTCACCTCCTCAAACTCATCATTTTTCCGCTCTCTGTCTACAACCATTATTTTTGTCTTCTTTGTGTTCAGGAGAAGGTGATTTTCTTCGCTGGCCTCTTTGATACGCTTCAAACGATCAATCAGCTCTACTCTGCTGCTACAAATAAGAGTGGTATCATCGGCGTACCTCAGGTTAGTAATTCTTGTACCGCCAAACTTCACTCCACCTTCAAACCCCTCCAAAGCTGTTCTCATTATGTCTTCAGAGTAGATGTTAAATAGGTTTGGTGATAGCACACAGCCCTGTCGTAAGCCTCTTCCAATCTTGAACCAATCTGTGTCCCCATTACTTGTTCTGACTGCCGATTCTTGGTCTTCATATAAGCAGCTGATCAGATCCACAAGATGACTTGGGAATCCCATCTTTTTCATAGTTTCCCACATCTGAGGGTGACTAACACAGTCAAAAGCTTTACCGTAATCTATGAAGCACATGTAAAGAGGAAGTCTATATGCTCTCTGCATTTCTCAATCACATTCCTGATATTGACAATTTGGTCCCTAGTCCCCCTTCCTTCACGAAATCCTGCCTGCTCATCAGATATTTCTTGCTCCATTTTGTTCTTCATTCTCTTGATGATGATCTTCAGAAGCACTTTACTTGCATGACTAGATCAGGCTGATGGTCCAGTGATTGGCACACTCTTTCAAAGTTCCCTACTTTGGCAGTGGAATAAATACTGCCCTGCACCAGTCTCTCGGCCATTTCCTCTTTTTCCAGATGATACCACATAGACGCCACATTAGGTCTATCCCTTCTTTCCCAGTTGCCTTCCACAACTCAGAAGCTACATTATCAATGCCAGGTGACTTAGCATTTTCATTTGTTCCATGGCAAGCTCAACTTCAGATCTCAATGGTGGGGTTCTTCCTCACTCGTTTCACACTGTACATAAACCATGTCATCTTGTGCCTCAAACAGCTGGGAAATATACTGAACCCATCGCCTTTTGATGTTTTCACTTTCGGTAAGAGTGTTACCTTTCGCATCATTTATAACATCCATCCTGGGGGTCCACATCTTAGTAAGTTCTTTGGCAATACCAAAAGCTATTTTTGAGTCACCCTTACATCTTTCCAATTTCCACATACTTCCTTTCGATGTAGTTTCTTTTGTCCTCCTTAACACTTTTGGAGACCTCTTTGTTTAAGCGTGCCCAAACCTCCTTTCCTCCATCTGCCTTTGCTCTCTTCCTGTCATCAGCTAGGTTTAAGGTCTGCTGAGAGATCCACGGCTGTTTTCGTTTCTTCTTTCTGGGGATGTACTTCTTTGCTGTGCTCTGCTTTGCTGGACTGCTTCTTTCATGTCTTCCCACAATTCATTTGGGGTCTGCTCCTCTTCATTAACTTTCAGTAACTCGTCAAACCTGTTCTTCACATCTGCCGATTATTGAGTGGGAATGTTGTCAACATCATACCTGGTAGGTGGTGCATTGTCTCTCTTAGCTTTCAGTTTTAGTTTCACTTTGGCTACAAGTAGCTGATGGTCACTACCACAGTCAGCGCCTGGTCGTGTCCTGACATTTTGGAGTGATGTTCTCCACCTCTTCCTGACCATGATGTAATCGATCTGGTTTCTTGTTCTATCTCCTGGGCTCATCCAAGTCCACAGTCTCCGTCGATGCTGCTGAAATAACGTGTTCCCAATGACTAGGTTATTAGCTTCACCAAATTCCTCCAGTCTGTCTCCACGTTAATTTCTGGTCCAAAGTCCATATTGGCCTATACACCCAGTTTTCTCCTTCATTTTGCCAATCTTAGCATTCCAATCCCCCAGTACGATGAGTAAGTCTCTTCTAGGTATACTATCCATAACTCCTTGTACCATCTCATAGAAGTCTGTCATCTCGCTCTCTGATGCATCTGATGTTGGTGCATAAACTTGTATGATAGAAATATTTGAAGGATGTCCTTGCAGTCTTACAGTCATCACTCTCTCATTTATTGGATTATATCCCAAAACACACTTGGCTGTGGTTCTTTCTATTATGAAACCCACACCTCCTCGTTTCCTTCCAGTATCTTTTCCAGAATAGATGAACATACTTCCATCATCTGTAGTGAACCTCCCTTGTCCAAGCCACCACAACTCTGTTACTCCTAGGATCTTAATATTGTTTGCAACCATCTCCTTCTCCACAACTTCAATCTTTCCTCCTGACATACTGCGTACATTCCATGTAGCAATATTTATTGGCTTCCTTAAAGGGGTACTGTTCCTTTCCTTCCTGGGACCGTCAAGAACAGGACTTCCTGTAGCAGGCTTCAATCCTGATCTGTCATCACCAACAGGTGTACTCTGAGCAGCATCTATCTCTTCCCCAGTAGCCATTGACGTATCTTCCGGCCTGCGGGTCGCACCTTCCGATACCCTCGTTTTCTTTAGATTTCGTACTCTCATGCTTACTTTCGAGGCCAAATAGTACGGTGGGTGGTCAGGTCCTTCCTTACCAACAGTAGAGGGCTATTCCTGATTCCTTACAGTAGGGGAGAGTGGGGTAAGTTGAGCCAGGGGGTAAGTTGAGCCACCCCCCTCTAGAAAGAAAAGTAAAAACTTATCTTACTTAGCAGTTCCACTTGTTTGTATATGACATAACAGAGGCTTCTCAAGTGTAATATGGAATCACTTGCACATAGGGTTAGAAAGCTGCATTAGAAAGTTCATTTTCGGCACTTTTGTTGAACTTTTGGCAAAAACCAATTTTTTTCATGTTTCACCCAGAAAGAAAAAGGCTAAAATGATAGCATTGTGGGTATTGAGGATGTGTTATATGAACACTATTTTAGAAAACTATTTACAACTGTAACAAGTTTTAGTCAGGTGGGAGGCTTGGTTGTTGACAAAAAGGGTCACATGGGGTAAGTTGAGCCACAGGCCATGGGGCAAGTTGAGCATAGGAAAAACCTGCAAAAATTTCCCCGATTTTTTTATTCAAAATAAAATCTTGACAGAAATTACTTGTATGCAATATTTAGATCAAACTACTTCTATATCAAACTATTTTTTCGAAATAAAAACCTGAAAACAACAATTTAAAAAAAGGCAAAATTGAATTTCACAGCTATGGCATATACTGTGCATTTCTATGGTGGTTCAACTTGCCCCCGCGACTGGCTCAACTTACCCCACCATTTGGGTAAGTTGAGCCAATTTGCAAATGATTTTTGGCGTCTCACTGTGCGAAAGTGCAAAATATTGATTACAATTTTGTGGTATCATAACCAAGTAAACATACATATGTTTCATTTGTAACACTGCATTTGGGTCCTGCTTTGTTTATTTGAGCGTAGTGAAAGTAAATGTAAAAAGTGGCTCAACTTACCCCACTCTCCCCTACTAGCCTCCTCTTGACACAAACCATCTCCCTGGATGCCACATGTGAGCTTTGTGTAATTGTGTTTTGTCGTTGACCATACCGTTGATTCCTCCGGCGCAACACATACATCAATGCTGTTGACCATTGACGACTATTTAAACCATAGCTAGTATTCGCTATTTAACCATAGCTGGGTTAAAGAAGGTTCACCCTACAAAAGTGTCCCTTCCTGCTGCCTACTCATACCACACTGGCGAGGTAACATGGTAGAGGCTGGATGAGCTCCGAGTTGGAAGAGAGGAGTTCTTGAAGTCAGCTCTTGCTGTTATACTGACAGGTGGTCTCAGCGCCCCCTGAGAATCCACATTCCTACACTAAACACTATGATTGGGACAGCAAGAAAGAAAAGATGAAGAGAAGAAGTAAAATTCACAACACAAGCTGGCACCCACACTAGCTTTTACCCGACAAAAGGAAATGGACGATGTTGTCCGTCTGTGGACAACCTTTTAGTCCACAGTCCGGATTTAATTTGACAGCATCGCCCATTTCCTGGTGTCCGTGTGGGGTTGCGCCGTCACCTTCACACTGGGGATCTGTATCCTGTACCGCCAGTGTGATATGGGTTATGTGCCCATCAGTACTGGAATTCAGTGCCTTTACCCTAGTATGTGGAATAAGAACTCCCATCCTCTACGAAAATGAGGACGAAAGCTCCAATCCAAAAACAACACCAGACAAAAAAAACAAGCTACCAAGCCAACTAAATTAACTCACTTTTCCTAACCAGCTGTGTTGCGAAAGGAAGTTTTAAGGTAGAAAAGGTAGTGAACAGGTTTAAAGATGAAAAAAAAAAGTATAGTGTAGGTAGGAGCATCCAAAATGGGACAAGGTGTAAGTACCCAATTGGAGAAAATCCAGCATAGATGGAAAGAGTTGGCACAAGTGCCAAAATGCTGGCAAAAGGTAGTTTTAAGCTCCTCGGGATAAGGTGTCTCCCTTTTCTCCCTTTTCGGTCATCGATGACAGGTGCTGTCGAGTATTAGGCATTCAAATAGCTTGTATGTATGACTCAGAAGTGATATAGGGCGATAGTTCTTTGGACTTGATGGATCTTTTCCAGATTTCAGAAGTGCTGTCACATGAGCTTTCTTCCAGATATTCGGGAGCTTTTGTACGTTGCCAGACATTGGTTGAAGAGCTCTAGGAGCCACTTCCTTGCTTCAGGACCATGCAACAGTGAATGCACATAAATACAGTGCATAATTTTCCATTGGACTTGTGCATGTGTGCGGCAAGTCACTTGCACAATAGGCATAGGCGCTAGGCCAAAACACCGGAGTGCATAACCACCCGGGTGTTGCCACTTTTGTGGTAGCCAAGCTGCCCCTAGCTCAATCTGAGCTCCAGAGTAGGGCGTTTTTGCTTTGGTTGGCGGTGCTTACCTTCAAACTGAGTGAAGGTTTGGGTGGACTATTGTCCACCAAGCAATCTGATTAATTTGCGTCGTGCAAGGCCTTTTATACTCTCCTGAACGCGTTCATGGAACCTTTTGGCGGCTGCGTTCAAAGCGTAAGCTCCGTTACTATGGATATCGCGCAGTCACTCCGCGTCAGGCGCTCACTTTCGAAAAGATTTTGAACATGACGAAATTTAATAACTAGAACTGCTAGTGTTTTTAAATCAGGAATCAAACCTATGACTCCCTTTTTGACCATGTAAAACATAAAAATACTCAAAAATATCTTAAAATTCTACATCCTTAAACAATTACATCTTAAATAATCCAAAGTTTGATCAACAAAAGTCGTTTTTAAGGAAATTTACAATTTTTAGGAAAACTTGTTTACGACTGATGGCCGGGAACTTTCAAAATGGCAAATCCAACATTCTGTAAACAACCGGGTAAACAACACAAGAAAAGCCTGAATTTTGTCCTGAATATTTACTCATAGACGGTATGTAATACCTTATTGTTTTCCTGACAAAATTATTTACACAATATTATAAGATCTCAGTACAATACTAGCGGAAATAGTGAAATTTGAGGCCAATTTCGCACGCACTTTACTGATGACAAATTTTCTCTGCCGTATTTTCAACCCACGGCGACAACAGACGATCGGCAGGTAAACAAATCCAAATATTTACAAAAATATACCTTGTGCAGAGCCATGCAATCATTTTTAAATGTATAATAACTATCAAAAACTACCACGAACACGTGAGCATCGTGACTTTTCTCTAAATATGAATTTGACAAGAGCTAAAATCGGCCATTGACAACACACGCGAGGTAAGCTTAAAAACAGGCCAAAAATCTGAAATCGCATTTTGGCTCTCCGTTTCAGTATGAAAGAACCACCCAATTCCGTGATTTGAGTCTTGTAACACATTGATTGAAATCCAGTATGTATAAAAGTCCACTTGTAACACATTCATTGCTGGAGAGTGACTTTTGAAGAAAAAAAAAGGGTTTAATAAAGGAACGTGTGTGGTTTATATTAAATGGCAGAATAGGCCTACTTATCAACATTATACATACCTGTGTGCTTTATTTTGTATTATCTTACTAGTGGTAATCTCATTCCAACGTTGTTGTCTTTGTATATGATTCAAAAAACCACCCAAGTCCAAAATTTAAAATGAACCCTACAAAGTCCCTGAAATGCTAATCGTCATACTTTATACAGTTTAATCTACTGATTTGCACGAAAAACTTACCATATTGACCAGGTAAATCTAACTTAAGGAATTAAAATGATACACAGGTGTTTCTCTCAAAATCACTTCCCATGGACTTGGGTGGGTTTTGTATTCATGTATTCAATTTCAACCAAGCATTTCACTGTTTCGTAGCAGCGCTGACGTGTACAGAAGGCTATGGGTGGCTGTGTGCTACCATTCATACTACAGTTCATTCATAAAATATCAAACTCACTCGATAGTATCGACCATAAGGTATATTCGAGCCAAATTTGGACACCATCCGGGTATTTTCCCTTGACGTACCATGCAATATTCATAAATATTGACCGGACACCACTATAATGCCCATTTGGCAAACAGGCCAATGGTGCTCCAATTGTATTGGCTGTGGACCAGATGATGGTGGATGCGATATCGCTATTTTGACGTCGCCATTGGATTAACACATAATCATGAAATCTTCACAAACAATTCTAAATTTGTTATGTGGTGTCAAAGCAAAATTATCTTACTCTAAAACCGGTGGGGTTCTGCAAAGTACCCCACTGCAAGTATGTTAATTGTCCATTTATAATCGCTAACCGTGTATTGTGAATGGGGCTGTCAGCCCTGTATCTTCGCCAGCCTCGTACGTCCGTGTTGTGTGTCCTATGCCGCCTGCTGTGGACGGCGAGATGTAAATTGGGTGATGATGTCACAGCTCATTAGAGTTTGTCACTCGGTCTATGGCAATTTGTTGTAATGGGAATAAATTTAATAATGCCTGTTTTATTCATCAGAAGGGTGGTCAGTTCAGATAAGAAACATTTAGTTGCTCTTTTAATTTTATGCAAATTAGGCAAATTAGTACATTTCATTTTATCTCCATACTCAATTCAAACAAAAATTAAGTAGTTATTCCCAACACCCATCTTCTACTTCATATTATTCACAATTGCTTTGCCTCACTTCCTACACAGGAGCTTGTCCTTTTTAAGGACTCTTCTAGTTTAGAGACAATTCTTGTTTAAAGTTAAAAATGTATTTTATTACTTTTCATCTTAATGTTTGGTTACACATTTGATGTTGTTTCAGTTATAATCTGTTAGCATAGATCATAACACTTGTATATCGATCGAGGGATGCACACATTTATGTTAATGTAAATATTTCACGATTTTAGCGTGTAATTTGTATCAAATATTATTTATTTTTATTTTTTCAATGTTCTCTTGCATTTTGTAAATCTGTTTAGTTTTTATTTTGTATGTCTTTTCTCCCATTGAGCCCAGGGAAATAAAAGCCGTTTAGCAATGTGAAATTTAAAAAAAAATCTTATATTGGTTCAGAGGTCACCTACAAGGAAAAGGTATCAAATTTGACTTGATCGCTAGCAAAATAAGAACTTGCGCGATTTCCAGTCACAACTTTCATGACTTTGCCATATGCATTTTGACCCTCTTTAAAGGAAATATTTTCCTGGTCGTCAGTACAGTAAGTAAAGCTGCTTGTTCATGCATGCGATTCGCAGTAGAAAATAAAATGTGGCCTTAAAGTGTAGACTAGGTATTGTTGGTCGAAGAAGCCAAAAAGAAAAAAACGATTTTCATTATCTAAATCAATATATTATTGAAAAATAACAATTTGATGTTTTACAAAAGTTCATTCTATAAATCATATACTTTGAAAACTTGCTTGATTTATTTTTGATAATAAGCTATATGCGTTTTACAAAAGAACCACATCTGTGATATTTGAATTCACACTCGCTATGAAATGATCAATGCAATTTTTGTCTAAGCTCACTGCCATTTGCAAGCTGCTGTGAAATACCAAATCGCAACAGTTTAAAATAGTTGCTAACCTTAAATGGGGCCTTAAGGAGGAATAATACCCTGATTTTCATCAGTACCGTACCCTCTCTTCTTTTTTCTTGCCAATTTATGAACTACATAAATATGTTCATCATCTCATGTCCTAAACTTATAAAATATCTCTACCTCCAAAGTGATTTTAAACCATTTTAGTATATCATTTTTGCCCTATATACTTTTTTGTTTACCTGTTACTATGGGATTATAGTAACTCAGTATGTGTGCCTCACTCATAACAAAACATACTTTATTCTATTCAAGTAGTACTTGAATAGAATAAATTATATCCTTTGTTATACCATCTTCAGACTTGTGATCAACTATATCTCTTCCTCAATGAATGGTATAGCACATTTAATACTATCATGTATCTATCATGTGTTGTTTGGAAAAGAGATATCTATAAGGTTATAGGTCATCATAGGTCAGGTTATATGTCACCTGGTTGAGGTCAAATTTTACCCCATTTTGTATACATGTGATATATCAACATAGCTGCAATAACATAACTGTAGTTTGGTTGTGGAAACTTTTTACCTATGGCTTAATTAGGTTTCAGGGAAATAATGTCGCTAGTTAAAAATACAAAATATAGCTTAACATTGAAAATAGAAGCATTTTAACCAGTTCGTTTGTTGATAGGTGTGGAGCATGAAAATCACCAAGTTCATGAAGTCATCAAGAACCACTTATTCCCATTTTACATATCAACATTATTTCTCTAATGCGTTTGCAACATGTGTCCAAAATTTTAACGAAATCCGTTGATAGTAAGCTTTCCAAAATGAAGTGAATTTAAAACATTGGTGATGTACCACCTTTTGGCTTCTACATGTAAAAGCATGTAAGCTAGAGAACGAGAAGATTTGCCCTTCATTTTGCATACTACTATGTCCAATTTTTTTCTCATTTCTTCACAAAATGCAAAAAAATGCAAAAAAAAATTCAATGGGTGTAGTACCTCCTTAATATCTCGAATCATGTGAAATTAAACTGAGTCAAATTTATACAACATACAACTTAGGTTACCTTTATACGCTTCAATTAATTTGTTTGCAATTCGAAAATCTATCAACATACCAAGGGTGAATGTATAACGGTCACATACGAAAAATACGTACGTTTACAGGCTTTCACGGCCAAAGAGACAGGCAGACAGACAGACACCCCGACAGACAGACAAAGTATTTTGCTGTACCTGAACAGAGGAAGTATTACAAGAGGACAACATCTATCTGCAATCATGGAACCTGCTAGTTCAGAAAAGGAGCTATACAGAAAAGACAACTCGGGGCGTGGTGGAAATGGTAAACTGTATCTTGTGTTGTTAGTTGCTGCGGTATGTTTTGCCTTTGCGGCCTTCGTTATTGCCATTGTCAGTCTGTCCAAACAGACCGGATCATCAGCATCACCTAGCGTGGTAAATGTAGGTAAGCAATGATTCAATATGTTTGCTGTCAGCAAGTCAGCAGTCTCTTTGCTATATTGGCTTTAAAAAATATAATAACAGCTAATAACGGTAATCGCAACACGAAAGAAGATATTGACATTGCGATTCTTCGTAGTACGAGCAGTAGGACATTTGAGCCTCACAGTTCTTAAGACAGGGGCCGGGGACTGGGGCCAAAAGGTAAGTGATATATTGGCCCCCGGGGCACAACTGTAAAGTTTAGGACCATAAGGCCCAAATGTAAAAAAGAAAGAAAAACACTACAGGGTTGCGAAGGTATCAGAGGGAAGCTAAAAGACTAAACGCTCCATGTCGGCATTTCGCGCCTCTGTCGCCCCTCGTTATGGATCGCGAGGGTCACAGAGACTATGTTGTAACAAGATGAGTGTTCATTTTGTCAACAGAAATGGAGGTAAGACTCTCTTCTAAACACCTTAACTAAATAATTTAATATACAGAGTCAAGAAGCTTTCAATCGGATTTGTTTTCATTGTACAATATCTAATTTTATTATTATTATCTAATGTATCTTTTGTGCAAAAGTTCAACCATGAAGAAAAAATCTGAAAACAAAGGTGTGCGTGTGTTCAACTTTAGTTGTGCGATATTTGGATGGTTATATAGCCGCTCTTGGCACCCTGTCACCTTGCGCTGCTCATACGTTAAGCTGCTTTTAAGTCACGGAGTTAAAACAGGCAATTTTACATTGTTTTGTTGTAACAATACTAAATGCGGTTCATTTTGTACATGTAACCTATCATGGGACACCTTGTATATGCAATACAGGCAATAACACATTTGACCTGTGGCTTTGATATGAATATTCACAAATAAGACTTGTGACGACGATATAGAAGGAAGCAAACCATGAATTTATTTCATTCATGCTAGGGTCATTCAAAAAGTTCTACCTCCATCATCACATCTCTTAAAAACTGAATAGCCAACAGTTTAGTAAGCATCATATTGCTGTTTTGGATAACCTTCATAAAAATGTTTTTAAGATGCGGTTGTCCAACTGCTTACTTGGGATAAATATTTTGTTCCTATTTGAGGTCCCTGACATATGCCTTTTATATGAGAAGAAAACATTGAAGGTTCAACAGACATACAAATGATTTTGATTTAAAGTTTTGATCCAAACACAAGGAATTAATTCCTACCTCGGAATTTTCAGATGGTACTCCATCTTTCATCAGCGAGTGAGTGACTATATCAGGTCGTGATCAATGTTTGTAACATTGTATATACTTACAAAATACAAACTATGTGCATACGGCTTATATTTGATTTTAACTTAGGACCCAATTAATACGACTTGAACCAACAAGTGCTCACCCGATCGAAGACAACAACCTATGGGAAAAGGGTCAATAATTAAGGCTATTCTGAACATGGAGGTAGAACTTTTTGAATGACCCTCGTACTTAACACACATTTTTCTGTTATTTGCAATTATTGGAGCACATCTTTATTGGCAATGTGTCATGAGATCTCTGGTCTATTCAATATGCCCGGTCAACATGTTAAACTAGGCCTATATACAATACAATATAACTAAATTATGGGATCATTACTACAAATTTCGGAATGATTACCCTTTTCAGTAACAAGCCATGTTCTAAATTCGGAGTAACGACCCTTCTCGGAGAAATGAACCTTCGGACTAATGCGAGCCTTGTTCTAAATCAAAGTATTAATCCTTCGAATTGACAAATTATGGAAACTTTTGAGCCTCATAACTGCTAAATTATTGGTCTAAAGTAAACACCTCAAATAAAGAAAGTCCGCAGTCATGTAACCCGTCCTACACCAAAGCCTAATCTTGTTATGACAATTTGATTGATAAGGTCGTGTGCAGAATCTTGTTAGCTGCAATTTGGTACCAAATTTGCTACAGAAATCTCTAAATTCATAGAGATTGATAGCAGTATATGAAATTTGGTGCATTTTCAAAAGTTGCAAATTAAAAACAGACCACGCGAACCTGTAGAGGTGAATGGCAGAGCACGACCATTGACATATTGACATAGCCCGAAACAACCGCTAGGTCATATCGATCGCATCGTGCTCTAGTATTCATCAGTAAATCACTGTAGCAATCCATGCGTTTTAAATTGACAATTGAATAAAGCGCGCATTTGGGATAGTCGACAGTGGCCCATCGTGGGCAAGCAAGGTTGACCATATTGCCACGCTAAGCCATTTCGACCGTGTGCTTCGTTTTGATTTGCAACTTTTGAAAATGCACCAAATGCCATAAACTGGTATCAACCTTTGTCACCTTTGAGTGTTTGGTAGCAAATTGGGTATCAAATTGGAGCTAACAAGATTCTGCATACGACCGTATCAATCAAATTGTCATAACAAGATCAGGTTTTTGGTGTAGGATGGGTTGTATGACTGCGGACTTTCTTTATTTGAGCAGTTTATATAAAAGTATATATATTTAAAATGACAAAGACTTGACAAATCCATATGTGAGGACAAAGTTGGGCAAAAATACTCAGTTGAGAGAAAATCGCGAAAAACATTGGGTCAAAGAACCTGTTTTCTCCAAAACTGAACATTTTTGCCCAAATTTAACCTCGCATATGGATTTGTTTCCATAATTCAAGGTTAAGACCAATGTGAATTATGACCTGACAAACACAATGAATCCGGCTGATTCAATTTAGGTGTAAGTTATTTATTAACTGTAGATATAATCATCACATTGATGCTACATTATGATTATGATTATGTTTAACTTTTAAACAGGTAGTAAATAAGTAAACATGGTAAAGTTGTATGCGGTTGAGATTTGCAAACTAGTCCATGATATTTCAGTTCATACAGTTTGTCTACTCTGAAGTACAAAGTGACAACTCATGCGTATACAGCGCGTTTGTGCGTAGTGCTGCATATCTGTGCTGCATGCAGTATGCTTGCCTTCAAAGTCGGCACAATGTGACCGTCCGCATCTGTACTTTGTACTTCAGAGTAGACTGACTGTAGGCACTACAATCGTGTAAATTATGTTAAAGATGCCATATTTGGTAGAGTAATAGTACTTATATAATGTGATTAATTTAGGCTATGGAGCCATTTCAACAACACCCCTCATTTTTTGGTAAAAGGTCATTGAACAGGAGGTCAAGTTCAAAGTTATTCAAACTTGCTCAAACCACACACCATCGTCATCCTCTGGTCATAAGGATTCAGAAAAACTATACTTTGACCTATATGACGTACGGTTATGGAGTTATAGGCACAAATTTTCAGTTTCTTATAGGATAGTAAAATGCATTTACAAATCTGGATTTTGTGTAGAAAACACGATTGAAATTGAACAATATGAAACGAAGGAAATATTTCCTTTGTATGGCTATATCTCAAAATCAATGTTTCCGAGTTCCGACTGATTTTGCTTGATCGCATCACAAACGTCTAACTTTGGCTCCGCAGGGGGCAAAAATTAAAATGGTCTGATTTTGTTGAAAATGGTCTCAAATTATTAATCTTGTTGCAAGAAATGAGAAAAAGAATAGTTATAACTCTCCAAGAGTGCTTCTTATCCAGGTAATACAAGAATTGTCAAGGTCAAATTGACTCAATACAGAATTCAATGCGATTTAGTGGATATTGTCCTATTTTGCCTTTTTACCATGGTAACGAAACATCATACATAGGAAAAAACTATTCTTTTCCCGATTTTCATGGCAAAACAAATAATTTTATACCATTTTCAATAAAATCGGGAAATTTTCATTTTCGCCCCCTGTGGAGTCAAAAATCTGATATATATATAATTGGCTCCATGATTAGCTATAAGTGTTGTATCTCTGCCAAATATGTCAAATTTAACATGATTTGCACGATGGTTACGGTAATCTATTAGACTAAACTAGCGTTCATGTCCTGTACAAATGTTGCGACATCACGTCTATTCATGCTATTATTCGTAGGTTTAACATCTGCAGATTATGACAAAGATGACAAAGTCTGGCTCATACACGGTGGACACGCCGGGTTCAATCAGTTTTATATGCAAGTATCCAATTATTATCGTAAACAACAATACACATACCCCCTCCCTCCACCCCACCATCCCGGGTCAAGACGTTGCAGTACTTATCACTTTGAATGAAGTTTTGGTCCAAGTGACCTTCATCAGGAATCACTAATGATATACAAGAGAAACAAAACCAAAATATGAAATGAATGTATTTTGCCATCGAAGTGACGTCATAATCGGATTAACTACCATAGCAATAGATGAATACAATTTTGACTATCGCCATGCACTACAACGTTCACGCGGTACCTACTCCTCTTTTCGCCATACGCCAAGTGCTTCTAGAATGCTGCTAAAATAAGAAAATTTTTAATGCTAATTTATTGCACGTTCTAGGGAAGCGTGGTTACCTTTTTGAAATCGCCGAGTGGGAGGGTTTTCAATGAAATATTTTTTGTGTCAAAACTGAAGCATCCTATGTATAAAAGAATATATGTGACGTGTCATGTCAAAAGGAGACACTTTTGGGCAGGATCGTAAATGGAGATATAGCCAAAAATCTGCCCGGGGGTGATTTTTTTACAATTTGGGATTGTTGCGAATTTGTAATGTTATTAATGTTAAAAATATTGTCTGATAATTTCAGACCGGAATATAACTGGCATCTTGTATTTTTTGAGACATTTTTCAAGGTAATTCCTACTCTCATCATTGTCAATAATATTTGTAAAGACCGATATCTCAATTTCCAATTTTATAATACCATAACTTACGAACTCAATATCTTCGCTTAGGAATGTCCGATTTCATTTGGGAAAACGGCGTTGTGGAGCAAAATATCTCTATATTTAAGATATGTATAAACCTCAGAATTGATAACCTGCCCAAAAGTGTCTCCTTTTGACATGACACGTCACATATGAATATTAACTGCACTGCATATACATGTATAACGATTCGTGATACCCAATCGTGCAAAAATGTATGTGGCATAGGAGGCAGAGAATTTTATTTCAATTTTATATACGCCAAATATTTTCTGAATTTAGTCAAAATTAACACTGAATTATGGGAATCTAATCTTTTAATATCTGAAAGAAACTTTGGGGACCTACGTAGGCCCCTCGTATTAAGGAGTGTTCAGAAATACTTTGGTAGGGGGGGGGCTGGTAAAAAGGGAGGGGGGGGCCAAAAAAGTTTTGGACCTTAAAAAAGTTTTAGGTGGTAGGAAAGGGGGGGGGGTCAAAAAAGTTTTCCTCTTCAAAACCCAAAATTTTTGCGCGCTTCGCGCGCAATTAGACCCTCTAGATCACTTTTGACATGAGCAAGTTTGGGTTTTCAGTGCTTTTGTTTGAAAAAAATATGACGCTTAGTGTACACATAATGATATCTATTCATTAATATAACATTAAAGATGATCAGCAACATGCAACATCTGGGTTGGTCTAAGAAATACTGGCACTTTTATCATAGAATTTTATCTCTTCAAAGTAGGCTACAATTATGATTATGTACCAATCTGATCAAAATACAACTAAATCAAGAAAATATTGCAAATAAATTGGATTTCTTTGCACGTTAACTGCACACTTCAGTTTTTATTTTGTACACATAGGCCCATGGGTAGATTTGCCATAGGGCAGAGTGGGCACAGGCCCAGGTACCACGTGTTTGGGGGCCAAAACTGATACCTGTGTACATTTGCGTGATCAAATTAATCGCACATTTGTACTGTCATAATAGCCACGGATCCAATGCTGATGTGCCTATGAACCTCCAAATAAATCCTCTATTTCATTTATCCCTGTAAAATCAGATAAACACCCTGATTTGGGACAAAAAAGTATAAAATGAAAATTTCCTTGTGCTTGTATTTCACGCGCAATTGTTTCACCAGGAATGTTTCAAACATTTGCCTCCCTTAATGACATGTGACCCAGATACAACACCACTGGAAACAACACTATTAGGCCTATACACTCTTGTTCCGGCAGTTAACAGTCGCCAAGTATAAGAAGAAAATTTTAAGATTGTTTAACAATTGGCGTGATTTTGGGCTTAATCTGCAAAGTTTAACGTATGTTAAAAGACTGTTAAACTCGAGCGTATAAAGGTGGTTATTTTTTGTTACGTTAAAAGGCGTTAAACTGTGTAATGTTTAGTGGAATTGTACTTTACCTGTTTAACGATACATCTCGCGCCACAGAATTTTAACCAATTATTGTTTAAAATGACAAAAGCAAATGGCGGCCACGAGTGAATGCTGGTCGTGCTGCTTATGGTCTCCTGAAACTTCGTTCAAATAGGTAGGTTTAAGTCAATCAGGTTGCACCAAACTCGAGATTCGTTTGATAAGTTATGCAGAGACATTGTTGAGACATAAAGGGTGGATATTGATGCGTTCATTTGCTAGATTTAACAACGTCATTGGGATTGACATTCTAGCGATACTGTACTGTACTGTTCTACGTGCACGGTACATGTATATCACCAATGTGTGTACCGCGATGTTCAGTTTTGGGCATACGCACAATAGCTTACAATGTAGACGAGATGCATTGAAGTTCGGTATGCTGGATACCGTATCGAGTGTGTGAATTTATTAGCGTTGATGTATTGTATTTTAGCATTGTATCGTAATGCATGCGAGAGAGAAAGGCTTACTAGATTTTAATTTTTTACTCGGATACATTATTTGCCCGGATACATAGCGGGTTGAACTGATAAAAAAAAACCCAAAATACTTTATGCATGAAATTGTATTTTGAACGAATCTCACAGTTGACCAAGATCTGATGACTTCAAATCTATCATGAATTATGTTTCAGTATAAAATTTTAAAAAAAAGAAAGAAAGAAAGTCCCAATCATAATTAAATCCAATACAACCATTGATTAAGCAGTTGTATTTCTTAAACAACCTTAGATAAAATAGAACATATAAATCATTATCTGTTTAGAGTTATTAAGCAAATATTGATTAAAAGACCTTAAACAACCTAGTTGGTTAAGCACTTAAACTTGAAGCTGGTTAAAGTGCTATATGCATTTATTGGTTAAAAGTTTTAACCAACTATTGATTTGAGCCTTAAACAACAAGAAAATTAAGGGCCCTTAACCAATATTTCGACGAGAGGACCACGTAACTAACACGAGTTTAAGATTGATAAAGATTGTTTAAGACTTTTTTAATTGGCGAAATAAGAGTGTAAGTATGTTTGTTATACGAAAATGGGGGGTCAAAAAGTTTAGCGGTCCATCGAGGGGGGGTCAAAAAAGTTTTCGAGCGAAAAATTTGAGGAAGACCAGCCCCCCTACCAAAGTATTAATGAACACTCCCTAATTGTCTGTATGCGCTTGAGAATTCAACAATATTAATAATGGTAGCTCTATTATAATACGCATTAATGTTTTAAGCAGATAAAATTCCAAAATATGGTACGTTTTCTGTCTTTGCTTGTCACGTGGTATGTGCAGGGAAGTGCCACTAGGCTGGTTGAAGTAATGAAGTTGCGATTGAATGTTCAAATTTTCAAGATGGCACCAACAAGTCAGGTGGCCGAGCGGCAAAGGCGCTGGTAATATGTTGATACTGTATGCATGATAGAGGCGCAGTGCAGCGTGGGTTCGAGCTCCACCTCTGCCGAACTGAATTTTTTTATTTTTTTATTTCATATTATGTTAGGGAAATTGGGCTGGGAGAATTGATGTACGACGAAGAGTGGTGTGCGCGGTACCGATGCATTGAAACATAGATGTCAAAGAAATGGTGATCACTCGCACCTGTAAGATTGGTATATTTGAAAAGAACGGTATTGTATTCAATCTGACATACACATGTGAATGTGATTAGTGCAATCTGCTTGTAATGCAGGGCGATCTATTCAAAATTGTATTCATCTATTGCTATGGTAGTTAATCTGATTATGACGTCACTTCGACGGCGGATAAAGTTACCATTGAATATTAATACTATGATGCAAAGAAATACAAATACGGTACCCGAGACAGCACAAACACAACCTATTGCAAGAAATGAGAGAAATGCAACTACTACAATAACTTTGGTATAAACCAATACAAGAAAAACAATAAGTTATAACTGTATTACTTTTATGTAATACTACTAATACTGAGGATTGAAGCAAACCGCAAAAAACAAAAAAACAAAAACAAACCAAAAAATCTGAAGATCGGAGCCACAGGTACGAAGATGTACTCATATTGGACTTCGAAAAACTGATCTTCTCTATAGCATTTTTTTTGCCAAAATGAGACCCGACCCATCTTTATATGGACCTAAAGCTAAAAAAAATAATGCTATGTCTCAAAGCTCATGGCAGTTTCAAAAACGAATGTGGAATGATTTTTTTTAAAGATTTTGATTTTGATTTTTTTTAAAACTTAATTTTGAGCTAAAATGTAATTTTCGAGTGTTCCAAAGTACACAGCGTAAAATTGAGGTTGATTCACACAATTGAGGTACAAATATAAACAATCCGAGTATCGAATCCTGTACATTTGCTACTTCGTTCTTCTTCCTAATATACAGAAGCGAAAAAACTGGCAAGTTGGAAGGATTTGTCCCGGATATTATAAATGCAGGTAAGTTATGCACTCGAAATACGTATTTCACGAATTGTGATGCTTGTTAAATGCAGGTTATTAAACTATGCACTTGAGATCATTTTGGACTCTTTTATTCATAGTGACAATTTTATCATACTTCCCAACTTATGATTGCGTTTTGAGCATTTACTGTTGGATGAGGTTATTGAATCACAGATATTGAATTATGCCATTGGACTTGAGACCAGTTTGGCTCCAAAGACTTGAAACAAGTCTAACAATTATCACAGAAAACAGATGTTAACACCATGAGTCTTAAACTAGGCATAGACATGTAATGAACTCCTCAACCTTGAGACTCATTTTAGCATGAGAATCTTAAGTTTAGCATTTTGTTATGCAGGGTTATATAGTCTTATGCACTTTCTCTTATGTAGGGTAGACTTACCGGTTCGCAGATCGGCCATTGGTTCTAATTTATTGTATTAATAAGTAACTAGCGGGTACCCGCGCTTCGCGCGGGCCCCCGCTAGATGAGTAAATGGGAGCGGTTAGTAAACGGGAGCGGTTAGTATAAACGATGGAAATGGTAATGATGGCAATTGGTATCGCTTTTAACAGCTCAATTATTACGCGGTTAGTGATGTGGTAGGCCTACCATTTGTTGCCTCTACTTTGCAAACGACTTCCTTAGCATAAAATCTTTTGCGTAATTTTTGTACCAAACACCCTGTTGACTTATTTTTTCTTTGTCTTTCCCTTTTTTTCTTTCAGTTTCTCTCTCTCTCTCTCTCTTTCCTGCGTTCCATTTCTCTTTCTTTTTCTTGCTTGTTCACTCTCTCTCTCTTCTTTCTTTTTGTCTATTTTTTCTTTGTCTTTCCCTGTCTTTCTTTTCGTTTATCTCTCCTCCCTTTCTCTCTCTTGCTTTCCCGTTGTTTCTCTTTCTTTTTATTTCTTTCGTTCTTTCTTTCTTTCTCTCTTTCGTTCTTTCCCTCTTTCTTTCCCTCTTTCATTCCCCTTTACTATTAATATGAGTCTCCCGGGACTATAATGTTTCTACTTTTTATGTCCTCGCCTCTGGTTATTAAAAGTCCTTCTTTATTTTCCGTCTTAGAGATGTGATTAAAATGAAACAGTAAAATCTTCCGAAATTTACTCAAAAGTTCCGTCTTAGAGATGTGATTAAAATGAATCAGTAAAACCATCCGAAAGTTAGGCCTAATTCAAAAGTTAGGCCGAATCCAACTCAAATTACTTATTTTCAAAATATGTTTCTACTTTTTATGCCCTTCTGGCTATTTATTTTCAAAATACATACCTTAAACCACCTTTGTCTCAGCCATAAATGTGTTAGTTCCGTCTTAGAGATGTGATATTTTCCGTCTTAGATGAAACCGGAAATTTGGTTACCATTAGCGCTCAAATTATTTATTTTCAAAATATGTTTCTACTTTTTATGCCCTTCTGGCTATTTATTTTCAAAATACATACCTTAAACCACCTTTGTCTCAGCCATTAATTTGTTAGTTCCGTCTTAGAGATGTGATATTTTCCGTCTTAGATGAAACCGGAAATTTTGTTACCATTAGCGCGTCGGGAAGTTGCTATGACCTGTGCGTAATCCGCGTACTCTTCAAAGTATCGATCAGTATCGATTATCGGCAAGTTCCTCTTTAATAGTATAGATACTAGTGAGAGTCGCGCGCTTCACGCGAGCCCCCGCTAGTTGGGTAAACGGGAGCGGCCGTAATCCGAAGTGGTTAGTAGACACGGTAAACGATGATGATAATTATCAAAACCTGACCTTTGACCTCGGATGACCTTTGCGGTTTCAAACTGCCCAAGTGTCAGGGATTATATTCCCCATGAGTTACACCTAATGGGAGCTACTGTGAATTTGATCTGACCTTTGACCTCATATCACCTTTGAAGTTTTGCACTCCGCAAGTGCCAGGGATTTTCCCCCGAGACACAGCCCGATCAGAGCTACTTTAAATTTGACCTGACCTTTGACCTCGGATGTCCTAACAAATGCAAATTTGCTCTGGCGGACCAAGGTGCACATACCCACCAAGTTTGAGGGCCATGCGACCTGTCAGTTCCGAAAATAAGGGCGAACAGACCGCCTCACGTATCAAAAATCTTAAGATAAATAAATACCTGTGAAAGACTCACATATCAAACAACCGGTTATTCCTTCATGTAATTTTACACGAAATTAGGGTTAGGGTTAGGGTTAAGGTTAGGATTACTTTAGAAATGATTTATCATTGATTGTAATCCATTTGGCAACTAACACAAAACGTTTTAAAACGTTTCTAGAACGTACGAAACGTTTACAAACGTTTTTAAAACGTTGTGTGTTATGACCCAAATGTAACATGACCACTCTCACTGTAAGCTTGTGTAATATCAACTCTGTAACTAACAAAGTACTGCATACCTGGTATGGTTATATAAAATGGTAACGTTGAAAAAGTTCCCTGACCTTTTGATTAAATCTCAAATTAAACATAATTAATAACCTTTTCATGAAATATAAAGTAGCCTGTTGTTTAATTTATATTAAGATGACACCGTTTCCCGGTTTTGGAGCTGTATGATAGCATGGTTTTAGTTCAAACGTGTTTTTTCAAGACTCTCAATTATCTCGTTTTTGTAACAGTTTGCAGAATAGCCAATAAGAATTGTAAGATTGTGGCCGACCTCTGGTCAAATTGTTGGTGGAGCAGCGAGGAGGGAGAGGCAGCACGAGGAGGGTATGGGCTGATGGCAGGGTGGTATGACGCGTGCAGTGGTAAGATATTATACAAATATTACATGCTTATGAGTGTGATAGTACAAAATATATCATGAGGTCAAATTTTGACTTTTCTATTTCACGAGGCGTAGCCGAATGGAATAGATCAGTCAAAATTTGACCAAATTATATATTTTTATATTTAAGAATATTGGCATGTAATATTTGTTTTATATCATGATATCCCATGGTTTCTTTTCATGCCATGTGATAGTAAAACTATCACACGGCTAAAGTCACTATAAGGCCAAGTAAAAATAAAAATGTGTTTCTCGTCCGGATTAGCAGGATGAGGGGCTTTTTATTTTTTTTTATCGGAAAACGACGCTAAATACCTGTATTTGGCACCATATTTTGGGTATTCGACATACAGATTGATATTTGAGAAAAAGGAGGAGGCCCTTTTTATTTTATTGTTTTGAGAGGTAGGCCCCTCTAGTGATCACAAAACTCTTCTTAAATGATGTATTATGCATTTACAAAGCAGTAAAATAAGTTTCAACTTCTGAAACATCTTTTTCAACAAGTTATAACTGAAAGTTTACAAAATAAAAGAAATTTGACAAATCTTCAAAAAAGGAGGAGGGCGCGGACGAGAAACATGTATTTTTTTTACTCGGCCTAATCATGATATAAACTAGCATGAACAATTCAGTGGCGTATCAGGGTTAGTTGTCAGGGGAAATATCATAGGTATGTTCCGTGGCGTATTACAATACAGTCTGCCGGTTGTGAAGGCCTTAATCCCCTGTTGTTACGCACATTTTAGTTGGATTACGTAACTGATCTGCTCCGGTGACTGCACTGACGCTTTAGTAATGCACTTATCAAGGGGAACCTTCCCCGCAAAATCCCCAACCCCATGGGCCGGGACTTGCGTTAAAACAATGTACAATCCCGGCTATGCCCCGGCCCATCTTGCAGAGTTTAATATATGGTATACGGAAATTTCTTTATTTTTAAAATTTTTTTGCGAAATGCTAGAAGTGCGAGAAGGCGAAAGGAGAAGACTGAACACAACAAATACAATATATATGCCCCACACCGACATCGCCCGGTTAATATAGACCACTTGACATCACTGTTTATCAACAAAGGCGAAGGACTCGTCTATAGATATGCTCGAACGAGCCGCTACACTGTTCAATGGCTTTCTTGTATTGTATGAAATGTGGCGGGCGATTTAAAATGCACATGCCCTTAGCAGACTACGATGCGTACGCACACTGCAGGGCAAAGAACAATGTAAATTGTCATAATGCGCGCGCATACTGCCGGGCAATGACGTCACATGCCAAGTGGTCTATACAGCAAGAGACATTGAAATGAATACACGGGATCGATACACGTGGATGGTCCGACAAGGCCCGCAGAGCTGGCACAGTGATTGCTCGCGGGCAACCCAACCCAAACCTCCACGTGGTGTCGGATGGGTAATGCTAACTTGGGCAATGGGGAAACAGGCGTGGAAGCGAAGATTTCGGCGTATTCGGAGGACCATGTTTAGTTTTGGCCACGGTATAGCCACTTCTTCAGCTGATTCGGCCTGGTGTGGCTCTGAGAAGACACCGTTTGGTTTTTGAAAGGAAATTTACGCACAAGCATCCGAGAGGAAATACAGCAAAAGTATCCGTACATGTTCAGCATAGCATAGCCAACGTGCAGTGAAGCAGAGAAAGAATTCATGGTATTGAATAGGATCGAACAAAGGTATTGTTTACGAAAGATTTGTACAGCTGGTGGTGCACATAGCCGTAGCAGCTGAAAGCACCAACTTTCTTCAAAAAAAAAAGAAAAGAAAGAAAAGAAAAGAAAAAAAGATACACGTGGATGTGCTATGCACGATTGATATTCAGACGATAAATCTTTGGATACCGGGTTTGAAAATGATGAATATCTCCCGTAAATGATTTCGTATAAAGAAACCAGATGTGGTTCCTCAAGTTGCACTTGGATATATATTTTAAACAGATATGATAGTCGTTAGTTTGCGCTTTGAGATACTAGCTTGCGTCTTGAGTCAAAAACTGACAATAATTTTGATTTATATGTGCCGAGTTGTATAGCGCAGTGTATAGGCCAATCGTGAAGGTAGTCTAAAACCATATGACCTATGGCGTACCATGCTCGACTAACACACAGCGAGGACAGTAACCGGGCTGCGTTATTTCTTTCTGCAACCATAATGGGCCGCAATGCGATAACACGTAGTACATACATGTAATTATAGGCCTATGAGGCTAGATATAACACGAGTTTATTACCATTATTATTTCCTCTTACTTAATAAAATAAAAGAAATCGATAGAATTAAAATTCTACAAAGGTTTACCTGGGGTTCGAACCCACAACCTATGTATCCATAGTCTAATGCCTACACGACTGTGCTATGATTCGTTGTGCCAGAAAGGTGTTTGTTTATGATACTTATTGATTACGGAATAAAGTGCATACACACAATATACTATTACTAGTATATTAGTACTAATAAATACGAATATAATCCTAACCCTAACCCCTAACCCTAACCCTAAACCCTAACCCTAACCCTAACCATAACCATAAGACCCTAACCCTAACCCTGACAATAATGAACCTTGCCTCGGACGATGCGGTTAGTGATATATTGCGGCCCATTATGGCTGCTGAAAGAAATTAAGCAACCGGGCTAATCGGGGTTATTGTCAGTCAATTCAATTCAATTCTTCACGTAGATCCCGTCTATTGTAGACGCACCCATGTTGCCATGGTAGATGAGGGGGGGATTGGGCGAAGAAACATCAAACATAAAAGTCCATCAAAAAAAGTTCATCTGCTTGACGAAGAATAAATATAAATATATATATATGCTGACCAAAGCACCAAAAATATATGTCTAAAATAGGCGACGACACTGTTACTGTGCTTTCATAATCTCTTCACGCGAGTGGTGCAGGGCAAAGCACAACCTCCTGGTTGCACCCTCAATACTTTTCAGGACAGTACCACTGGGTGGTGTTGGCAGTGCTCCTGGGAAAGTGCAATCTAGGATCAGCTGTAGGGTGTCATGTGTCTGCATAGTGTTCCATACTACATATGTATAAGCGGCGGATACTGCTTCACGTACTTGTTGAAGATGTACTTGTCTGGTGGCTTGTAAGCGTTGACACCGCAGGATGAAGTGTTCGGTAGATTCAGGTTCCTCCTTACAAAGAGGACATGTAGCATCCTGTTCCGGGTAGAACCTGGCCTTCTACTCTTGAAGAGTATAAGTCCTTGTTATTAGCATGGCTTTGATGGCGGCTCGTTGGACGTCCTTGGTGTTTGGATCTACAGTTGTCCAGACATGATGGGGTTGAAGGCAACTCTTGGAATCCCAACTGATGTAACGCAGAGAAGTTTTGTGCTTCGATCCCTCAATAAGCTTGTTATACCAATAAGAATCTATTGCACTGGTGCAAGTTTCCTTCCACACATTTTTACTTGGAAGGTTGGCAAGAATAGTATGACCATCCGGAAGCCTATATCGGGAAAGAACAGAGTTGACCATAATGAACCAACTGCTCGATTTAACGTCTTTTGTACTGAGCTGTATGTAGGCAATCTCTCTTTCGATGCTGTTGCCACTGGCTATTGCTCCAAACAGGGCGAGGCGTTTCTTGTCTAATACGGCCTGAACAGGCATCTGTCCATCAAGCAAGTATACTGCTTCATCAGCCGTGAGGTCTGGCAAGTGTTGGATCTGTTTAAGGATGCGTTTATGGTACTTTTCTAGCTTGGCGATAACAGTCTGTAGAGAGAACACTACCTTGCCTTATATTACACCCTGCTCCAGGTTGAAGGCTCTAGACAGAGAACCATTCCACTTGACTCTACTTGATGCATCTTGGTATTGATTATACATCAGGTTCCATAGACTGGGGTCCAAACCTTCAAAGAAGAGCTTGTGCAGCATTACGTTCTGGTAGACCACATCGAACGCTTTCTTGGCGTTCAGTGAAGCGACAAGCAGCTCTTTGTTGTTATCTTTTGCTTCTGCGATGGCTTCAGACAAAATAAGAGCAGCATTAGTGGACGATAGACCCTTGGTGAACCCTCTTTGTTGTTTACTCTGCTTGTGTTCTATCTGACTTCTGAACTTTCCCGATGATCGATGTGATGGTTATACCCCTCTAATTATCTGTGAGACGAAGGTATTTTCCTTTCTTTGGTACTGGAACAACCACTCCTTCTTTGAAGCTTGTTGGGATGTAAGACAGCTCTAGGATTGAGTTGAATAGCATAACAAGGGCTGGAGTCAAGCTGTGTGCTCCCATAATGATATGCTCAGCACACAAATTTTCTAAATCGGACGCTTTCTTCCTCTTTAGTTTTGAAACAGCAGATGTAACTTCAACAGTAGAAAAGGGTGTAGTAGTCGCCCCAGCCAAGTAAGTACTAATGACTTTGATGGCAGCAACACTGCTATCTATCTATCTCAGATTTAAATTTGTCATTGAAAGCTGCATCATCCTGTGGGGTAGCCAACTTTTCAAAGTGATTAGCCCATACAGATCTCACTTCATCAGGGTTGGTGACAAGTTCTCCATCAACCATCAAATCAGACTACATAGTCTTCGCTGAATTTCTATGCCTTCTGATCATCTTGTACATAAGCATTTCAACTTCTGAAGACGCTTCCATGATTGTGTTGGTATTCTTCAATTCCCAGAAAACGACTTTGTTTTCCTTCACACATTTGGATATTTCAGGTGACCAGACTCTGTGTTTATGTCTCTTCTGCTTAATGCGCTTAGAAGGTACACTAACATCGGCTGCCTTCTTGATTGCATTTGTAACATGCATCAAAAGGCTTTCAATCTCACTAGTTGTGTTTAGGGGTAAGTCCTGGATCTCGCTGAGCTCTTCTTGAAGACACCTGTATTTGGCCAAGTCAATTTTGTCCCATTCGTAGCGTTGTATCACAGGTATGGCAGATTGGTTCTCTCTTGCGACTGAGAGTATGTCATCTACTACGGCGACTATAGGTTGGTTGTCCGAAGTGTTGGATGGATGGTTGGCCTTATACACGTAGTCAATAACATCCTCTTGCCATGCAAGACTAAGGAAGTGGTCAATTTCTGACTCCCCTTGGCCACCTTTGTGCACAAATGAGTTGCCACTATAGTAGTCCTTGGTGGTAACCAAGCCATGATCACTGCAGAAGCCAGCAAGGGCCTTATCACGCGAGTCCTTAGGGTTGACAGGATTTGCATTAAGATCTCCACAGACAATGACAATGTATTTTGGAGCTGTACTTGCTGATGATTGCCCACAGCATATCAAGGTAGTGTTCATATTCAGCACTTGCATGGCCTTTTCCTCTGCAAGGCATGTATGCACAGATTATAGAGAGGTTTGCTCTTTTACCTTTGATTGTAATCACAGCAAACCTCCAGTCACCATCAGGTTGCTTTGTTACTATGCTATCCCATGCAGATGGCCAATAGATGGCCACACCACCAATTGGTTTTAACATTGTTTGGAAGCACGACTTTTTTCACAGTCTTACTCACACCTTGATTCAGCATGGTGACTTCACTGTAGCTTGCAGACAGCTTGTTGATATCAACGCCAGGCGCGTCAGTGTTGTTCGTGGTAGCTTCACTGTCGTTGGAAGGGAGATTGGTTAGAGACACAACTTTTCTCATAGTCTTACTCACACCTTGATTCAACACGGTGACCTGATCACTGTGGCTTGTAGGCAGCTTGATGACGTCAACGCCAGATGCATCAGTGTTGTTAGTCTTAAACTTGTCTTGATTGGTTGTGGCAGCTTCACTGTGGTTAGAAGGTAAATTGGTTTTAATATTGTCTGGATGCACAGCTTTTCTCACACCTTGATTCAACACAGTGAATTCACTGTAGCTTGCGGATAGCTGGTTGACATCAACGCCAAGCACATCAGTGTTGCTAGTCTTAAACTCATCTTGATTGGTTGTGGCAGCTTCACTGTGGTTTGAAGGCAAATTGGTTTTTAACATTGTCTGAAAGCACGGCTTTTTTCACAGTCTTACTCACACCTTGATTCAACACGGTGAGTTGATCACCTGTAGCTTGTAGGCAGCTTGATGACGTCAATGCCAGATGCATCAGTGTTGTTAGTCTTAAACTCATCTTGATTGGTCGTGGTAGCTTCACTGCGGTTAGAAGGCAAATCGGTTTCTGGAGGCACAGCTTTTTTCACTGTCTTATTCACTCCTTGATGCCCCACGGTGACCTCACTGTAGCTTGTCGACAGCTTGTTGACATCAGTGCCAGGCGCGTCAGTGTTGTTACATGTAGTCTTAAACTCATCTGGATTGGTCATGGCAGCTTCACTGTCGTTTGAAGGGAAATTGGTTTTAACATTGTTTGGAAGCACGGCTTTTTTCAGTCTTACTTTACTCACACCTTGATTCAGCACAGTGACTTGATCACTGTAGCTTGTAGGCAGCTTGATGACGTCAACGCCAGATGCATCAGTGTTGTTAGGCTTAAACTCATCTTCATTGGTCATGGCAGCTTCACTGTGGTTTGAAGGCAGATTGATTTCAACAATGTCTGGAGGCACAGCTTTTTCACAGTCTTACTCACACCTTGACTCAACATGTTGACATCACTGTAGCTTGTAGGCAGCTTGTAGACAACATCAACGCCAGGCGCACCGGTGTTATTGGTATACTCATCCTGGTTGGTCAGCTTTACTGTGGTTGGAATGTAAATTGTTTTTAACATTGTCTGGAGGCACGGCTTTATACGCACATAAATGCATTGCGGTGGCTTCACTGTAGCTTGGCGGTGGTCTGGTTTTAATTAGTCAGCCTTAGTCAGTAGCCTTAGTCAGATGTCCTTGGGCCCATGATACGACACAAAATTATTAAACAGGTCGATATAAAATGGCTATGCGTGGCGGTGGATTCAACCTATCATGGCGATTTCTGCCATGAAGATATCGGGGCGATGTCACTGTGTGCCCTGTTGCACGGGCGCAGATAAAAATAAGAAAAAGAAAAGTTCAAAGTTAATTCAACTTTTTAGGGCAATAATATTGCATTTCGTCAGTAGCGGGAGAGGGGTCAAAACCTTTAATAGCACGTGTTAAAGTTTGCAGCACGGTATACCTGTGTCGATTATTGAATGACATTATAGGCCTAATAAAAAGAGATCGATTGGATTATTTGGATAACAGTGATCGTACACGACACGGCCGATTTAATAGTGCATGCCGATAATTTTAAAGACATCAACATGTTTAAGCCTTAATTTACATGCAGACGCATAAGGATTTAAACAAAATAAAGTGTTTTAAAAAAAGTAGACTTTCATTAATACATACACGAAATTGGTTTTAATATAATATTGGTTACTTAAGGTTAGGCCTATACGATGTATTGTTGGTCGAAGCAGCAGGAAAAAAATGCAGTTCACAGCATCTTGCAAATGGTAGTGAGCTTTAGCAAAAATTGCATTGCTCAATTCATAGCGAGCGTATAGAAGAATTCAAATATCACAGATATACTTTTGTAGGTCCTGTGGTTCTTGAGTTATGTTGTAAAGAGGGCTGAAACAACAACACTTTTGTAAAACGTACATAACTCATTAACAACAATAATTTAAGCAAGTTTTCAAAGTATATGATTTGCAGAATGACCTTTTGCAAAACACCAAAGTGTTATTTTTCAATAATATATAGATAATGAAAATCAACTTTTTTAGCTGCTTCGACCAACAATATCTCATATACCCTTAAAGGGGGGTAACCCTATCGGTTTAGGATATGGATTCTCTTCAAACTTACATACAATGTCAAATATTGTCCCTTTATCAATCTATGTGAGAAAACAGGAACAATTTCAGCATAAATGTGAATAATTAGCATATTAGCAAGCCAATACACTACGCGTGAATTGCATTCTGGTCAGGCATCCCGAAACCACGGCCGAGCGCATGTCCCGGTGGAAACAGGAAGTGTTCGCCTTGGCACTGAAAGCCGGCTCGCCCCTGTACACTTTTATACCCTCTATTCATACTGATTAATCTTAAAAAACATTACATATCACTGCGCTCATTATCATTCTTGACAAGATAGCCCATGCTGTATTTACTTCGCTTAATTATTTCTTTATTTTAGCTATATGATGCACATTTTCACATATTTATGATTTTTCTTTGTTTTATTTTTTAACTAATTTTTTTTTAATGGGGGGGTGCTCTCATAATTTTGTTCATATTCCTCGTATCATGCTTGACAATATAGGTCATGTTTCCTTATTTATTTCGCCTCTTACACTTTAAGTATGAATCATCAGATTTATAAAGTTTACTTTGAGTACTGTTAAATATCAAAAATATCAATTTTTAATCATTTGCCATATTGTGTATTACATTGCGAATTTAAAAAAAAAATCAAAATTATTTGATATCAAAAGGACATTCTTCGTATTCAGAATGCAATTCGATATGTCTGATGTGCTCCAATGCCCCACAATAAATACTGTCCAAACGTTCATACCCCACCCCTTAAGGGGGTACTACACCCCTGCCCGATTTTGTGCCTATTTTTGCATTTTTCTCAAAAATTATAGGGTATTGGTGACAAGTAAGATATGTATATTATAGGGGCAAGGACTACAACTACTGCACTGGAAATTTTATTTCAGCATAGACAACAGTTGTGGAGTTACAGTCAAAAATGAGGGAAACCAATATTTGATAAATAAAATGAATAACTACTTGCCTTGAGCTGCTGAATTTTCAGTGCAGTAGTTGTAGTCCTTGCCCCTATAATATACATATCTTAATTTTCACCAATGCGCTATAATTTTTGAGAAAAATGCAAAAATAGGCACAAAATTTGCCAGGGGTGTAGTACCCCCTTAAGGAGTTTATATCGTGAAAATAAGAATGAAACGGCCCGTCAGCACATTTCCGATGGCGTAGCTACGGGGGTAAAGTGGCACGCGTGCTCTGTGTGCCGTCTTAGGGGGTGGGTACCGAATCACCGCTGGTTAATTTATTTGGGTCAACCAATTCAAAATTCTATGTGTACTGATACTGATATAATAATTTATGTTGCCAAAATTTTCGACAATTGCTTCTTCTCTTTAATTTTGGCTGTTTTAATGAAAATTAACCAACATTTGGCCATATTGAAGTGTTAATATTGCTATAATAGGCCTACATACGTTTGGAAAAAAATGATCCCTACAAAAACTAATAATTATTATTATTTCTTCAGGATATCACTCTAATACTGAGCGACGTCGTACCTTCGCCTTTGCCGATCAATATACCTCGCCCCCGCACCAGACATTTGTCACGCTACCAGGAAATCCCAAGAAGTTCGACTGGCGAAATATAACCGGAAAGACCATTGCTTTCTACAACGGAGCCTATTTTAATGAAGAATGCCTTGCAAAGGCTGAAGGAATTATTGTAAGTAGGGTTAATAAAGCCGGGCCAACCTACTCACACAGTAGCGGCGGCGGACCTATTTTGAAAGTGGGGGAGCCAGTCAGTGGGTTCGCGGCCCGCTCATGAAGGCCGGCCCTATTTAAACTATTTAGGGGACCATTTTGGCACTATTATTGTGTACAATAATAGTTTGAAAACTCCAGAAGCAAAAAGAAGGATATGTTTATCCATAGGTCTACACAGGTGGTTAGAAACATTTGCAAAATGAAGGTCCAATTGAAGCCATTTGGTTCATAATTATGCCACCACCACCAGGCATAGGCTACTGTTTTTGCAATGTCCATACCTCCGTCCCGCCGTCCGTAGTATCTAGTGAAAATTGGTCTCATAATATGAACAGTTCAAATTATGTTGCAACCATTATTATGTTTTCAGAATTTTAGTCCTTATAGTTTGTACAGATTTTAAAAATCTAACATAAATCAACACTTGGATCCAATTATTCACAAATGGATCCAACTATTTTACAACTTGGACTGTTTTATTAATTTGTTTCCCAAATTGGGTGCCATGCCTCTGATGTGATGTAGGCTAGTCCTGCTTAATGGGAGTACAGCATCCAGATCCAGATCCAGATCCAGATACACAATGTAAAATTGGTATTGCCATAGGGCCATAGCAGTACTTATTAAACCTACCCAATTGGGCCCATACTCACCATGCAGTTGGCAACACTGGCAGTGGCAACAACCAAACTAAAAACTGGGTCACTGAGCTGTGAATGAACTGCACTGGGACAAAAATCCTACAGAAAGTGGATTTCTAACTCAAGAATCATCATTTGTTTCGGAAATTGAAGAAGAAAAAAGATAACAGCCAGAGTTTACAGCAAATTTTTAAAGATTGTTCATGATTTTAGAGTAGAATGCATGAGAAGGAAGTCAAGGCCAAGGGAAGTAAGCTTATAAAAGTAAGCTTATTTTGGAAGTTGCACAAGACATGCTGATGTGCTTGTAATTTGCATTATGTGAATTTAGGAAGGTAGGTTTATTCTATTTATTTTCTAGAGATGATTAGACAACACAAATTACCAAGCTTAGCCTAGGCTTTAGGCCTAATCAGCCCAATGTCAACAGTGTCTCGGAGTAGTTCTAGTTTTAGTACTAGAACTTATATTACATGTAGAAGTAGAACTGCTAGCCTACGGAGCTGACAGGTCTATGACTATGGGGAGCCGGGATGGGGAGCAATCAATGCTTGAACATAAAACTCATGCATTCATCAG
This sequence comes from Amphiura filiformis, assembly GCF_039555335.1. Taxonomy (NCBI): domain Eukaryota; kingdom Metazoa; phylum Echinodermata; class Ophiuroidea; order Amphilepidida; family Amphiuridae; genus Amphiura; species Amphiura filiformis. The sequence goes on from NC_092642.1 coordinate 28,108,025, forward strand.
CTAGGCCTGAATTTTTTCTAGCCTAATGCTGAGTTCATACCTTCTGCCGCTTGCCTTTTTGGGCGCCCGCCTTAAGCTGGCGCACCTATAGGCAAGGCGGGCGCCCCTATAGGCATGACTTTGTGAAAAGCTTCTAATTTCACTCTTGCTAGATTTACTTCGCAATTGTTTTGCTAAAATTATGCCCATATGCCCAACTCAGAAATAAAACCACAATTTGTTTGGATTTTATTTTATTATTGTTTTCTGATATGCACGGGATAAAATGTTGAGCGTATATTCTTTGTTTAAAATACAAAATTAATGGACTTATAAAAACACCTAATAAATCCAGACCTTTGACCTTTGTATGCCTTCAACCAGTTTTACCGTGTGTCTTAGAACCCGATAGACGGTGACATTTGACCATACACTAGGATCCACAACATGCTCATCTATCATGGGAACAGTTCTTAAACCCTAATACATTTGTACATTCATCCTTGGAAGATTTGGGTACACAAACTCTACTCTGCAACTTGAGGTCAAATTTTGCACTATGATTAGGTAATTGAGGTTATTGGACTATGCAATTGGGATGAGACTCTTGTGGTCCATAGTACCCAGTAATGTTTGCTTAATTAGATGTTATCTTAATTAGAGCTCTAGTAGGCCAAAGGTTATTATTTGCATTGTATAATTGACTTGGAACGTTTGTTTGCTGGGGAGGTGTCAGAGTCAGGATGTAGGTATCATTATGCCTCAAATCACGAATTATTGTAAGATTAGTGCAGAGTAGGTTAGATATGAAAATGGAAAGTTACAACAAATGACTATACACCCAGTGTTGTTAATTTACCAGTAAATTAAAAATGGCGGTAAATTACCGGTAAATTACGGTAAATTACCGGTAAAAAATGGTAAAATAAGTAAATTAAGTAAATTATAAAAGAGTAAAAAATTGAAGGATACAAATTCAATTCTTTTCATATTATGAGCTACATAGATACTTGAACACATTCCTGTTTTGTTGAATATACCTTTCCAGGTGAAATCAGCTTCATAAATAAAGCTGAAGTTGTAAGAAGTGAAACAAACGTTATGTAGTATTTATGTACATATTTAGCAAGTGTTTCAATGCTTTCTCTCACATTAAACAACACACGGACACAGAGCCTGACTAACCACTTGGCACTGGAGTCCTGGACTATATATAACATCTTCAGAGAAAACTACATTCCGTTTTCATTTTCATGGTAGAACATTTATGCTAGGAATATCAATTGAATGAACACAGCTTTTAAAACTTGTACACAAACAAATTGTCAGGTTGTGTTCATTCAATTGAAATTTCCACTGTAGACCTATCTCATGACTGATGGTAATGAACCTGGTCATTCATAATATTTGGATCTGGTTAAAAGTAAACTAATCAAAGGTTATACTTCAAGGATGGTAATCACAACTTACATGTAGAATGAATGATGATGTTTTAACCAAAATACACAGGGAATACTTTGGTAAAACAGACAAAGAGCATTTATATTCAGAATGATGTGAAATCAAAACAACCATTCTTCAGTCACAAGTTCACTCATATTTGTGACAAAAATTTTACTTTGAGTAGTACAGTTGCTTAAAATGTTTATAAAATATAGAAAGCTCATGACATAGTCAAGCCATGATCAACCCCTCAAAATTTGGGTTTCATCAAGGGTTACCATCAAGGGGGCTTGGGAGGGGGCTGCTTTCAGTGATTTCATAATTTCATTAGCCTGGTTTAATATGTGAAAGTTCTGTGTTGTTTTATTTCTTCCATGAGTGTTAAATTAAATGCAGTAAATGAACATGTTGATCAGCTGAATCATGCACAATCACTGACACTTTCTCTACTTGCTACTTTAGTCTATTGTACACTATATAGTACAGTATGGGCAGTTATAGGTAGTAAGGGTTTACAAAATCATTATTTCAAGTATGTTGTGCAAATATTGCAAACAAAATGGGCATCTACTATAAAACAGACAAATAAAAACAATATTATTAGAAGTTTTAATAAAAAATCCTTTTATTTCATATTTTACTTAATTTACTTATTTTACCCTATTTTACCACGGTAAATTAAGATTGCGGTAAATTACCGGTAATTTACCATGTAAATTACCGGTAATTTACCATGTAAATTAACCGGTAATTTACCGACTCACAACACTGTATACACCTGATTCGTGAACTGTGTCTTTTTTTTTTTTTTTTCTAGTCTTCTTGTTTATCCTTCATCTCTATTTGATTTTCAGTGTATTAGCAAGTAGATGATGTATATGTATCACAGACGTTATACATTTATAAAAACTTAACGTTTTCTATTGGTCAACATAGGCGTAGATCCCGGGTGGGGATAACCCCCCGACCCCCCAAATTTTGCCAGGGGAGCTAACTTATTTGTGTCTTCTATACTATTCATCATATACCCCTGCATAACGAAATTCAACAATATTCAATATCCAAAGCAATATCCTCACTATAATAGGTCCCACAAACAGAATTTTTCCCCACCCCACATAATCGCAAATTGACACGAAAGCTTCACTACACACTACACTTCACTATACTTCTGGTATAAAACCAAATTCCTTCAAAAAATGTATTAGCTAAGAAAAACATAGGGGAGTGACGGTATGTGCACACATGAATTATGTTTACCTAATGTATATGTGATTTTTTTTAATTTGGGGTCAAAGATCATTAAGGGATCACTTCTGGTCCAAGACAAAAAACATTTAAAATGTCCCTTCTGTCACAAATAACATGGCAGAGTGATACTATGTGGACACATGCATTGAAATAAGGCAATGCCTGTGGGGTTTTCGTAGAATTTGGGGTCAAAGGTCATTAAGGGGTCACAACACGGCTGTGTTCGTGGTCTTAGACCACAGCTAAGTCTAGTTCTTTCTTTCTTTCTTCTGTCGACCTTTACATTTGCTCTAGCACTGACATGCGTACACCGATTTTGACCTTACTTGGTCACAATCATCAATGACCATGCTCCTACATGTCACATAAAATGCGTGGGGTCAAAGGTCAAGTAGGGGTCACAGGGGTCAAAAACGTGATTTCAACTCAAAATGCTACTTCTCCCACAAATTTCGTAGGACAGTGACGCCACTTGCACACATGAATTGTTATTACCCAATGTCTATAAATCATACACAGATTTGAAGTCAAAGGTCATTAAGGGGTCACTTCCGGTATAAAACCAAATTCCTTCAAAAAATTTTATCAGCTAAGAAAAACATAGGAGAGTGACGGTATGTGCACATGTGAATTATGTTAACCTTATGTATATGTGGTATTTTTTTGTTTGAGGTCAAAGGTCATTAAGGGGTCACTTCCGGTATAAAACGAAAAACCTTCAAAAAATTTTATTTGATAAGAAAAACATAGGACAGTAACGGTATGTTCACACATGAATTATGGTTACCCAATTCATATGTGGTATTTTTTTATTTGGGGTCAAATGTCATTAAGGGGTCACTTCCGGTCTGAGACGAAAATCTTCAAAATGCCCCTTCTGCCATAAGTAACATAGCAAAGTGGTGCCACGTGCACTCATGCATTGACATTAGCCAATGTCTATGGGCGTTTTCATATATTTTGGGGTCAAAATGTCATTAGGGGTCACAACACGGCTGTGTTCGTGGGTTAGAACACAGCTAAGTCTATAGTTCCCATTTATTTCATCCAAAGCGGTCCTGTCATACACCTTCCCCAATCAAACACATTTCTCTTGCATTTGATCATCTTCTACTCTTCCCTAGAAAAGTCATTATAATACCAAATCTACACACCATGGAATTCACCATCACGTCCAAGCTCACATTGGGCGCCCCATTCCTTTTTTAAAGGGTTTTGTTTATCATGCGCTGCTTGTACTTTTCTGCAAGCAGAGCGGCACCCCGCTGAACGACAGCAGGATGAATATGAAAGCCAATGTTGGTGCTCGGCACCGCCAGAAATCATTTAGGGTACATGCCACAAAATAGCTTTCCATAGACTTTACGTGCAAAATAGGGGTCACGTTTTAGGCTATAAGTCCAGTTACGTCTTACTTTGAAATATATATTTGATATCATCTTAATCAGAACAAAATTCTGCATAACATATCTGAAAATGACACCATATGCAAAGTTGGGACTATAGTCGTGATTAACTTTTACCGGAAACCGCTTCACAGGCGGATTTAGTGGTATGAATAATAATAATAATAATAATAATAATGATAATACATGGGATTTATAAAGCGCCCTACGATGTAAAACAGCCTCAAGGCGCTGCACAGAATCTTAAAACTACATACACTAATACAAAATCAACTAGGGCCTACATGTGGGTGACGGGGATGTGCGGCCACATTGACCCCCCATTTTTCAACTACCTCTCACCCAATGACCCCCTTTTTTATTTTACTGAATTCCCTCTCACCCAATGACCCCTTTTTTCTTGTCACCAAAAGACCCCCTTTTTTCAAAAATTTTGGGGAAATTTCTGATAATCTCTCACTAAATGACCTAGACTTCTCCGTAGTCCACTTGCCCATTGTGCATAGACCTACTCTTAAAACTCTGATTTAATTAATGTGTGCACAATTGATAGATTTTCACGCCTGATCTGATCTTTTTAGTCACCGTACTCCCTCTGTTTGTTGGCTTCCCAAGTGGACTACTTACTTTGCAGTCATGTCTGCAGTAGAATTCACCGCGACCTTTGCAGGACTTAAACCCCATTAAAAGCTATTAAACCAAGATAACACTCATTGAAAACAGCTCAACTGATTAAATCAGATATTCTCTGGTTGTGCACATGTGTCTGTTTTATATGTGCAGTATCGCAATGAGCTGGTATTTATAGCTTCAGTTGGGTAACCGATTATAAAGGAAACGCAAGGAAACAATGGTATGTGGACCTTTGTTCACGAAATGAGACAATGGCCTGCTTTTTTTAACCAGCATTCTTGAAAATGAACAACATAATGATAGTTGACTTAACACGGTTTGGAAATAATTTCTTCATATTTTTTGGTGTTATCTGTCGTTTACATATCCTTCCTAAAACACCAAAGTACGAATATTTGCAAACATCTAAATTAGCTAAAAATTTAGGACATGTTACAAAACTATATTTTCTAGAATTTTAGAAGAGTACTTTTAATATTGGCCGGTTATTTTTCACACAGCGACGTTAACTAGGCAATGTACTATTACCTATAACATACACTAAAACACCAAAGTACGCATATTTCCAAACATCTAAATTAGCTAAAAATTTAGGACATGTTACAAAACTATATTTTCTAGAATTTTAGAAGAGTACTTTTAATATCGGCCGGTTATTTTTCACACAGCGACGTTAACTAGGCAAATCCCCATACTTCTAACGTACGCTATTTGTAGAGGTCACGCGTCAATGGTAAGAGCACTGTGTATTGTGTATAGGAAAGCGGACAGTAACTGCAGCATGCATGTGTAACACGGTTGTCTATGGATGAGATTGTCGGATTTCTGGCCTACTAAAATTGGCCATGATGTAATGCATCTTTAAATGGATCTGGCTTGTGATTGGGCACCCAGATCTCGTTATGGTTTAAATCCTCCAGGCACGTGCCACTACCATTGATAACTACATCGTAAACAACTGTGCGGCGCTTTGTGTACTAGGTGCATGAGCGCGTCTTGTACGTCCATGCTTTGCACTTGCGGTTAAACATGTTACATTGGATTGATAAACAAGTATGATTAACAGTGTGTGTTCCCGGTGTGTGTTAGGGACTATGTCCCCGGTGTGATGTGCCCTGAGTAATTTAATTTAATTATTTAACTTTGTTTACAAGCTGAAAGTATTTCATGAGATGGGAAACCCCCTTGTACTTGCAAGATAATGGTGTGGCAAGTCATTTTGGAATTTCCCCCAAATTATTGTAAACAAAGTCAGATCTATGTTTGGAACTGTACTTGGAAATCCCCAGTTCAGTGTATTTCACCATAAAGAAAAAAAACCCCAGGAAATGATGTAATGAGAAAGGTTAATGTGTATAAATCTAGGAAAATCCCAAGATTGCATCATCTGTGAATGAAGTGATGGTTTATTATAGATGGTGGGTTTTGCATGAGTACTGGTATAAAAAGCTGGAGGTTTGAGTTTGGACATTACAGAATGTCATGGGAGATTGTGAAACTCCACATTGTGTGTGATGGTCTTCGTGCTTCGAAAAAGAAGTACATTTTAACCAGTTTGCATAGCCAATAATTGAACTAATTTTAATACAGCAACGAAGGAGATTGTGCGCACATAAACATGATAAAATGTGCTCTTCCTCATCAATTAAAGATTAAAGTTCTTCTGTCGAATTGCTGGAGTTTGCTGAGTTCATGAAAACGACACATCTGTCAAATGCAGCGGAGCTGTGTTAAAGAAACCTGTTCCCTGGAAAAAGAGTGATTGGTGAAAGAAACACCATTTTTGGAGAAAGCAGCGCAAGGAGATAAATACTTGGAGAAAGCAGCGCAAGGAGATATATTTTGGAGAAAGCAGCGCAAAAAGATAAGTGATTGGAGAAAGCATCATCATTTTCGTGTGAGGATTTCATACGCAAGGATATTTATAAACGCAAGTGTACAATGGACTTCGCTGATTTACTCAGGACAAGTGAATAAGGATATATACATCAGTCGTCCAGAACATTGCAAGAACTCTAGGATCACCAACAAGAAGACCGCTGGTTATTAAAGTACTGGTAGAATAAAACTGATTGTGTGATTTTATTGTATATGCAATATTGTTGTTATATGTACCAATCATACTTGTTTTCATTTAAAGACTTAGATTTTGTTAGCTTAATCAAACAGTGTATTAATTTTGTGTTGTGCATTCGTGTGAGTTCGGGTAAAAGGTGATTTTGGCCTTGAGTCAGTACGACTCGCAACACCGGTCAAAGTCCTGTCAAAAATGCAAAGTATATAGTCGATTTTTAACTTGAGCTTTCGCGATTGATTCTAAAATCAGAATTGTTCAGTATTGAAGTGTCATTATAATATAATGTTGCATTCAATAATAAGCCTTTACTGTTACTGTCACTAATATAATTATATAAACTTTTTCATAACCATTTACTAGTATTTTGATGTAATAAATCAGTATAGTATAATTTCGAGTTCAACTGAATGTATTCATCATGATTAATAACATATTTTAATTTATCAAAAAATCTACAATGTCTATAAATGACCCCGTTTTTTCAGTATTTTTCCTACAATTTTTGAAAATTTTCCAAATTTTTCAACAAATTTTCAAATTATGATGAATTTTTGAAATTTTTTTATCAACTTTAATATCTTGACTCAAAATTTTCCCAGTCTCACTGAATGACCCCCTTTTTTGGTCAGATTTCCCCAGTCTCACGGAAAGACCCCCCTTTTTTTTTTTTGGGGGGGGGCTTATCACTGAAAGACCCCCCTTTTTTCAGTGTCTTGGCTCTCCCGAAAGACCCCTAGTTTCGAACTGCCGTCCACACATCCCCGTCACTTCCAAAGTCGAGTCCCCCCTCTCGGGCATACGGTACGTCAGAGTGGCGCAGCTCCAAGTTGGCTTGAAATTAAATTCAACTCCTAGACCTAGCGATCTGTCGATTTGGGCAAACTACGATTGATCCCGGCGATTGATATCTCGGCTTGCTACTGGTAACTGTAGGGGTTTCTGGTGCGGCTGCACAGTGCAATAAAATCGTTGTCTGAGCAGCAAAGCGGCAAGCGGCAGTATTCCCCTCTCAGAAGTGAGAGTTTGGGACCACAAGAAACCCTCTGTACCACAGAAAAAGGTTTTGGCACCCCCGGGAGAACGGGGATGACAACGCCCAGGTGTTGGTATCGCCCAACACTAACGAGATATCGCCCTCACCAACACACGTTTCTTGCGACCCTCTACGTGAGAACGTATGACTTTCTTGAGGGGTGGAACGCATAAAACGCGGGAAGGGCTCAGGTCGTGGGAGGTATTCGTGCGCTTGTGTATGTCCCTCTCACTTCTGAGAGGGAATACACTGCGCACCTCTACTTACCTCCCACGACCTGATCTATGCACAGAATACCACTGAGAGCTAGGAGGTGGAAGAAAGTCGTGAGAGGTAAGGAGGGCACGCAGTGCCAACTCCGCTCAACCACAACAAAAAGTACCTACAGCTGAACGACTTGCGAGGACGTCCTCAAGGTAGGACGACTGGAAGGGGGTGGGGCTCTTCCAGCCTGCTGCGTCGAGCACCTCCCTTAAGGACGTCCCAGAATGGAAGGCCCAAGAGGCCGCTTGGGAACGAGTGTTGTGACACCTGACTGTGACAGTGTCTGGGGACCCGTCATCCGTTCATGATGTTTTTGATGGGCGCAATACAACGGATGACGGAGGCAACCCAGTGGCAAATGGTGCTTTCAGCGGCCGGCCTAAATGGCCTGGCCGCCGATGTAATAAAAAGCTGTCTGATGCCCCCCCCCCTGATCTGCTCGGTACGCTTTAGGTACGATCTAAGGGCCCTAACGGGGCATGACGGTTTCTCCGCCTGCCCCGCGACCAGGACCATATCAGGGAGGAACACCGGGGTAGAGAAGGACATGATCTGGTTCTTAGCCAAAAATCCGGTCCTAGGCAGAATAGAGACAACCCCGTAGGTGAAGCGTATATGGGGCTCGTCGATCGACAGAGCATGAATATCAGAGCAACGACGGCCGCAGGCCACTGCCACTAAGAACACTGTCTTTAGTGCCAGGCCCTGCAGCGAGAGATTCTCGAAGGGCTCAAAAATCTCAGCTAGATATCGCAACACCCACGGGAGGTCCCACTCCGGAACCAGGAGTGATCTGGGCCTCTCCGCAAATATGCCCTTAATGAGGGCGGAGAGGGCTGGACCCGAGGAGATGGTCATGCCTCCCCAAAGCCGTGATGGACCGTGGCTATGACCGTCCTGTACGCTTGGGCGGTCCGAGACATACAACCGCCGTGGAAAACTTCTGTAAGGAAGTCCGCGTCTTAATCTACAGGGGCAGAATGGGGGTCGATTTCTCGACCGGCCCACCTCCTGTAGAACCGGCAAAGTCGCGAATCGTAAGACTCTTGAGTCGTCTCGTCGGCCGCATCACATACTGACGTATTTGCAAAATACGCATTTCGAAAAAATCGAACTTGAAAATTTAGCGATTTTCATTTGCCTTATAATCTTGATTAAAATATTATTGTCGATTAAAACCAGGTTAACAGTAATGCAAATATACCATATTTTCAATATAATTCACTTATCACTGTCAGAGCTTGACTCATTCTGCAAAAAATCAATATTAAATAAAATACGTCACTATGTGAAAAGGACTAATGTCAATTTCGCCGTTCAAATGACAAATACGTCGCGCAAATACGTCAGTATGTGAAACAGTTGCGCAAATACGTCAGTATGTGAAAAGGACAAAACAGCAATTTTGCCGTGAAATGACAGAGTCGCGCAAATACGTTGCGCAAATACGTCAGTATGTGAAACGGCAAATTCTTCAAATTGCAGATACGATATACTGGGCTTGCGCAGTATAGGTGATCGGCAAATACGTCGTTATGTGATGCGGACAATTCAATGTTTTGTAAATACGACATAATTAAATTAATTAATATCTTACTAATTAAGCCACTTTGAGGCATGGTTTTTGGTGAATATATAGATTAGAACATAACAAACTAATATACAAATTTTCTCAAAAATGTTAAAAATGTCGAATACGTCAGTATGTGATACGGCCGACGGTCTGTCGCCTTGCCTTTGCGGGGAGCGTGGCAGCTGACTCAGAAAATTCCGCCGCCTGATACGCCAGACAGTGAGATGGAGGTTGTTGATCACTTCCATCTGACCTGCTGGCGTGGCGGAACGGACAGAAGATCCCTACTGCGAGGAAGGCTGACTGGCTCCCCACTAGGAGGTCCAGGAGGCGGGGAACCACCACTGCTTGGGCCAGAGAGGAGCGATTAGAAGGAGGAAACAGCCTGTAGAGCGGATCAGAGCAATGGGAGGAAAGGCGTAACCGAATATGCCCTCCCAGCTCTCCCGCATGGCGTCTCTGCCTATCGCCTGGGGGTTTTGACCCCAGGAGAAGTAGGTCGGAAGTTGATGGTTCCGATGAGACGCAAACAGGTCGATATGCGGGCGATCTGGAAGATGGAACGGCAGACTGCTGGATGAAGATGCCAATCTTCTGACGCTCCCCTCTGGGGCAAGCGCGTAGAGGACTGAAGCCCCCCTAGGGACAGTGAATCGGCCAGGGTGTTGTCTACCCCGGCCAGATGCTCCGCATGGAGGGAAATATCCCTCCGTTGACACCACAAGAGGAGGGACACCGTCTCCATGCAAAGGCTGAGACTTCTGGTGCCTTCCACCCTGTTGATGTAGGACACAACTGTCATGCTGTCGCATCTGACCAGGATGAACTTTTGTTGAATTGGGCTTTCCGTGTTGAAATAAAGTCTAATATATATAAGTAGATTTCGCGGTTCTCGGATCGGGCAGTTCTTGTAATAGGCCTATCTCTAATTGCCCAACACCCGTTACCAATATACCTGCCCTGACCTTTTTGACTACTATGATATAGGCCTAGGCCTACGTCTTCCAAGGAGGATCCCGAAAATACCCCGAAATTAGTAAACGCAATAACGCCTAATATAACGGGTTATAATGCTTTTAATGTTAACCATTCTGGAGGACCACGGAAATAGTCATGTTCTACTGAAATAGGCCTATGCACTCGTTCCGTATTGAAATAGGCCTATTGGTCCGATGAGATGCACCTGGTAGTCACACTGTTAGGCCTAATGCTTCCAGTTGCACACACTGCTACCCGTTGCTACTCAGCGAAAGCGATCCGCGTGCACGCGATATCGCGCGGACTCAGCGCAAGCGCTCCGCTCGACGCAATAGCGCGAGGACTCAGCGAAAGTGCTATGCGCGACGCGATAACGCGCGGACGGACGGACGGACGGACGGACACTCTGTAAATAGTATTCCCCTCTCAGAAGTGAGAGGGACATACACAAGCGCACGATACTTACCTCCCACGACCTGATCTATGCACAAAACGCAGTTTGGGACCACAAGAAACCCCTGTACCACAGAAAAGGTTTGGCACCCCGGAAGAACGGGGATTACAACGCCCAGGTGTTGGTGTCGCCCAACACTAACGAGATATCGCCCTCACCAACACACGTTTCTTGCGACCCTCTACGTGTGAGACCGTATGACTTTCTTGTGGGGTGGAACGCAGAAAACACGGGAAGGGCTCAGGTCGTGGAAGGTAAGTATCGTGCGCTTGTGTATGTCCCTCTCACTTCTGAGAGGGGAATACACTGCGCACCCTCTACTTACCTCCCACGACCTGATCTATGCACAGAATACCACTGAGAGCAAGGAGGTGGAAGAAAGTCGTGAGAGGTAAGGATAGCACACAGTGCAAACTCCGCTCAACCACAACAAAAAAAACCACCCAACCCAAGACTCACCTAACGTCCTCGATCCGATCCCTGGCGGCCTGCAAGCAGTGCTGAAGTACCTACAGCTGAATGACTTGCGAGGACGTCCTTGAGGTAGGTCGATTGGAAGGTGGTGGGGCTCTTCCAGCCTGCTGCGTCGAGCACCTCCCTCAGGGACACCCCAGAGTGGAAAGCCCAAGATGCTGCTTGGGATCGAATGTCGTGACACCTGACCTGTGACTGTGACTGTGTCTGAGGACCCGTCATCCGTTCGTGATGTTTTTGGTGGGCGCAACGGATGACGGAGGCAACCCAGTGGCTGATAGTGCTCCTAGCGGCCGGCCTAAATGGCCTGACCGATGTCATGAAAAGCTGCCTGATGTCCCCCCTGATCTTCTCGGTACGCTTTAAGTACGATCTAAGGGCTCTAACGGGACATGACGGTTTCTCAGCCTGTCCTGCGACCAGGACCAGATCAGGGAGGAACACCGGGGAAGGAGTAAATGACATGGTCTGGTTCTTGGCCAAGAAACCGGTCCTAGGCAGGATGGAGACACCCCGGTTGGTAAAGCGTAGATGGTGCTCGTCGATCGACAGATATCGCAACACCAACGGGAGGTCCCACTCCGGAACCAGGGAACGGACTGGGGGCCTCTCCGAGAACATGCCCTTAATGAGGGCGGAGAGGGCTGGACTAGAGGAGACAGTCATGCCTCCCCAAAGCCATGATGGACCGCTGCTATGGCCGTCCTGTACGCTTGGGCGGTCCGAGGCATACAACCGCCGTGGAAAACTTCTGTAAGGAAGTCCGCGACTTCGCCTACAGGGGCAAAAAGGGGGTCGATTTCACCACCTGTAGAACCGGCGAAGTCGCGAATCGTAAGTCTGTCGAGTCGACTGTCGCCTTGCCTTTGCAGCGAGCGCGGCAGCCGACTCAGAAAGTCCCGCCGCCTGGTAGGACTGGCGGAAATACGCCAAACAGTCAGATGGAGGTTGTTGATCACTCCCATCTGAACCTGCTGGCGTGACGGAACGGACAAAAGATCCCCTAGGCGAGGAAGGCTGACTGGCTCCCCCACTAGGAGGCGGGGGAACCACCACTGCTTGGGCCAGAGAGGAGCGACTAGAAGGAGAATACAGCCTGGAGAGTGGGCTACCTTCTCCAGCACCCGAGGGATCAGAGCAATGGGAGGGAAGGCGTAACCGAATACGCCCTCCCAGCTCTCCCGCATGGCGTCTCTGCCTATCGCCTGGGGGTCTTGGCCCCAGGAGAAGTAGGTGGGAAGTTGGTGGTTCCGATGAGACGCGAACAGGTCGACATGCGGGCGATCTAACCTCTGGAAGATGGAACGGCAGACTGCTGGATGAAGATGCCACTCTACTGACGCTCCCCTCTGGGCCAGGCGCGTGGATGACTGAAGCCCCCCTCGGGACAGTGAATCGGCCAGGGTGTTGTCTACCCCGGCCAGATGCTCCGCACGGAGGGAAATATCCCGCCGTAGACACCACAGGAGGAGGGACACCGTCTCCTTGCAAAGGCTGGGACTTCTGGTGCCCCCCTCCCTGTTGATGTAGGACACAACTGTCATGCTGTCGCATCTGACCAGGATGAACAGGCCGTGAATCCGTAGACCCAACTGGCGGAGGGCGAGGAAAATGGCCCACAGCTCGAGGAGATTGATGTGTCTCCGAGCTTGAGTCCTCGACCAACGCCCGGAGAGCCTGACGCCCTGAAAGTGGGCTCCCCACCCTGACTTGGATGCATCCGTGGTAAGGACGTGGGAAGGACGGGGTTTCGGGAATGGAACGCCTATCTGAACACTCGGCTGACCTATCCACCAGGAGAGGCAGGGGAGGAGATGCCGAGGGACCGGAATCCTGAGGCTCAAAGGATGGCGCCACGCTCGATACCGTCCGAGGAAGTACAACTGTATCTTCCTCGTGCGTAGCCGGCAGCCTGGAACCAGATCTATGAGGCTGGCCCTAGAAGGCGAAGCCACGACCGAGCCTGGACCGATGCTGCCTGCCTGATCTGCAGAGCGCAGAGCCGATCCTCGAGTCTATAGGAGAAATCCGGCCCCTGGCGAAGTCTATAGTCGCCCCTAGGAACTGAGGCGACTGAGATGGGGGAGAGAAAAGACTTCTGGTGGTTTATGATAAACCCCAGGGACTCGACCAGCCTGCACACCCCGTGAACATCCTGGCGCAGACACTGCGGAGAGGAGGCTACCAACAACCAGTCGTCTAGGTAGACGAAGATCGTGATCCCCTTCCTCCGGAGAAACTCTGCCACCGACTTGACCAGTCGAGTGAATGTCCGGGGGCCGTGGAGAGGCCAAACGGGAGGACCCGGAACTGAAAGGCGGTACCGTCGAACACGAAGCGAAGCCATTTCTGGTCTGACTCGCAGATTGGTACGTGGAGGTATGCATCTTTCAGATCTAGGGTGACTCCCCACCAGCCTGGCTGAAGGACAGATAACACCGCCCGCAGCGTCTCCATCCGGAAACGTTGGGCCTTGATGTAAGCATTCAGGGGCTTCAAGTTGAGGATTGGGCGCCACTCCCCGGATTTCTTTGTGGTAAGGAAGAACGTGGAGTAATGGCCTGTACGGAAGGCCATGGGGAGAGGTGTGATGGCTCTCTTTGTTAGGAGAGCTTCGATCTCCCCCACCAAGGCCTCCCTCTGTAAGGGATCCAGCGGTGACGGGGTGACTCGACCCCCCCGGAACCGAGGAGGACGGGAGGTGAACTCGATCTGGTAGCCTAGAGACACTGTCTCTAGGACCTATCGGTCTGAGGTCACCCCCCGCCAAGCCCTGGCAAATGCCAGGAGACGACCACCCACTGGGAGCGGGCGGATGGGTCGTCACGACCGGCACCGTCACTCTTGCCTCGCCCTCCCTTGCGACTGCGATTGCGGTTGCGATTCCGCCTGCCGCCTCTTGCACCCCGAACGGAGCCAGAAGGGGGCATGGGTGGCTGGCGGAAATAACGGCTGCAAGAGGGAAGGATACTGCTGCTGCTGAAATTACTGAGCAACCAGCTGCTGCTGTTGAGGCACCTGGATATAGGTCGGGTTGGCTGTCAGAATTTTGGGCCGAAACTGCTTGGGCGCTAATGTGGCCGATGCCTTTGGTTGGCTGGCCTCCTTAGCCGCCTTCCGTTTGGTACGCTCATCCTCGGCCATCCTGGGCAAGGCCCCGCCGAATAGATCGGTACCAAACGGAGCAGACCTCAGCTCTCTTTTATCAGAAAAGTTGAGCGCATGGGCAACCAAGGCTCGGCGCGCTAAGACAGAACGGGTCGAGATACGAGCGAAGTGCTCTGCCGAGAGATGATTGAGGTCTGCCAACACATGGACTGTCCTCAGTATCGCCTCAGGGGACAAGGACATTTTCTTGTCCAGCAAGCTCCGTGCTAGAAATGCGGAGCCCGTCCCTGGCGAGAGACTCCAGGGACCGTAGCTCCTCATCCCGGGCCCTATCCCAGGGAGGCACCTTGTGGGGTGCCTTTGGTCCAGCCTGCCAGGGGCTCCCTCAACTCCTGGGGAGGGAGCTCTCCAGGCGACACTTGGTCCCCTTATCCCGCTCCATCTGGTGATAGGCCGCCTCCGAACAGAGGGAGCGTTTCTAAGAACGCCACATCCTCTGTAACGTGGGGAAACGCCCGTGCGATGCCAGCCACGGGAGGCGGTCTACCTCACCCTTATCCTGTACGGACGTGGTGAGTGCTTTGATGTCACGTGATAAGGGGATGAAGGGCATTGACTGGGGGTTTATAGCTTAGTTGGCTTTGCCGCATACCCTAAGTCGGAAGCCAGTTGCGGGGGCGTCTCAAAACTCCAATAGCATCTTAGCGTCCGATAGGACGGCTGCGAGAAAAGGAGCCGAGACGTAGGCGTAAGGAGCCTCTACCGCAACTGGTCCTCCTCGGAGCCCTGAGTCGGTGCTGGGAATGAGTAAGGGTCCCCCAGCCTCGACACTGATCATAACTCCACTGGTACCGTCCAGGTGGAGCCGGATCGGGCTGAGGAACCCCTCCCCATCGAGTTGGCTCCTGAGTGGGGCCACGCTCAGGACCGAGGCGGCTCTGCGGTCGAATGTAAGGAGAAAGCTTGAGTTTCTGCAGCGAACGCCGAGCCAGCTAGGCTCGGGGGAAGATGTGGGGTCTGAGCCTGCGAGCCTGACGGAAGGAAGGACCGGGTCATACTCGCCGGCGGAGGAAACGGCGAGGGGCCTGAGATCAAACGCGAGAGAGAGAGAGAGAGTAGGATCGACCCTGTTGATCGGCCACGGTGAACGTGTCTGGGATGGCCAAGGTGCTTGGCTCTGCAAGGGGTTACCGACCGAGGAGGGTTGCCGCCGAGGGCACCTGACCTCTTTGCCTAACAAACCAATAAGTTGGTTCATGCGGTATAACGCCGACGGGTCCGAAAGCGATGAGATGAATGTTGACAGGGCCTCAGCCTGAGATGCCGAGCACTGACTGCTCTGGGATCTCGAATGCTCCACCATCGGGGAGCAGCTAGGCAGAGGAGAGATCCCGATACCCGCTCTGGCCAGGAGCCGAGCGTAAGGAATCCGAGCGGCTGACCGGTGGACCGTAGCTGCCACCGGAGGTCGCTCTACCGTCCTGGACGGACGGAAGGCCTTCCGACGGTCGAGCCATGGAACCATTGAGGTCAACCGCACACGGGGAGGACGCCTGAGCAGCGCCCACGCCCGGGGCACTCAACCCGACCACAACAGGTGCAGTCGAGGAGTGGCCGCTCGGGCGCGAGCCAGGCCATCACTCAGGGGTGCCGGGGTTGCACACCCACAGACGGCACTCGACCCTGACGCCGTAGCGCTCAGGGAGGACGCCTGAGTAGCGCCCACGCCCGGGGCACTCAACCCGACCGCAACAGGTGTAGTCGAGGAGTGGCAGCTCGGGCGCGAGCCAGGCCATTGCTCAGGGGTGCCTGGGCTGTACACCCACCTACGGCAATCGACCCGGACGACGTAGCGCTCAGGGAGCCGTGAGGGTACGAGCCACCCAGCAACAGAGTGAGAGAGAGACCGTCTCTCTCATACCTGGTCTCCTGGAGCTACCTGCAATGGAGAAAGGATAAGAAAACATGTAAACCCCCTCTCGTCTCCGAAGAGACTGAAGGGAGGGAACCCCGGCGTAAGAGGAGAGTGATAAGCAAGAGGGCCAACCTGCAATGGGGCCACAGACTCCCCAAAGGGGAGGACCCCCTCCTCAACCGCCAGAGAACCCAAAACATGAGAAAGCGCACGGGATCAAAAAAAGTGAACACGAGATCCCCTACTACTGAAAGGTGCTCATGGGAACAGTTTTGACATATGCCCCCGCACTTTTAAGCGAAAAAACGCGAATTTTAAGCTTACTGCATGTGCGAAGAAAAATGAATCAAAACACCGACTACGAAAGCCAAAGTAGCCGGGACAGAAGGGGAAATCACCAAGAAATAATCCCGGCGACCTCACTGTGGAATTACCAGGGGTAGCCGAGTGAGAACCTATGATTATTTTACTTGGGCGGTCTCACGTCGGCCACATAGACTACGAGAAACTAGCAAGAAAAAAACATCACAAATGGGAACAAATCTTGCTAAAGTTACAGAAAATACCACCGAAGTGATAACTGATACTTGCGTAACCGTTACTCGGAAATAAGCCTCACGCTGCTACGATATTTCTCAACAGAAATTGGAGCTCTTCGTAAACACGTCCTTGTTGGTCGCAAGAAACGAATTGGTGAGGGCGATATCTCGTTAGTGTTGGGCGATACCAACACCTGGGCGTTGTCATCCCTGTTCTCCCGGGGTGCCAAAACCTTTTCTGTGGTACAGGGGTTTCTTGTGGTCCTAAACTGCAAGCAGTGCTGAAGTACCTACAGCTGAACGACTTGCGAGGACGTCCTCAAGGTAGGACGACTGGAAGGTGGTGGGGCTCTTCCAGCCTGCTGCGTCGAGCACCTCCCTTAAGGACGTCCCAGAATGGAAGGCCCAAGAGGCCGCTTGGGAACGAGTGTTGTGACACCTGACTGTGACAGTGTCTGGGGACCCGTTATCCGTTCATGATGTTTTTGATGGGCGCAACGGATGACGGAGGCAACCCAGTGGCAAATGGTGCTTTTAGCGGCCGGCCTAAATGGCCTGGCCGCCGATGTGATAAAAAGCTGCCTGATGTTCCCCTGATCTGCTCGCTACGCTTTAGGTACGATCTAAGGGCCCTAACGGGGCATGACGGTTTCTCCTCCTGCCCCGCGACCAGGACCATATCAGGGAGGAACACCGGGGTAGAGAAGGACATGATCTGGTTCTTAGCCAAAAATCCGGTCCTAGGCAGAATAGAGACAACCCCGTAGGTGAAGCGTATATGGGGCTCGTCGATCGACAGAGCATGAATATCAGAGCAACGACGGCCGCAGGCCACTGCCACTAAGAACAGTGTCAGGTCCTGCAGCGAGAGATTCTCGAAGGGCTCAAAAATCTCAGCTAGATATCGCAACACCCACGGGAGGTCCCACTCCGGAACCAGGAGTGATCTGGGCCTCTCCGCAAATATGCCCTTAATGAGGGCGGAGAGGGCTGGATGGACAGGCGTGAGGCTTATTTCCGAGTCAAAACCTTTTTCTGTGGTACAGGGGGTTTCTTGTGGTCCCAAACTTCGTTTTGTGTATAGATCAGGTCGTGGGAGGTAAGTAGAGGGTGCGCAGTGTATCCGGGAAAGTATGAAACCAGTATAGTGCCGCAGGTGTCAGTCTCTCTAGACTAGACTCTACTGCTAGCATTGGTAAATCCTTCAGATATTGCAGCTGCACCAAATGTTACTGTATTTTGCTGGCCATATACTTGGAAGCTTCATGCCTGCGAACCTAGGAGAGTTCTACGATAAGTTGCTTACTTGCTTAAGATGAGTGGTGTCCTCGAACTACAACAGCACGCCAAACCCTTCTGTCCTGCATGGCCGTTCCCAAATCCATAACATCCAGACCAGTGTCATGTTTCAATACATCCACGTATGTTAGAGGGGGGTCTACCAGGTCTTCTGTTTTGGTGTCCAATGGATCAGCTTAGCTACAGGTTCATTTTTGCTTCTGTGAAAGTTTCGGTAGGTCACCATATAGCTCTTTGTTCGTGATGTGCTGCTTCCAGAGTGCACACCAGTAAATACAAGTCTCTCACACCCTGGGAGAAAAAAATCAGTGTTTCAAACGAGGAAACGTGCAATACGACTGAATTAAATCCATTAGAAAAGGCTTAAAACCCAACTATTAGTATTAGGCCCTGATTCATATTTAATCCTCATTTGGCCTGGGAAATAGATTGTCTGTGAAAAATGAGCAGGATCTGACTGTTTATTACAATTTGGCTAAACTTTCAAAATGTGTTTCAACATATGTTTCAGAAACACCAAGCTATTCGTAAGGTGGTGTACGCTGTATGGGCTATAGGGTGATCTAATCGGCATTTTTCTGGAAAAAAATGCTGGACTCCGTATATAATTTCTACAATAGATGACTTTATCTGACCTTCGACTTGCAGAAAGAGTAAGTTTTGAAGAACTGAGTCGCTCTAGAGTCAAGAAAATGACGTTTTCCTGGACCCTGTTTGTACAGAAAGTCAATGGGAGCTATTTACTGGTGTGCACCCTCCAATTGATGTTGCATACTGATCTAAGCATTCTTGTGTAGCAACCATCAAGTTCTTTACATAGTCTGGTAAAGTAGTATTAAAACTGCTAGCCGATGCAGCTGCCAGATCTATGACTATGTGAGGAGCAATTTTGTCTTGAATATAAAACTCATTCATCAGCTTGTCCTGAATTTTAGCCAAAGCCTAGTCATGCTAGTCTTAGGCCTAGCCTAATGCTGATTTCATACCTTCAGTCGCTTGCCGTTTCATGCACTGCTTGTGCTTTTCTGCAAGCGGAGCGGCACCCTGCTGAACGGCAGCAGGATGAATATGAAACCCATGTTGACTTGAAATTAAATTGAACTCCTAGACCTAGCGATATGTCGTAGAGTGATTGATATCTTGGCTTGCTGCTGGTAACCGTAGGGGTTTCTGGTGCAACTGTACAGTGCAGTAAAATCGTTGCCAGAGCAGCAAAGCGGCATGTGGCAGGAAAGTAGGCCTATATATGAAACCAGCATATAGTGCCACAGCCCACAGGTGTCAGTCTCTCTAGACTCCACTGCTAGCATTGGTAAATTCTTCAAATATTTGCAGCTGCACTGAATGTTACTACTATATTTTGCTGGCCATCACATGAACTTGGACGCTTCATGCCTGCAAACCTAGTAGAGTTCTACGATAAACACAAACTAATTTAAACACAGATTAAAGATTTTGAAAACATAATAATGATAAAATTAGATGGTATCCCAGCAAACACAAAACGTTTTCGACATCATTCGCAAAAGGTTATAAAAGGTTGTCAGAAAACGTTTAAATGTCGGGTTATATAAAGGGTATATTAAGAGTATAAAACGTTTTCGTAACCTTAAAAAACATTTTTTGATAATCTACTGCAAACAAAAATGTTTTACAGAAAACGTTTAAATGTCGGGTTATATAAAGGGTATAAAAACGTTTTAATAACATTCCAAAAACATTCTTGAAAACTTGATACAAAACATTCTAAACAGAATGTTATTTTCGGGTTTAAAAAATATTTTGCGAAAAATGTTTGCCTAAAATATTTTCAATAACGTTTTAAAAACGTTTTCATGACCTTTATATAACCCGACATTTAAATGTTATTAACAGGTTTTGGAAAAAACATTTTAAGAACATTTCTGTGTTTGCTGGGTTCAAATATTTTAACATAATGTTATTTAAGTATTGACATATTTGGCAAAAATGTTTGCAAAAATAGTTTACAATAACATGTTTTGAAAACATTTAAAAATATTGTTACAGTGTGTTTTCATACAAAACGTTTTAAAACGTTATTATGACCTTTATATAACCCGACATTTTAATGTTATTAAAACGTTTTTACCAAAACCAAAATATAACGTATTCAAAACGTTTTTAAAACGTTTTTGTGTTTGCTAGGATGTTTCACCCAATACTAGTCTTTGTCAAAGACTACTCACTATCCCTCCCGACGATCCTTGTCAAGTGGGAAAATCGGGGGGATAACCAACGGGCCTTTCAGAAAGGCTAACCAAATACTACAAATTTATTGGTCTTGCTATTAGTTTTAAAATAATTGGACTCGTACGTCTCGTCCAATATTTTAAAACTCATAGCAAGGCCAATAAATTTGTAGTATTGGGTTCAAACCATCCAATTTTAGGCCTATATCACACTTGGGTCATCTACATTATGGCAACCCTCATCTATTGGCGGTGTTCAAAGTTCAAATCCTATTGCAAACAAATTTAGGTTATAGCTGCATTGTGAACCCTCAACTGCATTATGGGTATCTTCTTGTGATGGTGGTATCCAAGGTCAAATACTGAGGTCAAATGTCACTTGAGGACAATTTGTAAATTAAAATTTGGTCTCATTTGAACAGTTCAAATTATATTGCAACCAAATTTAGGTCATAGCTGCACTATGCAAAGCCTCATCTATTGGTGGTGTTCAAGGTCATAATATTGAGGTCAAATGTCATTTGAGGTCAACTTATAAAATACCATTAGACTTTTGGTCAAACTAAAATTAATAAGCTTCAGGCTTGTGATAATTATCGTACCCCTTTTCTTACTTCAGGGAGCAGTAGTTCCACCAGAAAACATACGACGTATCAACGGCTTTGCACAGGGTTTGGAATGGCTGAAAGACGAAACGGTGAGAATAATGAATTCGTCTTTCATTAAGAGATCCGCAGTGGGTTTCATAATATTACATGGGTATAAATAGGATATTCCAGTTAAAATCCCGAGGGTTGAAATCCATACACATGCTATGGAAGGCATGACACAGGGCGTGTGAATTTTAAATGATGGTAACTGAATGGGTGACTCTGTTCAGCTGGCTACTCATGAACTCGTTACCAGGTGGTCTAAGAGGGTGACACTAAATTCACGGTTGTTCTATTAGCAACGCAAAACCTATGAAAAATTCCGCTGGTTTACTAGCTAGCAAGTGAGGCCAGTTATCGATCCGTTATGAATAATTAATGTTCGACCCCTTGGATCATGTTAATTGATATTGGCAAATAACAACATTGTTAGTTTTGCGAACTCTGCCTGTTCAATGAGAGTATAGCGCTCCCCGGGGTAGCGCTCCCCCAAAACATCTGGCACAAACCAGGCGAAAACGATCCAGTTGTATACAGATACAACATGTTTTGAGGGGAAGTAGTCAAAACTACTGGTCCCGAGGTGTTGGATGATTTGACTACTTCCCGAAATGGAACATGTTGTATTTGTTTTACTATACCTCATAAATATTTTCACTAATCACGGTTAAAGTCAACACACACACCAGTTAACGTGCCGGCCAGCATGGTAAATAAACTTAATATTTTGCTTACTTGATTTTATTGGAGGATTTCTGTTCAATCAATTTACATTTTGACCTATATTATTCTAATTTTCTTTTTAACATTCCATAAATAGCATTTTGTTTCATAAAATGTCATATTAGCGTGTTATTATCCATCGGTAATCTCGGCAAAATAACTGCAGCAGACGCCATTTTCACGATAAACGCGTCTGCAGAATCACCGTTGTGTAGCATAATGCTACGTCTGAAGGAACGGTGACGCGCGGGGTCGAGACACCGTGTGGTAGTAGGGTGCGGAAGTTTTTACTACTTCCCCGCGTGCGCGTAATTGCACAGGCGCGGGGAAGTAGTCAAAATACCGTACTCGGACGCTAGCGTTATTAACCAATAAGATGTCTGGATTACCTAATAAATATTTATGAGGTATAATAACATGAAATGGCGGACGGGTAGGCCTATTCCCATCAGGCACCAGTGATATGTTTTTTTAAAGAAAGTCTACTAATTTGGTATGAAATGACATTTTGCAATAGCAAAGTCCAAATTAGGACTTGCTGTCAATAATATGAAGGAAATATGTGACAGAGGCAAGGTGTGAAACACAAGTAGTATTTGAAGTTACAATAACCTTTGATACCCGACCTGACCTTCCATCATGGCGCCTTATTCGTCTTATGTATTTCTATTATGCTCTCAAGAAAAATAAAATACCAATCTGCACTAAGCAGACAGCATGTTACTTGGCTCCCAGCATGAATTATTGATTTTATACGGAGGTAAAGAAATGCACAGTGTATGTGCAAGCCGTGCAACAATACTCCAAATATTTACGGTAAATCTGAATAGTGGTCACATGTTGACATATCATGTGTTCGGGAAATCACGTGGCAACATTTTAAGATTTCAGGCTTGTTTACTAGTTAATTGCCATTTGTACTCTTTATTATTTATCTTTGTTAATTAACATATATTTTAAATGCTGATAAATCGTGGTTAGCTGCCCATGATATCTGTTAAATTCAATGTTTTATGAATATAATTCTACCACGCTGAGGGGGTCACGCAGCAGAATTTCACACCACCTGACTTAGCTAGATTTCGAAGCTCTGCTCTTCAAATTCATGTAAATTTCAAAGTTTATACACTTAATATATTTAATACTAATTTTTGTTATAACCAACTGGTACACGAAATATACTAGCTTATTAACTATACAGAAAGGTGATTATGAGCCTTCACTCAGCAATTTGACATGCCCGGCATATGCATATGGATAACATGACTGTCGCCCTCAATACGTCTGGGCACAAATTTAAATAACAATACGCTATTTACATATCAATGCGGCCTCATGCTAATTAAAGCTGCCGCTTCCAGGAGTCCTTCCACGCTAAGACGCTGCGCTCTGTCACTGGTCCTTGTGTTTCCCTTTTGAAAAATTTCATGTCGAAGGTTGGTGCATGGTGTGAACCTTGACAACGACGCCATCACCCTTTAGACAGTCGAACATAAACTTAAGCCGAACATTAACGGAAAGTTAAGTGCCTCTAGCATGCATATTCAGTTAGCAACCTGGACAACAGATTCTTTTGTTTAGCAAGGCTCACTCAGTCATTTAATGTGGC
This sequence comes from Amphiura filiformis, assembly GCF_039555335.1. Taxonomy (NCBI): domain Eukaryota; kingdom Metazoa; phylum Echinodermata; class Ophiuroidea; order Amphilepidida; family Amphiuridae; genus Amphiura; species Amphiura filiformis. The sequence continues at coordinate 28,131,643 of NC_092642.1, forward strand.
AATACAAACGATCGAATTTGGTGTTGAAACGAGCTAAATTTTGAGTTACACCTTTTCAATGTAAAATTAATTTTCTCGGCCAAATTTCAGTAAATGTCAGGTCAAATTGTAGTGCTTGATACTTATTTTTTTTTCAAATCCTAGTGTTAAACTTAGGCTTGAAATTCAGTCATTTCGTGTAAGATTTTCGATTTTGATAGGCTTAAACTCTGCCCGCGAGCCTTTTCTTGGATCAACCTTTTAGCTTTTCAAAGTAATATAGTTCGCTAATGAAGGATTTTTCCCAACTTTCTAACGCACATCACCGTGAGCGATATATCATAGATTGTCAGAATTTACGTTTTGATTTCACCATTTTTTCACCGGCTGAAATTTTTTCAAAATCAACGCGTGAAATATACGGCTAATAATACTAGCATTGTGGATCGATATCCCTGGGTTTATAGGAATACCGGCATGATACAGTGTTGCCAGAACTTCAATATAGCAACGAAATTCCCAGGCCTAATAGCGCTCCTATACTGATCATGTTTATAGCACGATGAGGATATTTCATCATCACGTGAGTGATTCGGACCAATGTGTTGAAATTTGCTTCTCCTCAAAACAACTTTGCCCGAAGGCTTACATGCAATTGGGCAATATTTTAAACAAAACTTTCTTTTACAAAACATTATATTACGCTGTATGTTTTATGATCAATCACACTGTTTGGAACACACTTCCAAAGAAAAAACCTTCGTAACGCCCCGGCGTAACGCCCCAGACTTTCGTTATTTAAACGCCAGAAATAGATTGTCCTTATAAGAACCATCAGAGATTGTGGCTTATAAGAACCGTTCATTATCATTGTTAACTTAAACAGGTTTTTGTTTTTAAACATCTTTATAAATTGATTGTTTTTATGTTTGTTTGTAAATTTCGTGCTTTACGCGCTTTGAGTCCCTCATCAGAGATTGTGCCTTATAAGAACCATTCATTTTCATTGTTAACTTAAACAGGTTTTTGTTTTTAAACAAAAACCTGTTCAAGCAATTATTTAAAATTGCTTGCCTAAAAACAGAATAACTTGGATGTTAATACTTGACGTAGTGTTTCAATTGTCATGAAGGTGACTGGGTATGGTGCCTTTTGTTTGTGTTTGTTTGAAACTGCTTTTGGAAACCCACCGAAAGTCATAAGCCCTAATGAAGCTGCCAAAACAATACCAGGTTAAACATGGAAGTTTATAAAAACTTATTAAATAACCTTAAGGAAAAAAAAAAAAAAACATTTGTGGCAACAATAAGCCTTGCATTGAAAGTCATGGTTAAAGTGTGTTGATTACCACACCAAAGTTTCCCTACATACACCCCACTACCCACCTCACACAGCCCTGCACCCACCCCACCCTATAGGCCTACATGTACATGATATTACATAATAATTAGTTAGGGGAAAAAGTTCACTTTGGTGACCACTCTCTGGCTAGTAAGGTTTGACGATTGATTCGACTTCTATGGACCATTTAGAAAAAAATAGCCACCATGTCCCTCGCGAAAATCCGGCATTTTTCGCTAGAGGCCAAAATCAAAATGGCCGCCACCACCATTTTGAAAATTTAAGTTTTGAACCAGAGCACCTATAATCATGCACAAAGACACTTTTTCGGATATGTCGAGGACAAGGATTCCGATTCTGACATTAGTTTGACATTACGGCATCATTTTCACCCAGAAATCCAAGATGGTGGCCGGCACCATCTTGAAAAATTTAGTTTTGAACAAGAGGACCTTAAATCGTGCACAAAGACACTTTTTTGGATAAGTCGACCACAAGGATTTCAAATTTGACATTACTTTGACATTACGAACTCATATTTACCCAGAAATCTAAGATGGTGGCCGCCGGCACCATCTTGAAAAAAATAAGTTTTGAACCAGATTACCTAAAATCGTGTACAAAGACACTTTTTCCGGTAAGTCGACCCCAAGAAATCCGAATCTGACATTAATTTGACGTTACAAAATAATTTTTGCCCAGAATTCCAAGATGGCCCCCATTTGGTAGAGCGTAAATGTGATTTTTGAATGTGAGCAGAAGCATAAGTGTGTCATTTCCGCCTTATCTGGGGTTCATGTCTCTTATATGGGGTTTCAACTGCCTTATCTTGGGTTTACATCCCTTATCTAGGGATAAGGCGCCTTATTTGTGGTTTAGACGGCCTTATCCTGGGTTTACGTTCCTTACCTGTGGCTAAGATGCCTTAACCTTAGCATATCGCAGTCTAAACCCAGATAAGGCATATAAACCCCAGATAATGCGCCGTAACCCCAGATAAGCGACGTAGACCCCAAATAAAGCAGTCTAAACCCCAAATAAGGCGCCTTAACCCTAAATAAGGAACATAAACCCAAGAAAAGGCATCTAAACCCCACATAAGGTGCCTTAACTCTAGATAAGGGTTGTTAACCCCAGATAAGGGTCGTAAACCTCAGATAAGGCATCTAAACTCAAGATAAGGCGCCTTAACCCCAGATAAGAGACGAAAACTCAGATATGGCAGTCTAAACCCCAGATAAGGCGCCGTCTGGGGTTTACTTCTCTTATATTAGGTTTATGTTCCTTATTTATGGTTAAGACGCCTTATGTGGGGTTGGGACTGGTTTATCTGAGGTGTACGTCCCTTATCTGGGGTTACGGCGCCTTATCGGGGGTTTAAACTGTCATATCTGAGTTTACGTCTCTTATCTGGGGTTAAGGCGCCTTATCTTGGGTTTAGATGTCTTATCTGAGGTTTACGACCCTTATCTGGGGTTAACGACCCGTATCTAGTGTTTGGGCACCTTATGTGGGGTTTAGATGCCTTATCTTAGGTTTATGTTCCTCATTTAGGGTTAAAGCGCCTTATTTGGGGTTGGACTGCTTTATCGACGGTCTACGTCCCTTATCTGGGGTTACGGCGCATTATCTGGGGTTTAGATGCCTTATCTGGGTTTAGACTGCGATATGCTAAGGTTAAGGCATCTTAGCCACAGGTAAGGAACGTAAACCCAGGATAAGGCCGTCTAAACCACAGGTAAGGCGCCTTATCCCTAGATAAGGGATGCAAACCCAAGATAAGGCAGTTTAAACCCCATATAAGGGACATGAACCCCAGATAAGGCGGAAATGACACATTTATGCTTCTGCTTTCATTCAAAAATCACATTTACGCTCTACCAAATGGGGGCCATCTTGGATTTCTGGGCAAAAAATATTTTGTAACGTCAAATTAATGTCAGATTCGGATTTCTTGGAGTCGACTTACCAAAAAAAAGTGTCGTTGTACACGCTTTTAGGTAATCTGGTTCAAAACTTATTTTTTTCAAGATGGCGCCGGCGGCCACCATCTTGGATTTCTGGGTAAATATGAGTTCGTAATGTCAAAGTAATGTCAAATTTGAAATCCTTGTGGTCGACTTATCCAAAAAAGTGTCTTTGTACACGATTTAAGGTCCTCTTGTTCAAAACTAAATTTTTCAAAATGGTGCCGGCCACCATCTTGGATTTCTGGGTGAAAATGATGCCGTAATGTCAAACTAATGTCAGAATCGGAATCCTTGTACTCGACATATCCGAAAAAGTGTCTTTGTGCATGATTATAGGTGCTCTGGTTCAAAACTTAAATTTTCAAAATGGTGGTGGCGGCCATTTTGGATTTTGGCCTCTAGCGAAAAATGCCGGGATTTTCGCGAGGGACATGGTGGCTATTTTTTTCTAAATGGTCCATAGAAGTCGAATCAATCGTCAAACCTTACTAGCCAGAGAGTGGTCACCAAAGTGAACTTTTCCCCCTAACTAAATATATAGCATAGCTATACATTTAGGTATAGCGCTTAATTATGACAAATATGGTTAGGCCTATATATATATATAATATAGGCCTAAATTAAAAACAAACCCGAACACTGATGAATCTCTACAGAAACCCGAACACAAGTCTGAAGGGTGTAATGAAAATGGCAACCCGCGATGGGGGGGGCAGTGGGTAGGTCATACAAAATTCACATGGAGATAGGAGGGACAGAAGATTAAAATCCCTATAATAATACGCTAATTTTTCTAGGTTTGGACCGTGGATTTTCATGAACCTCAAGCGTGCGTCTCTTAATACGGACTAACCTAGGTAAACAAACACACAGACAGACAAAATGGTTTTCATAATCATGGAATCCATATAAATTGAAATTGCAGGCTATCACGGGAGCAAATTTTAAAATTCACCTCATTTACCAGAAAACCCAATTGGGGATTTGGGCTACCAAATCGCTAGTCGGGCAATCTTCATGATCTTTGCTTTTCAATGGAAAATTGCCCTGGATGACAACAATGAAAATATCGACTATTTCTGCTGGTTGCGCACGAGATAAAAGCACCGAATTTGACATTTTCAATGCATAAAGGGAAAAAGGGTAAAATAAAAACGGAAATTCTGACAAAACTATAATATATAGACCACACGATGTGCTTTACAGAGGTGGGAAATATCTTTCTTTAGCAAACTATATTAGTTTGAGACGCTAAAAATCAATTCCGTAAAAAGCTCGCAGGCGAACTCAAGGCCTATAAAAATCAAAAATATCACACTAAAAGATACAATTTGATGCTTAATTTTAACACCAGGATTTTTAAAAAAAATGCATATCCAAGCACCAAGTTTTTAACTGACATTACTGAAGAAAAAAAAATATTGCTTTATATTTGACCGAGAAAATTAATTTCATAGCAAAAAGGTGTATCTCTGAATTGTGCTGATTTTAACATGTATCGATCGACTTTTAGCGCGACTAAGCATTTCTAAAGAATCGGTTGTCCAGGTAGGTGACTGTATTCATTACTTATTTAGAAATACTAGGCTAATGACATGAAATTATTAGTTTCCCGTCACATTTTTTTCAGTGAAATATGAGGTCATGATTGATTTCATTATTAATTATTTTGGAAAATTTCATTAATGTCAAAACTCTCATTTACCTCATTGTACATAGCTATAAGTAAATCAATCAGACAGGAGTACATTGAAGGCGTCCAACGCATTGGCAGTTTATGGCGTCTATATATCAGTGACTTAACATCAAGATGCAAGCTGATGGCAGAGGGTCTGAATATCAGAAGTAAGAACGTTACGATTCATGAAAACAATCCGTACATAATACAACCAGATTCCACAACGGTCCGTGTATGTGACGTGCCCCTGTCGGTGAGTGACAGTTGCATACTCGGTGCTTTGAGAATGGTAGGAGCTGAAATCAGAGGAGAATGTAAGAAAGAACAATTGCGAGTTGGAGGTAAACTAGTCAAGTGCTTAACAGGGAATAGAAGAGTAGAAATAAAGAAACCTAAAGAACCGTTACCCAGATATGTTGCTATACTCGGCTTCAAAGCCAAGTTATACCACCAGGGGCAACCCAAGACAAGCGAAGTAACATGTAGTCACTGTCTGCAAAAAGGACACTATGTTGGCACATGTAAGAATGAAATAAAGTGTGCAATCTGCCAAAATGAAGGACATGCAAAGGGACTTGCCCGGATAAAGTATGCAATATACCAGATGTATACATTGCGCCTACACCAACAGAATCAGAACAAGAAACACAGTTATCACCTTCTGTGTTAAAGACGGCAGAGAACGTGTCAGTTCGTCCAAAGCAACAACAAGGACTTTTAAAACTAAGAGCTGGCAAACTGGAGTTTACTAAGAACCCTAGCATTAGAGACGAGTCTGACTCGTCAGATGATTCGCAGTCAGATGAATCTGTATATGAAGACACAAGTATGAGCGCAGTGACTCCGTCGCCTACCCAGATAGGTGAGAAGAGAAAACAGAAAAGCAAAAGTAACCATCAAAAGAGAAGGAACAGAGGATCAAGATCAAAAGGAAAAAGAAAGTAGTTGTGTTAAAAGATGTAATGTTGATCAAATGTGAATAAACTCTAATACCTATGAATAGAAATTACGTACACTTTGTATCCCTAAATGTTAGGGGGTTACGAAATAAAGAAAAACGTAACATTTTATATAAGTGGTTAAAAAATCAAGAAACCGATATTTGCTTCCTTCAGGAAACATATCTTGATAAAAACTTGGAAAATATTATATCCAAAGAATGGAACATGGAAATAATTAGTTCTTTTGGAACCAATAGAAGCAAAGGTGTTACAATACTATATAAAAGTAAGCTTGATATTGCAATAGAAAAAATATGTGTAACAGATGATGGTAGAAGAATTTTAGTTAATATGTCTATAGAAAATAAGAAATTTACACTGGTTAATTTGTATGCGCCAACAAAAAAGATGTATAAAGATATGTTTTTCAAAAAGACATTTCACTGGATTAGAAGACATGCAAAATATGCTTTGATTGTTGGAGGCGATTTTAATTGCGTTCAAAATAAAATTAAAGATACTAAAGGTGTCAAAGGAAACTATGAACAATGTAAATACTTGCAAAAAATGATTAAGAGTTTGAAGCTTTTAGATATATGGAGAAAAATATGGCCTGAAAAAAGGCAATTTACCTGGCGTCAGTTATCACTAGGTATAGCTTCAAGATTAGATTATTGGTTAATTTCTACAAGATTACAAGAAAAACTGATATTAGACCCTCCATAAAATCAGATCATAACGCAATCTCATTGAAATTGAAAATTAAAACAATAAAATCAGGTCCTGGTTACTGGAAATTCAATTCATCACTCACTGAAGACCAAAATTACAAACAAGATCTAAGACAGGTAATAAGTAAATGCCAGAAGGACGGTGAACGACAGCAATTGTCCAAACAACTAATATGGGAGTTGTGTAAAAGAAAAATAAGAGATTTCACTATTGATTATTGTAAGAAAAAGTCCAAATGTAAAAACAATCTTCTGGAACACTTAGAAAAAGATGATCAACTATTCGAAAATCAAATGGACAGCGATGCTAATTTATACAAACACGAATATATTGAAGCCAAAGCAAAACTAAAAAAAAGATACAAAGAAATTACCAAAGGGGCAATTATTAGAGCTAGAGTAAAATGGTATGAAGAGGGTGAAACCAATTCAAAATACTTTATGGGCCTTGAAAAACATAAAGTAGTCAAAAATTCAATTACGGAGCTTAAGTCGAAAAATGGTAAAAGTATTACGAATATAGATGATATACTCAATGAGACAGTAGAATATTACAGTAATTTGTATAAGTCAAAGGAAATTAAAGATGAAGATATTGACTCGTATGTCAATAATATTCGTGTAGAAACATTGACAAATGAAGAATCAGATATATGTGAAGGTATGATAACTGTAAATGAGTGTACAAAAGCTGTCCAACAGTTAAAAATAAACCGGTCTCCTGGAAGTGACGGTTTAACTTCAGAATTCTACAAATGTTTCTGGGAGGATATTAAAGTAATGGTAACTGATTCATTAAATGAAGGTTTTGAAAATGGTGAAATGTCTTTTTCTCAAAGAAGAGGGATAATCAATTTACTTTACAAAAAGGGTGAAAAAATAATTTAGATAATTTTCGTCCAATATCTCTGTTAAATTATGACTATAAGATATGTACTAAAGTATTGGCATCACGTGTTCAAAATGTCCTGAACAAAATAATTAGTGTTGATCAATGTGGTTATGTTAAGGGTAGATTTATTGGTCAAAACATAAGAATGATTGAAGATGTTATTGAATATTGCAACGAAATGGATAATGAATGTGCTGTTCTCTTTATTGATTTTCAAAAAGCTTTCGATTCGTTAGAAATTAACTTCTTGTTAACGTGTCTTGAAAGGTTTGGTTTTGGGGTACAATTTTTAAATTGGGTTAAAACCATATATGCCAATATAAATAGTTGCATTTCTATGAATGGGTGGCTATCAAAGTCGTTTAAACTACACAGAGGTATTCGTCAAGGATGTCCTCTTTCAGCTTTGTTATTTATTATGGCTGCTGAATATATGTCAACATGCATTAGAAATAACGATAATATAAAAGGTGTCACATTTAATAATGATCTAGAATTGCAAATTAAAATTGTCCAATTAGCTGACGACACTACGGTTTTTGTTAATGACATGGTTTCTGCAAACAATGTCATGAAAGAAATAGAAAGATTTAGTTCTGTATCTGGTGTTATAATGAATAAGAAAAAAACAGAAGCTATATGGCTGGGCAAAAACAAACCACCTGGTTTAAATAAAGAGATCAAATGGACGGAAGATCCAGTAAAATGCCTTGGAATATATTTTGGTAAAAATAAAAAAAAAGTCGAGGAACTCAATTGGGAACCAAAATTGAAAAAATTAGAAAAATTACTGAATTGTTGGAAAGCCAGAAAGTTGACATATTACGGTAAAGTCAATATTATTAAATCAGTAGGTATTTCACAAATATTGTACAATGCTAGTTGTATACATGTCCCTGATTACGTTTTTAAAACTGTTAATAAACACATATTTACCTTCCTTTGGGGTTCAGGTACAGAAAAAGTAAAGAGAAAAACTATTACTGGTTGCATGGAGCAAGGTGGGATGAAAATGATCAATCTTGAACATCAAGTACAGGCACTTAAAATAAAATGGGTATCTAGAATGTTAGATGGAAATGACAATGCGATTTGGAAAAGAATATCAAAGTACTGGTTTGAACCACTTGGTGGGCTATCGTTAGTACTTGAATTTAATTGTAAGAGTGCTGATGTAAAAAACATGGTGTACAAGGATTTTCCACTTTTCTACAAAGATGTATTGGAAGCTTGGTATTATATGCAGGGAAACAAGATGAAAGATTCTAATGTTAATACAAACACAATTTTGTGGGGAAATAGCCACGTGAAATGTAAAGGTAAAATATTATTATTCAAAGAGTGGATCAATGCCGGTATTATTTATTTGAAAGATATTATAGTAGAAGACAGATTTCTAAATTTAAAAGAGTTATCACGAATGGTTGTAAGCCCTATGAATATATTTAACCTTCACAAAATAATTGAGGCAATCCCAAAAACTTGGAAGTTAAAAATTAAGGAAAAAGGTTATATTCTTGTGAGAGAATTCCCAGTTCATTAGTTGAGTTAAAAAACAAGAAAGTTAAACACATTTCCTTACTAAAAACAAAAGAAATATATAATATTTTAAGTACATGTTTCGAGAAACCAGTTTGCATCCAATACTGGGATAAACAATTAAATGTTGTAGACAAGCCGTGGAATAAAATCTTTTTATTTAAAATCCGAAATAGACTGATTAATAAATTAGGGCATTTTCAATTCAATGTTCTTTATAATCTCATTCCATGTAGAAGAAATCTCCACAAATGGAAACTTAGTGACATTGATATTTGTGACTTTTGTAATTGTACTGACAACTATGAACATTTCTTTATAACATGTTCAAAAAATAAATCGTTTTGGAAGCAATTTTCCGCCTTTATATGCCATATTCAAAATATTAGAGTGTTTAATATATGTTTAGAAAAAGTTATTTGTGGATGGCATATTGACAAATCTGAATACAATTTATCAAATATTTTGATTATTTTAGGCGCTTATTCAATTTATAAATCAAAAATCATATATAATGATACGAACAAAATCATTCCAATTTCGAGTTTATTTATTCAAGAAATTAAAAACATTGACCAAATAATTTCAAACACGAAAAGAAAGTTAAGAATCGACATTGATTCAAATGGTTGGCAGTACGGTAAAGTGTACTGGAATGTTATGTAATCTTGTCTTAAACTATGAGGTTCTAATATGTATAGACCTGTAAAATGATAACATGGGTGTATTGAACATGTAATCCCAATCAAAAAATATTGTATGATAATAATACATGTAGGCCCATTATGGATAGGCCTGTAAGATGATAACATGAGGTATTAAACATGAAATCCCAATCAAAAAATATTGTATGATAATAATACATGTAGGCCCAATGTAGGCCTGTAAGATGATAACATGATGTATTGAACATGAAATCCCAATCAAAAATATTGTATGATAATAATATACATGTAGGCCCTATATGTATAGGCCTGTAAAATGATAACATAATGTATTGAACATGAAATCCCAATCAAAAAATATTGTATGATAATAATACATATAGGCCCAATATGTATAGGCCTGTAAAATGATAACATGATGTATTGAATATGAAATTCCAAATCAAAAATATTGTATGATAATAATATGAGTAATGTCAAGTGAAGCATGATATTATGTATTAATTATGATATAATAAGGATATATGGAAAAGAGATAATAACAAAGAAATAAAGGCAATTTGCCGCACCTCTTTGAGGTTAAAGATAAAAAAACAAAAAAACTCTCATTTACCTATATTGTTTAAAACGAAAGACCATCTCAAAATGGGTATTAATGCTTAGATCATCATTACAGACATTTTGCATCAGATTGAGAAAATATTTAAATTTGTTTTTACTAAAATAAAAAGAAATTTGCAATTTTTGTAATCACTAGAAACATGACGAGGTAATTCTCAAATTTTCATTATTTACTATACTCACCCTCTACCCCTCACAGTGTCATCGCCCCGATATCTCCATGGTAGAAATCTCCATGGTAGGTTGAATCCACAGCCACGAAAGGTCCGACCTTATGAGACGCATATAATTAGCCAAGTGACCTGACTAAGGTTACTAACAATAGCCGGGGTAATTGATTTCTCGCTGTGTGAGTAAGCTTGTATACGACATTGCGATCAATGGTCATACACATTATACTGCCTCCATTCTGAGACGAATATAGGCCTACCTATGCGCGCTGTAGTCCATACAGGACCAACGCAATATAAAATTAGCGATTTTGGTCAGATTTTGAGTTCAAGACTCACGGCCGTTTCCCAAAGCGCAAACTAGCGACTATCATATCTGTTCAACACGTATTTTCAAGTGTATGAGACCAGATCTGGTTTCTTGAGACGAAATCATTTACGGGAGATATTCATCATTTTCGAAGATTTTCGTCTGATATCAAAATCGGGCAAAGCAATTCACGTGTATCGATCCCGTGTATTCATTTTAGTGTCTCTGCTGCACCAAATAATTATTAGCCAGGCGATGTCGGTGTGCCCCTACAACTAAGAAAAACCTGCTGATTATGATCAACAGGGGATGTCAGACATTTTGAGAGTTTCAATTTTGATTATTTCCATCTCAATTTTCAGATAATTGACTTTTTTATGAAAATAATGAAAGTTTTGGTCAAATTGAAAAGGTTAAGCGGGCGAGTGACGGGAAACTAATCATTTCATTTCATTATGCCGTTGCGTACAGTGGCGACGCTATGGGGGGGGCATCCGCCCCAATAAATGTTTCTTCCCCCACCCAGTTTTCCCCCTCCCCCACTTTTGATACAAAACACCCACAATTACGTAAATTTCCATTTTTGCGGCAATTATGCGCAACATTTGTCGCAAAATTACTTAAATTTCCACTTTTGCGGCAATTTTGCGCACAATTTGTCGATTTTGCCCCCCCCCCCGAAAACCAATTCCTGGTGACGTCACTGGTTGCATATAGTATTTTCTTTAGTTTGAAACAAAAATGTGATATTAGACCTATATGCAAAGGTCAAATTAGTTGGATTTTTTTTTAAAAGTAGGGGCCTATGTGTCAGCTGATTTATTACAGCGCACATGATTTCCTGTGCGGGTCATTTTTGTTTTCAAGCAACATATTTTTCGAGAGTACACTTCTTTCAAACTCACCCTGTAGCCTATTTTATTCCCGGTGTAGGTAGATGCTATATTTACGGATGTCGTTTTGTCCAAACATAGGACAGAAGTAGAGGAGGTAGCAGACCACCTTCAGGCTTGCCCGGTCGACGGCAAAGCTATGATGACTCGGTACGACTCGAAACTCATCGATTGGTGGAATCCAGCCCAAGCTAAACTGATCGCAAGCAAGGAATACATTGAGATATGCAATGACATCAAAGTTACGCACGGTAAGCATATGGATCACAGATCGTGTAAGGGACTGTGCAATAATTATGAGCCCGAGGGTAAAAAATAATCATTCAGAAATACTGAATATCAAAGAGGTAGCTATTTGAATGGGCAACGTCAGTGAACAAGCAACCTGAGATAATACGCTATGCTGTGTAGAAAACAAAAACCTGTTTTGGTCAATTTCCGTGGAATCCATGCAGTCCCGAGTACATCTCCAATATGTTTTACAGAGCCCATTCTGTTTAAGAGCTCCTTGACTCCTTCAATTATTAGTTGTCTCGCAGTTACATTGGTGCATGTTTACCGTGATTTATTTTGGAAAAACCTCTTTTTTTTTTTTTTTGTTACTTTTTTGAGTGAAAAAAGACCTACATTTTGGATCTCTTTTGCACATCTTCATTAAGGTTTTATTTCAATGTTTTGTTTGTTTGAAATTGCTCAAAGAATATCTAAATTTACATATTTTGTGATGTTTTTCATTTTTCTGCCTCCACAGGAGGAGGTAGTATGTTTTAGAATTGACATTTAAAATGCCGCACATTGCGCGGCATATAGGCCGATTGTACAAATTTATATTCTGGCATGAGGGGAAAATTTCCGCAGTCAGAACTCTTGCCCCACCCCGTTACCCCCAGAAAAAACCCAAAATTACAAAAATTTCCACTTTTTGCGGTAATTTTGGTCAAAATTGGTTGATTTTGCCCCCCACCCCATAAAAATCACTTTGCCCCCCTAATGCCCTCCCCCCCGGAAAAAATCCTGGCGTCTCCACTGGTTGGAAAGACCAAATACAACAGGATTCTCAGCTCCTCGTCGGCAAGGCAGAACAGCTTGTAAACAACGGACATGAATGGAGGCGGCGCGGCGCTTTTACAGGAAAGCCACGCGCTTGTAAGTCAAGTAAGTCAAAGACGAACTCCCCGCACCCACCCACACACACACACCCGACCACCACCAACCAACCACCAGCACCAAACACTCACCCACATTTGTTGCATAATTGTGCCAAATTTGGGGATCATTGTGTTTTTATTATAACATACAATAACATTTCTTATTCATTATTTTTTCTTTTATTTGTACAGGTCACCAGCCTGGATATGACCCTGAAGACTTCTGCATTGGTATCTAAATTATTGCTACAATAAAAATTATAATAAAATAATCGAAGTATGCATATATATTTGCAAGGGGCAGGTGATTAATATTGTCATTAAAACAGCTGGAATAGGGGAAACAAGCAACAAGGAAATTTTATAAACACATTTTAGCAAACAATAAAATGAGTTGTTTGTATTAAAAGCTTAAAAGAGTAATTTCCAGTAACTAAATAGCGCCACCAATTTTGTCAATAATAGATACATTTTATATCCGAAAAAGCTGTAAAAATGCTATAAAAGTGAATAATTTTGTAAAAGAGGGAAAATTAAAGTTGAGAATGACTCAAAAGCATCTGTATACATTAGCATGATATCACATTTAGCTGTTCAGGCCTAAAATTTGGTTGTACATGATGTTTTGTTTGGAAAAACTAATAAATGATCCCATCAAACAACCGTGAAGTAGAAGCAGGGAGATAAATAAGAATAATTTACTGGTGTCTGCAATTTTAATTATTGCTTGTTACTCGGGAAGGATAAGTTGCAGATAGGTCAAACTTTTGTTGTTGTAATTCATGCCCGAAAACGGGCTTTTATTCAAATCATTTCATTCGTTGCAAATAAAACAGTACAATAATGACACAAGCACAAAAAAGAATATACAATACAGACAGATGCCAGAGGGGTAAAGGGCTCAACAGACTACAGATTTGATGCAGAACACTTGGAGTCTGCAGCGAGCTTTAGTCAATAATTATTGTAAAACACAATACGATATTCAATATTCACCACCGAACCGAGACAAGCATATAAATGGGGTCATGAAATTAATATGAATTTAAAAATCCAGTACAATTTTATGGATTTAACATTATACATGTAATAATACAAATAGGCTAACTAAGATAACCAAGATGGTCGTGTGTCTTGAGCTCGCCACCAAAAAAAGGTGGCGACGTTACATTTTGCCAAAGTCGACTCAAAACAAATGATGATATCTCTGTCAAGCAAGAAGTTATTGTCATGCTTGTGGTCTCATTTTATTGCTAAATAAAATGCACTTTCAACCCTGTAAAAAGAAATACTTGAACGTTTTTAATACTGACACTGTGCTTCATAGAATGCAGTTCTATGGGAGGACATTATCATAATTTGACCTACAAAGACAACAAATTTGGCCGATTCCATTTAGGTGCCAGTTAAGACAGGTTTTAAAAAAATTAACCAATTTCATATTATAAGATCGTACATTATACATACTGACTGACTCTTGTATTCGACAACACTTTATGAATGAACAAAGTTCGAAATTGGACGGAAAAGCTGTATATTAGAATATCATAATAATTTTACATGCACATTCTGTCACGCAAAGACGAATTTTGTGAAATAAAGTAATTGTTGATCAAAAATCCATTTCCGTTTTTAATTTATTTGTGTTTAATGAGTCTCCTTCCAGCCATCGAGACAAAAAAAAATCTATTTTTATCTCGATGGTCCAGTAAACTGCGATACTTTGCGCGTCACATTGCATGGTAATTTGATGTTCAGATGACTTCAATGTGAGGTTTAGTTTTTCAGCTGCCATTTGCGCTATCTTCATGCGATGAAACTGAAAATCAAAATAATTGAAAACAATCTGTAAATATTTATATTCTTTTAGTATCTTGTATTAATTTACATATGAAAAGGTTTGGTTACGATTCTTTCGTATAGCTTAAATCGAGCAAGGTAATTTCATAGTAGGGGCCTACCGGGTCACATAAGAGGGCACTATTCGAAAAGGCTGTATACCTGCGTATAGTAGAGTATAATCGTGCGTGTTCGATTTTAGTGCAGCGTATACCGCAGCGAGGAAAAAGCGTAGACAGAGGAGCAGAAAGAAGAGAAAAGAACAAAAAGAAACCATTCTCAAAAGTGGAAGAGGACCTCAGCATATTGCAAAGCTGAACCGGAAGAAATCAAGAATGCACCAAATAAGACAAAAAGACGGTGTCTTAACAAATGACAGACAAGAGATACTTAATGTATGCGCAGCTGACTTTTATCAAGACCTGTAGTTCCAAATCAAATGAGGCAAAACCAAATACAATATCACCAGACATATTAGCCATCCCAAGTATAACACAAAAAGAAGTGGAAATGGCTGTAAAGGAGATGAAAGACAGTAAAGCACCAGGAACAGATGACATTACTAGTGATATAATCAAGATTGGAGGAGAGGGGGTTACTCAACATTTAGTTGGACTCTATAACCAAATATTGGATGAAAAAAGCATACCTGTTTGCTGGAATGATGCAAAAGTGATTCTCCTTTACAAGAAAGCGGGTAAAAAACAGACATAAAAACTACAGACCTATCAGACTGTTATCACATGTGTACACAATTTTCACAAGGATAATACAGAACAGAATAAAAGGAGTTCTTGATGAAAACCAACCAAGAGAACAGGCAGGCTTCAGAAGTGGACATTCAACAGTAGACCATCTGCATGCCATCAACCAACTTATTGAGAAGGCAAATGAATATAATTTGAAGCTATGCATTGGCTATATAGACTATGAGAAGGCCGTTGACTCAGTGGACCTCTTTACAGCACTACGTAAAGTTGGAGTCAATGAAGGTTATGTCCAAATTCTTGAGGACATAATACCGGTACACAAATACCACAGCCAAAATCCACATTGAACATGTTGAAAACGATGTCTCAAAAACAATCCAAATTCAGCGTGGTGTGAGACAGGGAGACACAATATCCGCCAAAATATTCACTACAGCAATGGAGATATATTCAGAAAGCTGAACCTACAGGAGAGGGGGATCAACATAGACGGCGAGAAACTAACAGATCTGAGATTCGCAGATGATGTAGCTTTGGTGACAAGATCAGTAAAGGATATGGAGGTCCATTTAAATGATCTGAATATAAGGAAGTAAAAGGATTGGACTGAACATACACAAGGGCAAAACAAAATATATGACAAATCACCAGTCAGAGGATGTCATTGTAGTTGAAGGCGGTGTTATCGAAAAGGTGGATGGTTATAAATATCTCGGCCAAACAGTGAAGATGGAGGACAACACGAGGGAAGATGCTTTGATCAGAATAAAGGCAGGTTGGAGTTGCTTTGGAAGATTCAAGGACATTCTATATAATAAGAAGTTACCAATGTATCTGAGAAGTAGAATGTTTAACCAATGTGTATTGCCAACAATGACATATGGGGCAGAAACATGGACAACAACCAAGTACCTGGAACAGAAACTACAAACAGCCCAATGAGCAACGGAAAGGAAGACGCCAAACTCAAGTCAAAGATATGGTTAAACTCAAAGAAGCGAAATGGAGATGGGCAGGTCACCTTGCACGAAGGGAAGATAACAGGTGGACTAAACGGCTTACAGAATGGCAACCAAGAACAGGGAAATTAAAGAGCTAGAGGAAGACAGAAGAGGAGGTGGCGTGATAACATTACTGCCTACATGGGACCTACATCGACAACAAATGCAAGAGACAGAGAACAGTGGAAGAATCATGAAGAGGGCTACGTCCAACAATGGTCGAACACAGCCTGGTGAGGTGAGGTGAGGATACCGTCCTAATTTTAAAACTAAACTATATGTGGGTAAATTTATTTTTTTAATAGATGCACTATCTAATTCTGCACATTATAACACCTCATTGAATGCAATGTGACCTCCAGAAGTAAAGTTACAACATTTGATTAGACAAAGGTTCAGTTTTAAATCTCAACCCTATGTCCCGAGTCATTTTCAAGAAATTAGCTGTTACTATTTTGTTTTAAATGTGTTAGAGACCGCTAATTATCTTGTTTGTCGCCCTCCTGAAGCTAGCATAAGTGTTGGTCTCGATCATGATGCAGTCATGTCTACAGTAGAATTCATCTCGACCTTTGCAGGACTATTTAACCCCCATTAAAAGCTATTAAACCAAGTTAACACTCATTGAAACAGCTCAACTGATTAAATCGGATCTTCTCTGGTTGTGCACATTGTGTCTGTTTTATATGTGCGGTAACGCTATGAGGTGCTATAATACAGCTTCAGTTGGGTAACTGATTATAAAGGAAACGCAAGGAAACAATGGTATGTGGACCTTTGTTCACGAAATAAGACAATGGCCTGCTTTTTGTTAACCAGCATTCTTGAAAATCGGTTTGGAAATAATTTCTTCATATTTTTGGTGTTATCTGTCGTTTACATATCCTTCCTAAAACACAAAAGTGCGACTATTTCCAAACACCTAAATTAGCTAAAAATTTAGGACATGTTACAAAACTATATTTTTTAGAATTTCATAGAATAGTTTAAATGTAGCTTGTACCGGTTTTTGTGGCATCCTTCAGAACGGAGCGGTCCGTTACCAATATAGCTCAATATTTTCGGTCAAATCTCCATTCAATTAACACGGGGAGTTGGCTAGCTATGAGCTAGCTATGCTTTGTCCTCACTCATATTCTACGAAAGTGCGACTATTTCTGAACATCTAACCTAGCTGTAATTTTAGGTCATGTTAGAGAAATATATTTGCTAGGAGTTTGGAGAATAGTTTAAATATTGGCTGGTTATTTTTCACACAGTGATGTTAACTAGGCAAATGCAACATACACTATTTGTAAAGGTCGCGCGTCAATGGTGAGAGCACTGTGTATTGTGTATAGGATTAACGGACAGTAACTGCAGTATGTTCCAGTCGACTTGTGCTCCTTCGTGACAAATGTGATGCGATCAAGCAATTAGAATAACAGTTATATTTTAATCACGGATTCAAATATTTTCTAGGGAGACTCCCGTTTTAATGTTTGGAGATTAGTCAACAGAACTGGCAAAAACCTTAAATTTCCACGTTTGCTATTTTTGGCAATATCAGGATTTTTATAGAAAGAAAAGTCTTGTTTTTGTCAAAAATAAGACATATTTGACCACGCATTTTAAATAAACTAAAACCTTTACAGCCCAACAGACATGGTTTAATGAACTGGTAGTTTGTGTTCTATTACTGTTCCAAAAGGCAGCATTCTCCATACTTTAATTCCCGAGAAAATATAAAAAATACAACAATATCTCATTTCAGCCTCTTATTTCCCTTAACAAAAACGACTCAATTTCAGCAGGTGACTCTAGACCCGCATTGATATTATGCTAATGCTGTTACGTAATCATCTGTGTGATATAATCTTTACATGTGTTGTTTGAAAGACAAAGGTACAGTGTTTATGTAATCATTGAGAAATGCCATGAAAACAATCCACATATGACGTCACAAGTCAGCCTTAATGTACGATTTCCGTCAAATTTTGATTTTGTTATTCTTTATTCAAAATGTTGAAATAATATTAGTTATACTGACTGAGTGACTCTTGTATTCGACGACACTTTATGAATGAACAAAGTTCGAAATTGGACGGAAAAGCTGTATATTAGAATATCATAATAATTTTACATGCACATTCTGTCACGCAAAGACGAATTTTGTGAAATAAAGTAATTGTTGATCAAAAATCCATTTCCGGTTTAAATTTATTTGTGTTTAATGAGTCTCCCTTCCAGCCATCGAGATAAAAAAAGTATATTTTTTTTATCTCGATGGTCCAGTAAACTGCGCGTCACATTGCATTGTAATTTGATGTTCAGATTACTTCGATGTGAGGCTTAGTTTTTCAGCTGCCATTTGCGCTATCTTAATGCGATGAAACTGAAAATCAAAATAATTGAAAACACTCTGTAAATATTTATATTGTTATAGTATCTTGTATTAATTTACATATGAAAAGGTTTGGTTACAAAACGATTCTCTCGTATCGAGCAAGGTAATTTAGCTTAATTTCATAGTACCGGGTCACATAAGAGGGCACTATTCGAATAGGCCGTATCGGGGCCGTATACCTGCGTATAGTATAATCGTGCGTGTTCGATTTTAGTGCAGCGTATACCGTCCTAATTTTAAAACTAAACCATATGCCGGTAAATTTATTATTTCAAATTAATAGATGCACTATCTAATATTATTCTGCACATTATGACATCTCATTGAATGCAATGTGACCTCCAGAAGTAAAGTTACAAGCATTTGATTAGACAAAGGTTCAGTTTTAAAATTGGCAAACTGACCTACTGAACCTTCTGAAGTTGTAGTCAGCAGGGCGAAACCCGCAGAACTATTTGGTAACCGGCAAGCTAGAGGTTTTTCTTGAAAATATCTAAAGATGGGGCTGATATAGTGGTTTGAGTGAGGGATTCCATGCTCTTCCAGTTCTCGGGAAAATGAGTTTTTAATAGACATCCTTCTTAATGAATGGAATTTCAACATGTAGGTGGTGGTTTCTTCTTAAACCCGCAGCAGAAGAGGTTTGAATGTACTAGTAGGCTTCTTTGTTGATTCCGACCAACTCATTTTGGATTTTGTAAAACATAGCTAAACGATTTCTCTCCCTCCTGACAGCTAGAGTGTCCCATCCGAGATCTTCCAGCATTTGAGTGACACTACTTTCTCTTTCGTAATCCCCTGTGCAAAATCTTGCAGCTTTTCTCTGCACACTTTCGGCTTCTTTATTAGCCCTGCTCTGTAAGGATCCCATGCACAACCAGCGTACTCTAGGACTGGACGCACTAACGTTGCTGTGTTTGCAACAATGTTCTCTCCAGTTCAGCTTGTTATCCAGCTGCACCCCTAAGTAAGGATTTGAGTTTGGCTGATGTAAAACTTGCCCGCAGAAAACATAGTCTCTGTGTAGAGGGTTT
Organism: Amphiura filiformis; assembly: GCF_039555335.1. Classification (NCBI taxonomy): domain Eukaryota; kingdom Metazoa; phylum Echinodermata; class Ophiuroidea; order Amphilepidida; family Amphiuridae; genus Amphiura; species Amphiura filiformis. The sequence continues at coordinate 28,151,491 of NC_092642.1, forward strand.
CTCTTCAAGGAAATTTCCATGACCGTGCATTTGGAAGGGTTAAAGCTCATCTTCCACGTCTCCTGTCATGTTTCAAGAGATCTTAGATCAGCTTGTAGAGAATTCATGTCCCTTTCATCTGACACTGTAGAGTACACTAGGCAGTCGTCTGCGAAGAGCCTTACTTGGTTGTTCAACATGTCCGTGAGGTCGTTTATATAGGTTAAAAACAACAACAGCCCCAACACCGTCCCCTGTGGTACTCCAGAAAGGACCTCTTTGGGTGATGAAAAGTTGCCCTCACATGCAACTCTCTGGATCCTATTTGTTAAGAAACTTCTGATCCATTGATAAAGGTTGTTTCTAATCCCATAATGATGAAGCTTATTCAGTAGGCGTTCATGAGGAGAAGTCAAGAACTGCCATATGCACTGAATCCCCTTGTTCCAAAGCTCTTGCAATATCATCAACAGTTAAAATGAGTTGACCTTTTTTTAGGCATTACTTGCATATAGGCACAATAGGGTTGGGGGCTGTTTCCAACATTTGTTGAATTCTCACGACAAGTGTCTCAGTAAAGTTCCCAAAAGCCACTAGCAACTTAGCAAGTACATGTATCTTTGGTGACATCCGCTATCTCTAAGGTCCGCTATCTCTAAGGTTCGCTATCTCTAAGGTTCGCTATCACTAACGTGTAAAGTCTATGGAGATCAGAATCCCGCTATCTCTAATAGAAAAAGGTTCGCTATACCTAAAAAGGTCCGCTACTTCTAAGGTTCGATATCACTTATTTAAATCACTTTAAATAAGGTTCGCTATCACTAATTTAAAATAAGGTTCGCTATCACTAATTTTGAATAAGGTTCGCTATCTATATGGTTCGTTATCACTAATTCCAATAAAGGTCCGCTATACCTAAGGTTCGCTATCACTAATTTTGTTTAAGGTTCGCTATCCCTAATTAATTAAGGTTCGCTATCTCTAAGGTTCGTTATCACTAATTTCGATTAGGGTTCGCTATACCTAAGGTTCGTTATCACTAATCTTAAATAAGGTCCGCTATCTCTAATTTTAAAAAAGGTCCGCTATCTCTAATTTCAAATAAGGTCCGCTATATCTAATTTTAAATAAGGTCCGCTATCTCTAATTTCAAATAAGGCCCGCTATCTCTAATTTTAAACAGCGCCCGCTATTCCTAATTTCAAATAAAGCCCACTGTAGGCCTACATCTTTAATTTTCAATAAGGTTCGCTCTTTCTAATTTAAATTAGTCCACTATCTCTAACTTAAAAATTATTTTAAATAAAGCGGGAAAAGCGCCCTCGAGTTAAATAGTTTATACGGGTGAAAATATACACATAAAGTATACGAACTCTTAAAAAAAAGACACTAAAACTAAATTACAAGATAAAGAAGTCAATAGATAGAGAGAGCTCGTAGTGGCTGGACTCTGCTCCCAGAGTAACCCAGACTCCATTAATAGAGTCACCCTGACTCCATTACAGGGTCACTCCAAAGTCCGAAAAAAAAGACAAAATAATGATACACATAGATGTACATCAAGATAAAAATTCAAAGTATAGACCTATCGGAATAGGAGACTTTACTCTGAGTTTCACGCCATAGGCGATTGTCAGACGACACGATGGAGAAAATTCGGCTTGACCACCATTCCCTTGGAATGGGAGAATATACATTCCATGGTGTCAAGAGCCAAGAAATTGCAGAGTCTGACTCCTTTGAAGAGTCATAAATTTCTTGACTCCGTCGACGGCTCTGAATGTAGAGTCAATTGACCCCACAGGTAGAGTCAACTGACTCTCCTGTGATAATCAGGTGACTCCTTTGGAGAGTCAGTGCTAGTTTACTCCACTTATAGAGTCACTTGACTCTAGTTTGGCTTTCAGTGCATAGTGTTGGTCACCGTCTATCGGGTTCTAATAGGCGGTAAACTGGTTAAGCCATACAAAGGTCAAAGGTCTGGGTTTATTTGGTGTTTTTATAAACAATTGCGAAGTAAATCTAGCAAGAGTGAAATTAGAAGCTTTTCACAAAGTCGTGACAATAAGGTGCCCCCGCCGTAGCGGGCGCCCCAAAAATGTAGTTTTGATGTTCTTTAAAAATTATTTTCCCCCTTGCTCCCCTTCGTTCCATTTCCGGGTCCATTTCCCCGCCCCGGTCCATTTCCTTCTTCTTTTTCCTTCTTCTCAATTTCTTCCCCTTTCTCTCATTCCTTTCCCCTTCTTTAAATTACTCCCCCTAAATTACTTCCCCTTCTGTTCCTTAAGTTTCCCTTACTTGTCTTTTCCTCTTCATTTAGTGTTCCAATTAATTCCTTCCCCTTTCTCTCATTCCTTCCCTTTAAATTACTTCCCCTTCTCTTAAGGCGTGTTTCTATTGGGACCGTTTACCGGTAAAAAGACGGTAAAGGGATTATTTCTGCTCAATAGAAACTGACCTTCCCCGCTATTTACCGGTAAACAGGGGCGAGTTTTTACCGGTAACGTTTTCCTTCTTGAGGAAGGAAAATAGCGGGGACGCTTACCGGTAAACGTCAATAGAAACTCACTCCGTTCCGATTGAATGCGCATACAGGGAAGAAAACGGAAGTTGAGTCGCGAAATTGACCTCTGCATCATCAATGAGCTAGCTTGTTTATACCATGATTATACCATTCCGTTCGCAAAATTTCTTAGGCCTAATCACATACAAATATTTGACTCACTTGCTATAAATAAAGTAAATGGAAGAAATATTCATAATGCATTATCCCTGCATTATACATATTATGCTAAATATTTAACATGAGTTATGATTTATGACCTTAGTAAAAGCCATGAAATAAAACAACAACAACAACATCAGCGGATGAATCCAGCTGTGCATGCGAAAAAAATAGAAATCAACTCGGATCCGCGGCGGTGTGTGCTTCAGAAAATTAGAAAGATTTCATGAATTTAATATTATGTTGTTGATGTTAAATTACTATTCGCTAAAAAGAATTAACTGAAATTAAACTGTGAAAGATTAAATTCTAAGACCTATTTTTTTTTGCGCGCAACAATACTGAGTACTCACGTCGATATCACTGAGGGGGATTTCCCAATGGCGTAATTTGATAGCTTTTGATGTACGAGAACGAATGAAAACGCTAATAAAAAACATTATTCTTCAGTCTTCTTTTCTCATGTTTGCTACCTCATTTTTAGCCAAACAATTAAGAAAATACTACAATATTAAAATCCACAATGCTTTGCGATTGCCCCGGGGATTGACCCCAGTGCACGACCTTTCGCCGGCAAACTTTAAAGGTGTGTCAATTGACGCTGTTCATCGAGTGTTTACCGGTAAACAACGTGCAATGGAAACTGACCGTTATCCGCCTTTCGCCGCTATTTGACGGCGAACAGTTTTACCGGTAAAATGCAGGGGACTCAATAGAAACACGCTATTAGTTTCTATTCATTCTCTTTCCGTCTTCTCCAAGTTCAGTTTCTTCCCCTTTCTCTCATTCCTTCCCCCTTCAATTATACTCACTTAAATTACTTCCCCTCAAATCACTAAATTCTCTGTCCTTTTCATATTCTTCAATTTCTTCCCCAATCTTACACCTCCTTCGATTCCATTTGTGCACGAATTGCTTCCCCACAAATAAACATGCATGTTGTTTCTTCCCCCCCCTCATTCGTTCCCCTTTTCCTACCTTCCCCTATACCTCTTAAGGGCATTTCGTGATCCACAGCCTCATCCCCCACTTTTCTCAAAAAAGTTGAGATTTTTATATCACTGGAAACCTCTGGCTACATAATGTTTATGTACAAAATATTTCTTACCGATTAATTCGTTTAGCAAAGATATCGTGAAATTTGAATTTCGTTCTGGTGCACCAGAACGAAATTACAACGCATTGTCTATGGAGCAGTGTAATACACATAATCATGCATAACTCGCGAACGCAAAATCGGAATCAACTGAAATTTTGGGAATAGGTTTTTTTCGTGGATATCTAATGAAAAATGACATAAATAGAGGATGCTAGGATCACGAAATACTCCTTTAAGTTTTCCTCCCCGGAGTCTTCATTTCCCTCTCTTTTATTTATTCACGTTTCCTCTCTGTTGCTTTTCCTTCCTTCTTGGTCCTTTCTTTCCCCATTCCCTCTTCTTCTCTTCCCTTTCCTTTCCCCCTCTTTCTTTTTTCCTTCCTTTCCCCCTTTCCTTTCTCTTTTTTCCCTTCTCCCTCCAAAAAGCTCCAAAATCTCCATCCATCTGCCGTTTGGATGGCGCGGTGCTCCAAATAAAAGAGGATACATTTATATTATAATAATGATAATGGCCGCTTACGGATCGAGACGAAATCAGAAATTGAAATCAGAATACGGTGGTAAAATAGCATGATTATTTGGATTTAGATGTAAAAAGTGAACTTTTTTTTAAAGTCTGCACAACCAAACTATATTTCTACTATAATCTGGATGAGATGTGGTGATTTTTAGACTGTAATCTCAATCTGGTGGTGAGTAAGCTTACCCGTTTTCATGTTTTACCGTACTCAAAATTTTCTGGTCACTGGTCATGCTGTAGTGCCGTACTATTACGCTGACTTTCGTATTCGGCGAGGAGGACTATTTCGACCTCCTGGTTTGTTTACAAACAGAGAGGTAGACAAAAAACCGTTCCGCTTGTCCAAACACTCAAGTATCAGAAGGACAAAAAAATGAAGGATGGTCCACAATAGCGTGATTCACCTAACATGAATAGGGATTAAAAAGCTGTCACATAGAACCATGTGCTTCTATTGTCCAATTTGCCATCAAGATTTCATATGGAAACAGTTCAGACCCAGTACACGATCATGTCAGAAATTAATATTTTGTTCTGGGTCTGATTATTCGGACTAGTCATGCTGGTGTGTTTATTGTTTGCGAAGTTTTTCTCATGTTCTAGAGTACAAGTTTAAAGTTTATTGAAGCTACTTTTGTAGGAATACTATTACAAGTGGAGGCAGTCAAATGTTGATGGACCAAAGTAATAATCCAGTCACAGTCCAGAACAAACTTTTTCTTGAAAATCCTTGCTCGAGATTCAAGAACATGATATAGGCCTATACTAAAATGCAGAAAACCTTTGACGAGCGCGTATTGTAAGGATACATCGCGTATTTACTGCGTTGCACGCACTTGTCTCTGATTGGCTGCTGAGGCGATCTGTTGTTGCCGAGTGGAAATTTATGAATGAACTGTGCGCTGTACGCGTTGTTAGCGCCGAATTTGCAACATCAGTTTTACATCACGGTAGTCGCGCTCGTCAAAGGTTTTCTGCATTTTAGTATAATCATGATGATGAGATTGAGAAGCTAGAAGTGGACATGCTGGAGACTGCTCTAGCCACGAATTTGCTCACCGATAGCTTCACATTCTAAGACTAGACTGCGGAACTCGGTCCTCAATGATCAGGGTTCGATTTACCTTGTGTCGCATCGCAAAATGCGACACAGTTTGCAAAACTTGCGCTGCAATTGCACAAATGCATCATATAAAAATGCGATGTAACGAAATATCTAGATTTCATAGGCTCAAAAGCCCCGTCAAAAACTGCCTCAAATTGTATTATTTACATCATTTTCGAAGCAACTGAACCCCTGAAATGTTGATTTATGGCCTAATTCACTTCAATAATTAACATATTGCACAGTGTCAGTATTACTGATTTTTGAAGTGAAATTTTAACAGCAAACACGACCTTGGTATTTCCACCATGTCAAAGGTCTTGACCATGTTTGTTGACATATTCATAGAGGGCAGTGTTTGTAAAATATTAAATTAATTATTGACCAGCAGGCAGCAGCTGGTGAATTTGAAACATTTTGATTGAAATAAACTAAATAGATTTTAAAAAAGGAGAAAAAAAAAAGAAGAAAAGAAAAGAAGGAAGAAAAAGAAAAGACAAAAAGAAAATAAAAAATAAAAATAAGAAGAGAAGGGAGAAAAGAATGTTCATACATACACGCTATGTAACAGCTGCGTGATTGAGTCGAGAGCCGGGCATAAACAGCGTTTATGCCCGGTGTCCCGGATGTTAGATCGCCGGGTAGGAAAAGTGCAGGAAAATCGTGCATTTTAGTAACTTTTTGTTATTATTTTGATGAAATAAGAATCAAAAAATGTTCTGGTATGTATGAGCGGGGTTCATTCATATATTTTCATGACTAAGCGAAGTTGTTTTATGCCCTCGGGCCGCAAGCGGCCCTCGGGCATAAACAACCGCTTAGTCATGAAAATATATGAATGAACCCCTAAATAAAAGAAAGAAAAGGGAGAAAAGAACGAAAAAAAAACTAGAGTCAACAGACGCTGAATACAAGCCGCAATTTGACCCCTATAACTTGACCCCTGGGTTACGGATGGGGTCAAATGCTCTTGCATTGTGCTTAGGATGTCATAAGAAATATTCCTGGTGAATTTCAGCTTAATCGAACTTATACATGGATTTTGATTTTTAAAATTTTTGATTGACCTTTTGACCCCTTAATAACCTTTGACCTCAATGGAAAAAAACCTTATGTACACCGACAAAATGCATTGTTCCAGTTTTAATTAAAAAATTCTAGCATGTTCAGTTCTTGAGATAAAAATTCTTGAATTTATTCAGCTAAAAACAGGAAGTGACCCCTTAATGACATTTGACCCCCAAAATAAAAATACCATGCATACATCAGGGAACACTAATTCATGTATGTTGGTTATATTATTCTGGTCTGTTTACATTTTGAGATATAATTTTTTTGAACATTTTTGATAATTTTGGTTTTTGACCGGAAATAACCCCTTAATGACCTTTGACCCCAAAACTGTAGGCATCCTAAAGACCCTGGCTAGTAGTAATGCATGTGTGCTAATGGTGACTCTCTGCTATGTAATTTGTAACTTAGACTGATTTTTTGAATATTTTTTAGACTTTGACCGGAAATGACCCCTTAATGACCTTTGACCCCTTATCTGAGCACACCCTATAGACACCGACTAAAGTCGAGTCACACGATATAACCATGTCCTCATCGCATGAAATTTGTGGAAGGAGTAGCATTTTTTGTGAAATCACCTTTTTGACCATTATAGCTAGGTCAAAGGTCATAGCAAGGTCAAAGTCAAATGGAAGGTTTGGCCTAGTCCAGTGGTCATTTGGCTCAAGTATGGTTGAAATCTGTCGAAGCATAAGAGAGCTAGGGCGAAACGTGGCAAGTCACGCAAAATGTCACGATTGGTTGCCAGAAGAAAGAAGAAACTAGATCTGGTTACAGATCTGGACCTAGCCGGGGCCGGAAATGCCAGTCTTAACTTAAGTTTGACCTTTGACCGGCTATTATTGACATCTCACACCATTAATGGTGCATCACTGTAGCATGTAGGGGCTTTATCCGTCTTCCATAGGCTGAGATACAGCTACTTTTCCGTAATTTTACACTTTTTTTGCAAATTTGACGTTTTGACCTCCTTAATGACCTTTGACCCCAATATAAAAAAAACCTCATACACACCGCAAAAATGCATTGTTACATTTTAAATTAAAAAAATCCACTATGCTTAGTTATGGAGATAAAAATTCTTGAAGTTATTTAGCTTAAAACCGAAAATGACGTGTAAATGACCTTTGACAAAAAAAATAAAAATACTGTGTACACATCGGGTAACACTAATGCATATATGAAGTTTATGCAACTCTGGTCTGTTTACGTTTTGAGATAAAAAAAATGAACATATTTGATGATTTTTGGTTTTTGACCGAAGCGACCCTTAATGACCTTTGACCCCACAACTGTAGACACCCCAAAGACCCTGGTTGGTAGCAATGCATGTGTGCTAATGACAACACTCTGCTATGTAATTTGTAAAAACAGTGATTTTTTGAATATTTTTAGCTTTCAGACGGAAATGACCCCTTAATGACCTTTGACCCAAATTCTGTGAATAATTTATAGGCACTGGATATAGCCGATATATATGTGCAAGTGACGTCATTGTAGGATGTAACATGTAGGTGAAGAAGCATTTTGAAGATATTTGGTTTTATACCGAAATGACCCCTTAATGACCTTTGACCCCAAATTTGTGAATATCCTATAGACACTGGATATAGCCGATGCATATGTGCAAGTGACGTCATTGTAGGATGTAAGATGTAGGAGAAGAAGCATTTTGAAATTTGTTGCCAGAAAGAAAGAAGAAAGAAGAAAGATCCGAGAAGCATCATTAAGACCTAGCGGTGTCCGGCTAGGTAACTAGATAACTGTGCCCTTTGCAAGGGCACGAGGTAAGTTAGGCGGATGACTGTGACGATCTGATCAAGCAGCAATACTGTGCTGGATAGGATTAATTTTAGTAAGACTGTTTCATTAATTGCCTTTTTAATATACCTTGATCGTGGAAAGCTGTTTTTTTTTAAAACTTGACCTTTGACCCCTTTATGACCCCTTAATGACCTTAAATGAATTTTAAACTATTGTTAAAATGTTAAGAATGTCAAAAGGATCATTGCATTTAAATTTCAGGGCAATTAGAGCATTTTGAAAAACTTGACCTTTGACCCCTTAATGACCTTAAATAACTTTTAAAATATCTTAAACATGTTTAAAATGTCATAAGGATCATTGCATTTAAATTTCAGCTCAATTGGAGCATTTTGAAAAACTTGACCTTTGACCCCTTGATGGCCCCTTAATGACCTTAAATGAATTTTAAAATATTTTTAAAATGTTAAGAATGTCATAAGGATCATTGCATTTGAATTTCAGCTCAAATGGAGCATTTTGAAAAATTTGACCTTTGACCCCTTAATGACCTTAAATAACTTTAAAAATATTTTAAGCATGTTTAGAATGTCATAAGGACCATTGCATTTAAATTTCAGCTCAATCAGAGCATTTTTGGTTAAAATGACCTTTTTTGACCCCTGTGACCCCTTGGATGACCTCTGACGTTAAACAACGCATAACTTTTGTAGCCAGCTACCCAATACTGCTTGTGACTGAGTTTGGTCGAAATCTGATCAAGGATGTGGAAGTAGTAGCAAATTGTGAGAAAGAAGAAAGAAGAAAGAAAGAGGAAATGGCAAGAAAGAAATAAGTTAGGCTGCCCGCCTAACTTAACTAGAGTCAACAGACGCTGAATACAAGCCGCAATTTGACCCTTATAACTTGACCCCTGGGTCACGGATGGGGTCAACCGCTCTTGCATTGTGCTTAGGATGTCATAAGAAATATTCCTGGGGAATTTCAGCTTAATCGGAACTTAAACATGGATTTTGATTTTTTTAAATTTTTGTTTGACCTTTTGACCCCCTTAATGACCTTTGACCTCGAAAAAAAAAAACCTTATGTACACCGACAAAATGCATTGTTCCAATTTTAATTAAAAATTCTAACATGTTCAGTTGTCGAGATAAAAATTCTTGAAGTTATATAGCTAAAAACAGGAAGTGACCCCTTAATGACCCTTGACCCCAAAAATAAAAAATACCATGCATACATCAGGTAACACTGATTCATGTATGATGGTTATATTACTCCAGTCTGTTTACATTTGGCCACACGTTTTGAACTGGTAGATTTTCGTGTGACATGAAAAGTTCACTTTTTCTGTTCCGAGAAATACGCCAATTTTCATTTGAAACTAATTATTTCAGTGGTTGTGTATGCTACTACAGGAAAAGTATACATATTCAGCAAGGAAATTTCACAAGGAATCCAAAAATGACATTGTTTTTTATGGGGGGCTAATGGTTAGGGAGATATTGCAAGAAGAAAGTGAGATTTTTTATGAAAATTTTTCTGAATTTTGTGTGATTTTTTGTTGTTGATCTTATACCCCACATCAAAAAGAACATTATATTTGAGCTCTATAGAGCTAGAGCTTTCAGAAAATGTGTACTTTTACTATGCTACCTGCTATAGATTTTCCATGGCGCTGAACATTTTGTCGGAACGCATAAAAATGTACAAATTTTTTTCAAACTCTTAATGATATTGATAATGCATGTACAAATAATTACAATTTATGTTACAAGACACAATTTTGCACAAAAACACATGTACAATGTTTTCTAACTGATTGATAAAGGAAAATTTAACAATCTTTTGTAATAATGGGGCAGTTTAAAGAGAGAATCTAGTACCGGTATGTACACGGAAATGGAACACATGATCTCGCATTCATCTACGGACTTCAGAAGGTACATGTACAACTCTGGTGAATTTCCTCTGTCTTGTAAATCCACACCTACATAAAGAACACTTTCCTTGGGCACTATGGTTTCCTTCATAAGTTTCTTATAAAAGCAATCTTCTCTGGTGGTTTTAGTATAGAGCCAATAGCCTTCAATAACTTGTGCACCGGGAAATTAGGTGTATCCATATTCTGAAACATGGATAGTTTCAGTTAGTTTGATGAGTGATGACACCATCAGATGTAACATGAAAGAGAAAATATTCTCTGTTACTATCTGATGATGGCTTTAGTGCTACAACAGAGTTTTTCCAAATTAAGTTTGTAAGCGAATCATTGTCTCTTTATCAATTCCTCAGAAATGCCCATATTGTCATCATCAACTTCTTCAGTATCTGTTCCAAATATGATGGAACAAAAGGGTCCCACATAGCCTGTGATGGTGGCATTATTGATCTTACACATGGTAAACTAGGCCTAGGTCAGTGTCACATTCACTCTGTTGTGATTTTTGCCAAAATAATTACCAGAGTGTTCAGTTCAGATTTGATTTTTATTGCAAATTTTGCTCAGCACTTTTGTCCTTCTTTTTCTTCGCATTTAAGGCTCCAGCCCAAACAATTCTAAAACTTAATTGCTTTTAACTTACTATAGGGACAAGCAAAAGTATTTTTCAATTGCACTTATAATAATAAAAAGTATTAATTAATAATTTCACCAACTAGAATACATACGACATGATTTTACCAATTTTGCGGTATGAACATTTTGCCTTTCTGTAAGGCAACAGTCGTAATTCTGCTCCAGGGCTCCATCAACTTCCAACTTCTAAACTTTAATAATAGGCCTAAATTATACAGTTATCTTACTATAATTCACCAGATCTGTACATCTGTTTGTACATCTGTTTGTTTGTCTGTCTGTCTGTCCGCCTCTTTTCTCGGAGACTGGGGGTCGCACGTTCCTCAAACTTGGTGGGTGGGTGCAGCTTGGTATGAGGAAGAACGAGTTTATATTGTTTAGTGGGTCAAGGTCACCCAAGGTCATCCAGGGGTCAAATTAGTAAAAACTGTTTTCTCGGAGACTGAGGGTCGCACGTTCCTCAAACTTGATGGGGGGGGGCGGCTTGACCCGGGACAGAACAAGTTTGTATTGGTTTGTGGGTCAAGGTCACCAGAGGTCATCTAGGGGTCAAATTAGTAAAAACTGTCATATGGGCATGAAACTTGGTGGGTAGGTGCATCTTGACCTAGGACAGAACAAGTTTGTATTGATTAGTGGGTCAAGGTCACCCAGGGGTCATCTGAGGTCAAATTAGTAAAACTGTTTTCCGCCTATTTTCTCGGAGACTAGGGTCGACGTTCCTCAAACTTGGTGGGTGGGTGCATCTGGACCTCAGACAGAACAAGTTTGTTTCAGTTAGTGGGCCAATATCACCCGAGGTCATCCAGGGTCATCTGAGGTCAAATTAGTAAAACTATCGTATGGGCATGAAACTTGGTAGGTACAGTCAACTTTTATAGTCAAATTTTTGGAAGGTCATTTTGGGGTCATCCGGGGTCACCCAGGGGTCATCTGAGGTCAAATTAGTAAAAAATGTCGATGCGCATGAAACTTGGTGGGTACAGTCAACTTTTAGAATCAAATTTTAGAAGGTCATTTTGGGGTCATCCAAGGTCAAATTACTAAAACTGTCATATGGGCATGAAATGTGGTGGGTACAGTCAACATCAGCCAGGTAATCGCGACAGCCGAGAACCGCCAAACACGGGTAACCGCCTATCTATATAATAATACTGGTAGTCTGTGACTCTGTGCTTCTGTGACTCTGTGCCTCTGTCTGTCTGTCTGTCCGCCTATTTTCTCGGAGACTAGGGGTCACACGTTCCTCAAACTTGGTGGGTGGGTGCAGCTTGGTATGAGGAAGAACAAGTTTATATTGGTTAGTGGGTCAAGGTCACCCAAGGTCATCCAGGGGTCAAATTAGTAAAAACTGTTTTTCTCGGAGACTGGGGTCGACGTTCCTCAAACTTGACGGGTGGGTGCGTCTTGACCCGGGACAGAACAAGTTTGTATTGGTTAGTGGGTCAAGGTCACCAGAGGTCATCTAGGGTCAAATTAGTAAAAACTGTCATATGGGCATGAAACTTGGTAGGTAGGTGCATCTTGACCTAAGACAGAACAAGTTTGTATTGATTAGTGGGTCAAGGTCACCCAGGGGTCATCTGAGGTCAAATTAGTAAAAACTGTTTTCCGCCTATTTTTTCGGAGACTAGGGGTTGCACGTTCCTCAAACTTGGTGGGTGGGTGCATCTGGACCTCAGACAGAACAAGTTTGTTTCAGTTAGTGGGCCAAGATCACCCGAAGTCATCCAGGGGTCATCCGAGGTCAAATTAGTAAAAACTATCGTATGGGCATGAAACTTGGTGGGTACAGTCAACTTTTAGAGTCAAATTTTTGGACGGTCATTTTGGGGTCATCCAAGGTCAAATTACTAAAAACTGTTGTATGGGCATGAAACGTGGTGGGTACAGTCAACATTTAGAGCCAAATTTTGGAAGGTCAATTCGAGGTCACAAGGGGTCATCTGAGGTCAAATTAGTAAAAACTGTCCTATGGGCATAAAACTTGGTGGGTACAGTCACCATCAGCCAGGTAATCGCGACAGCCGAGAACCGCCAAATACGGGTAACCGCCTAGTCTATATAATAATCCGCGTCGCCTGTCTATCTGTCTGTCTATCTGTGTGTCTGTCCGCCTATTTTCTCGGAGACTAGGGGTCGCACGTTCCTCAAACTTGGTGGGTGGGTGCATGTTGACCCCATACAGATCAAGTTTGTATTGGTTAGTGGGTCAAGGTCACCCGAGGTCATCCAGGGGTCAAATTAGTAAAAACTGTTTTTCTCTGAGACTGGGGGTCGCACGTTCCTCAAACTTGACGGGTGGGTGCGTCGTGACCCGTGACAGAACAAGTTTGTATTGGTTAGTGGGTCAAGGTCACCAGAGGTCATCTAGGGGTCAAATTGGTAAAAACTGTCATATGGGCATGCAACTTGGTGGGTAGGTGCATCTTGACCTAAGACGGAACAAGTTTTTATTGGTTAGTGGGTCAAGGTCACCCAGGGGTCATCTGAGGTCAAATTAGTAAAAACTGTTTTCCGCCTATTTTCTCAGAGACTAGGGGTCGCACGTTCCTCAAACGTGAAAACTTGGTGGGTGGGTGTATGTTGCCCCCATACAGATCAAGTTTGTATTGGTTAGTGGGTCAAGGTCACCCGAGGTCATCCAGGGGTCAAATTAGTAAAAACTGTTTTTCTCTGAGACTGGGGGTCGCACGTTCCTCAAACTTGACGGGTGGGTGCGCCGTGACCGGGACAGAACAAGTTTGTATTGGTTAGTGGGTCAAGGTCACCAGAGGTCATCTAGGGGTCAAATTAGTAAAAACTGTCATATGGGCATGCAACTTGGTGGGTAGGTGCATCTTGACCTAAGACGGAACAAGTTTTTATTGGTTAGTGGGTCAAGGTCACCCAGGGGTCATCTGAGGTCAAATTAGTAAAAACTGTTTTCCGCCTATTTTCTCAGAGACTAGGGGTCGCACATTCCTCAAACTTGATGGGTGGGTGCATCTGGACCTCAGACAGAACAAGTTTGTTTCGGTTAGTGGGCCAAGATCACCCGAGGTCATCCAGGGGTCATATGAGGTCAAATTAGTAAAAACTGTCGTATGGCCATGAAACTTGGTGGGTACAGTCAACTTTTAGATTCAAATTTTTGGACGGTCATTTTGGGGTCATCCAGGGTCACCCAGGGGTCATTTGAGGTCAAATTAGTAAAAAATGTTGTATGGGCATGAAACTTGGTGGGTACAGTCAACTTTTAGAGTTTTTGGACGGTCATTTTGGGGTTATCCAAGGTCAAATTACTAAAAACTGTTGTATGGGCATGAAACATGGTGGGTACAGTCAACATTTAGAGCCAAATTTTGGAATGTCATTTCGAGGTCACAAGGGGTCATCGGAGGTCAAATTAGTAAAACTGTCCTATGGGCATAAAACTTGGTGAGTACAGTCACCATCAGCCAGGTAATCGCGACAGCCGAGAACCGCCAAATACGGGTAACCGCCTAGTCTTTAATAATGCACATGCCAATGATGAAATGAAAGTTAAATTAGCTGAGTTAAATCATTTCAGGTAGGTAACAAGCTATTGGTAAATTAGCAGAATCCCATTCTAAATTTTGATGTGTGGGAGCCACGGCTCCACCCTGTCATTTTTTTACTTTAACAGTCCTAACTTTAGAAGTTTACATGGTATGTGCAAACCTATGGTACCAATTTAAAGAGCTCATCAATAGCTTTAATTTGATATGTATTTTACCTACATGTATATAGGGTATCATGATGTGAACTAAAATGGGCAAGAACGTATAAAAATCTTGCGCCAATGTCACGGCTCCAGGCTATCAGTGTACCAGTTCAAAACACATGGCCATTTTGAGATAAAATTTTTTTGAACGTTTTTGATAATTTTGGTTTTTGACCGGAAGTAACCCCTTAATGACCTTTGACCCCAAAAGTGTAGGCATCCTAAAGACCCTGGCTAGTAGCGATGCATGTGTGCTAATGGATACTCTCTGCTATGTAATTTGTAAAGACAGTGATTTTTTGAATATTTTTAGACTTTGACCGAAATGACCCCTTAATGACCTTTGACCCCTTATCTGAGCACACCCTATAGACACCGACTAAAGTTGAGTCACATGATATAACCATGTCCTCATCGCATGAAATTTGTGGAAGGAGTAGCATTTTTGTGAAATCACATTTTGACCATTATAGCTAGGTCAAAGGTCACAGCAAGGTCAAAGTCAAATGGAAGGTTTGGCCTAGCCCAGTGGTCTTTTGGGTCAAGTTTGGTTGAAATCTGTCAATCCCTTGCGGAGCTACATGCAGTTGATTGCGGTTGCCAGAAGAAAGAAGAAGAAAGAAGAATTGGAAAGAGACAGCACAAGCCGACGTTTGACGTCGGCTTGTAAGAAAGAATTGAGAAGAGACAGCACAAGCCGACGTTTGACGTCGGCTTGTAAAGAAATATAATAGGGGGCCTAAACCCTCCCCCCAAACAAAAAAAATAACATAATAAAATCAAATAAGATAAAATTTTGATTTTTTTTTTTTTAAATACAATTTTGGGTTGGCATGTCATGGCATGTATGACGATAGGCCTACAGTATAAGAGCAAGCCTGGCATTTTCGGGTAATTTTGTACCGGGTACCCGCCGCAATTTTCGGAGTGGTAACGGTACCTGAAATTGCAAAAAAAAAAAAAAATGTTAAATTTTTTTTAAATTTTTTTTTTTTTCGGTTTTGTAGTGTCTCTGGACCTAGACCTAAATGCCAGGATCATTCATGGTTGACCTAAAAAAAAAAAAAAAAAAATTTCAAGATATTTTGTTATTTTTTATATGAAAATTGATAATTTGTATTCATGTCATAGTCTATTAATGATTTCAAAATGTAATGAATTTGAATGCATTTTGAAATCATTAATAGACTATGACATGAATATAAATTATCAATTTTCATATTAAAAATAACAAAATATCTTGAATTTTTTTTATATTTTTTAGGTCAACCATGAATGATCCTAGCATTTAGGTCTAGGTCCAGGGACACTACAAAACCGAAAAATAAAAAACTTAAAAAGTTTGTTTTTTAATTTGGTACCGGGAGGGTATTTCCTACCCGGTAATGTAATCTCGGCGGGTACCTTTACCCGACCGAAAATGCCAGCCTTATATAAGAGCACATTATTCAAGGTATTTTCAGATTGATATTTTGTTTTTAATTTTATTTGTGCACTAATATTAAAACAGATCGACTTAATAAAACACCACACACCAGTACTACTCTGTGTTTATTGTTATGGTTTTCTTCTTCTTTTATTTTTTGCAGTTAATTTCACATTCCATATTTTAATAGTTTAAAAACTCATTTAAGGGGGTACTACACCCCTCGATAAATTTGTGTCTATTTTTTTTTTTTTCTCAAAAACTAATAACACAGTGGTAACAAAAGTTATGTATATTATAGGGCAAGGAATCAATTACTACACTGGAATTTCAGTGACCCAAGACAAGCGGATACGTTATTTATGATAAGAAAAGAGGTACCGCTAGGATGTACCTCATTTCCGATCATATATACTGAACCGCTTGTCTTGAATCACTGAAATTTCAGTGTAGTAATTGGATTCCTTGCCCCAATAATATACATAAGTTTTGTTACCAGTATGTTATTATTTGTTAAGAAAACTGCAAAAATAGTGACAAATTTACCACAGGGGTGTAGTACCCCTTTAAACTTAAAATTCTCATTATCAATAATATACATTGACTCAATCAACATTCAAGTAACACCATTGCATTAATAATGGATGTAAAAAACATGTTGGTACTGCGGTACTACAGCCTTGAAAAAATGCTATGCAAAATTTGGGAATTGCTATACAAATCAAATGTTGCATAGCAATTTTTGCTATGCAAAAAAAATGAGTTAAGGCGAACCCTGTCAATGATAGTCAGTCATTTATCTTTTGGTCGTTATACAGCTCAACTGATCATACTTTTCCTACATTCGACCTTGCATGATTTTTGAGTTGACACAGTCATGAAAATAACTATAGATACTTGACAAGACCATTAGTAGCCCAGTTCTGAACCTTTTCATTGATCATTCATAACAATAGGTATCTGATGGATCAGTGAAGATAAGAAGGGATTATAATATATCCGTAACCTTGATATTATAGTACATCTCGAGGAAAAAGTGCAATGGACATGTTTTCATTTTATGTTTCAAATATCCCGCGCATGAAAATTGAGTATTTAACCCAAAATGGAAAATGGAACAATTTATTGGAAATCTGTTTTAACAGATTTTTTTGACATCTTTTGCTGCACTGTATTATACCTAAATTAAGAAATTTGATAAATATTCAAAGAAAATATAGGTCATCCAAAAAATTGTGATTTTTACACATTTTGGGGCAAAAAAGGAAAAATAAGCAAAAATATCAAAATCTGTCTAACAGTTTCATTCATCAAGTCATAACAAACGGCCTACATGCTTAATTTCTAATAAAATATTGAAATTGTGAAAAATATAGGTATTTATTGATTTTCATGTTTTTTCTTGCAAATATGCTAATAATATGCAAATTATGAAATTGCAAAATAAAGTTTCTACATAGCATACATCTTTCAAGTATGATGTTCAAAATGACAGACATCAAAAAGAGATTCGATGAAATGTAAAGGTGTAGTAACAATTTTGGCATGGACTGTCTGGTTAGGCAAAGTACGGTAAGTTGAGCTGTATGACTATCATTTTGGGGACTGAGTTGTTATAATATATTTTCCCAGGAGCAATTTCAGACAATAGCTGGGGATTAGTGGGGCAGAGGTAAGAGGTTATCTATTGAATCCTTTCATGACCACTGAAGCATAGTCAAGTCTGCCAAGGACACTCTGCACAAATTGAAAGACCATGTCAATTCTCCACAAAAGAATGCATGCATGTCAAAGGTCATACGACACCAATTTGGTGTTTGTTATGCTCCTCGAAATTAGTACCTTACGGTCTATGTCTGGCTAGAGACCATTGCATTCAAAATCTAGTCGGATTTGCTGAAGCATGACATTGTGTAAAGCAATGGAAGTTCAGAAGTAAACACAGCCGATCATAGACTCACTTGCATACGCCGTACCTACATGTATGCTATGACATGTACATGTAGCCTAGATATCCCAGGCAAACCTTAGTTAACACATTTGCTAGTCAGCGAAATTCGCCTAGACCGGGGCCCAAACACAATGCATATTGCATATTTACATAGAAATTTGAATTTTTTTTCGAGAACAGGTCGGTGAAGGAAACCTACATAAATATGTTTTCCCTTCACTTGACCCAAATAAATGATTTTTTATGGGGATGAGCCACTCGCACATGGAATTTTAGAGAGATTTTGACAGCAGTTCCATTAAAAAAAAGCTGCTATCGCCATGAAACTAAGATCTAGAAACACCCCTAGATGCTGTTTTGGGGAATTTTGCTAGCAGAATCTTTTTGATGAAAGTCAATTTTGACAAGATGTAACTTTGTTACGGGACTGGTGCTATGACAAAAATGTTTTCAGTTTTGGCTTTCTTTACTCAAGGGCTTTAATTTGATATGTAAAATGATGCAGTTTGATGGCAAATTTGAATTCACCTAGCATACCTACACGTATAAGGCCCGGCAAAAAACAAGATCTCGCTTTTCACGCCGTGATTCTCGCTATTAACCAAAAATCTAGCTTTTTAAGAAAGTTCCCAAGCAGTGTACTTACTAAAAAAATGTTGCTTTATGTCATAAAAGTTCGTTGAATTCCATGAAATGAACTTCAACATCGGAAAAGAGTGCAGAATTCAACAGCATTGCAACCACACATTGGTGCAAAAGCCATGCTTTACTAAAAAATGACATTTCATTGCAAATGAGTTCAAGTGTAGGCCAAATATCATTATATATTTATTGAATTATTGGAATATATTGACTATAAAACATAATTCAAGGTCAAATTTTTGTCACTTATTTGCACATCCTCGCACTTCAGGTCTGTTGACATCTAACTTGACCGAATCTGAACAACAGAGGGCAGGCTACAGTATTTCTTTTTTCTTTTCAGATTTTTGATTTTTAAAGCTTCTTATGCCATTTTCTGGGGGAAATCTCACTTTTCAATACTTTGGATCTTGTTTTTTACTNCAAAAAATTGCATTTTTAGCTGGGGCCTATGTATATTTAGGACTGGCTTAGAAACATAGTGGCTGCGAAGGTTTCAATAATGATAAGTAAAAGAGTCAAAGAGCAGAAATATTTGGTGTCATACCACATTTGTATCAATTTATTTGCGTAGCAAAATTAAACACAAATTTTCGGTCATAGACCTTTGTCAAGGTCATCACTTGACAAAGGTCTATGACCGAAAATTTGTGTTTAATTTTGCTACGCAAATAAATTTACACAAATGTGGTTTGACACCAAATATTTCTGCTCTTGGACTCTTTTACTTAGGACTGGCTTAGGCCATTTTGGATATCAATGGGAAATGCACACTTAACTATTTGCGCAAGTCAGAACCTTATTGTGCTTAGTAATTTAAGACTCGGTTGAAACAAAATTAAGGATCGAATGCATTTTAGTGTCCAAAAAGGCAAATTTATCGTCAAAGTTCAGTCGAATTCTGCACCCTTGCGAAGGGTTCAGAATTCGAATCGGGAATAAAAATACCCTATGTTGTTTGCGATCAAAAACACAAAATTACAACTTTTAACATACTATTGGCAAAAGACATTATTGCCAAACAATATAGAATAGAAAATTTGACGTCAACTTCTCAAAATATTGGAGAAATATGCTCACCAAAGATTGGGAAAGTGCACAATCCAATTCCCATTCAAACGTGTGGGAAACTGAAAGTGCATAATCCCCACTAGCCGATCACGACAGGCGATTGCATCAAAAATGTTGCTAAAATTACACTTCAGCAAAATTTTGTCCAAAATAGACCAATCTTTCTCAAAAGATTATAGATACAGTTGACTCGACATCAAAATAACTTTCATCCAAATTTCAACATTAACAGAATAAATAACCACTGGTGCAAAAAAATGCACCACTGTCCGACACTCTACCATTGAATGCGAAACTATCGTGTGCAAATTCGAAGCTAGAGTTCTCGAGTAAGAAAATCCATGCACTCGATTGGTCAGTTCAGCATAGCGTCATCATCCCTAGATATCTTCGTGTCAAAAATTGTTGTGATAGTAGGCCAAATCCACTCATTTTTCAAAAGCTACGCATGGCGATTTTGTTCGAGATTGGTCGAGTGATTCAGTCTAAGTTGCAGACTAACCGGGCATGTTGCAGAATGTGTTACTTACAATGTGTAATGAAATTTATAGTGACTGTACTGTTGATCAATTTGTGGAGCTGTTAGGCAATATTATTTTCATATTTTGTACTCAACATTTCTAATTATCTGTCTCTTTTTATTATTGTTGAAACATTTCAGATATTTGGCATACGCAGTGGAAACCATTCAGTTGCAAAGTACGTAGAACCAGGACAGTGGCTGAGACAAGTTAGTGAGGATTGTGGTCTAGCATTGCTGTGGACTTCTTGCTAGAATTAACTTCCATGGTGGGTTTGATTATACATACAGTAACTCAGGGGTACCCACCAAATAAAAATATCAAAGGCCAAAAAGGTCCACTTTCCGAGCAAAAACAAAACAGGTTTTTTTTTGGTCAAAAAATGTCCAAATTTGCGGCGTAGCTAGTGAAAAAATGAAGTTCTTTATGCTTTGTTCGTCAAAAAGTCAAAGCTTGAATGCTGTCATAATTCTATATCCTCTCGGCTGCTGCAGAGATGAAATTGGATCATCATCCCGAGAGATTTTGCAAAACAAATATGTTTAACTGATGCATCCTCCATTTACTTGATTCGATACTCACATTGTTTTAAACCAATTGATATTTGTACTTCAAATGTGTAAATCAAGTCAACAACAATTTCATGCTGTGTACTTTTGAATTTACACAGGCATACGTAGGGACTTCAATGACTCGCGCAGTAACAAAAAAAACCCAAATAATTGGACAAGCTGATCATATTATTGCAAATAACCTTAAATATTGGTATGTTCTCTTGCAAATGAAGCTTTTGAATTCAGAAACCATGTTAAACATAGGACCGGGCACGTTGCAGAATGTGTTACTTACAATGTGTAATGAAATTGATAGTGACTGTACTGTTGATCATTTTGTGGAGCTGTTGGCAATATTATTTTGTACTCAACATTTCTAATTGTTTGTCTCTTTTATTATTGTTGAAACATTTCAGATATTTGGCATAGGCAGTGGAAACCATTCAGTTGCAAAGTACGTAGAACCAGGACAGTGGCTGAGACAAGTTAGTGAGGATTGTGGTCTAGCATTGCTGTGGACTTCTTGCTAGAATTAACTTCCATGGTGGGTTTGATTATACATATATTAACTCAGGGGTACCCCCCCCCCAATAAAAATCATCAAAGGCCAAAAGGTCCACTTTCCAAGCGAAAACAAAAAACTAAACAGGTTTTTTTGGATCAAAAATGTTCAAATTTGCGAGCGTAGCTAGTGAAAAAATTATAATTTTTTTTTAACTTAAAAGTTCTTTATGCTTTCTTCGTCAATCATTACATCTTACTTTTAATCATTAAATAGAATTCATACACTCTTAGATAACAATAACAAATCAGAGCAAGTTAAAAAATGGAAAACATGCATTGATTGATTAAATGCACGTGCGCGCACTCCGCATGCTACTCACAGTACATGTACTTTTGGACGCGTTCATTTTTCTTGCGGGTTGATGCTTTTATATTTGCTAGTATTTTCCAACACTTTAGTGACAATCTTATTATAAATAAGCAAAAATCATGAAATATTTTTCTCATGTATGAAATAGTTAATAAATGTGCATCACTTCTTGCTCAAGAAATTGTACAAAATAATGCACTTGTACTGAGATGTTTTAAAATTTGACACATTAAAATGTGTCAAATGCACTCCCCGCCTTTGGGGCTCATGCATTAGACGCATCAATATGGGAAACACATTCATTATAACCTATAACTGTAAAAGGCAAGAGTATAATGTGCAGAAAATCACTATTTTTCCCTTTTACTCTTGAAATATTTCAGATATAGTTTGATCCACTGATATATATCCAATTGGAAACCAGTTGCAAAAGTAGAATCAAGACAGTGGCTAAGACAAGTCAATGAGGATTGTGGTCTTGCATTGCTGTGCCTCCAGTCAAGGACATCTTTGCAAGAATTAACTTCCATGGTGGGTTTGATGTACAAAGTAACTTGATCTACACCTTTGAATATTGTTTGGTTTTTCTTAAGTTAACTATATTAATGCATATTACAAATAGAAACAGATGGCAGTGAAACTTTTGAAACCATTTACTTGTACATTTTGTGGAATGAACCATTACGCTTTGGACACATTGAAAACCCATGTTAACAGACATCTGATTAAATATGTGCAGACTCATAGACGCATGGTTTGTCACAAAAGCTTGTCAAAATATGTGGGGCTAATAAGATATTTGAATAGCCACAGGAAGCTATGGAACTGGTGTAAAAACATCAAAGAGAAAACCTACCACTATTGTCAAAAATGTTTTGCCCAAAAAGGTGTCTTTGTGAAACATATTAGAAGTTTTACCAAAGAGAAATGTAAACCACAGTGTGAGTATTGTCAGAAATATTTTGCTCATAACAGTAGCCTCGCAAATCACATCAGAACTCATACCAAAGAGAAACCCTATCAGTGTGAGTACTGTCAGAGATGTTTTACTCTAAAACATGTCCTTGTGAACCATATCAGAACTCACACCAAAGAGAAAAACTATCAATGTGAGCATTGCAAAAAATGTTTTTCACAGAATAGCGATCTGAAAAGACACATTAGAACTCACACCAAAGAGAAACCTTTTCAGTGTGAGCACTGTCAGAAATGGTTTGCCCAAAGAAGCGTCCTTGTGAACCATATGAGAACTCACACCAAAGAGAAAAACTATCAATGTGAGCATTGCAAAAAATGTTTTTCACAGAATAATAATCTGAAAAGACACATTAGAACTCACACCAAAGAGAAACCCTTTCAGTGTGAGCACTGTCAGAAATGGTTTGCCCAAAGAAGTGTCCTTGTGGACCATATCAGAATTCACACCAAAGAGAAACCCTATCAGTGTGACTCCTGTACAAGATGTTTTGCACAGAATAGTGAGCTTCGAAGACATATGAGATTTCACAGCAATGAGAAACCCTATCAGTGTGAGTATTGTCAGAAATGTTTTGCTCAAAAGTATAACCTCACACTCCATATCAGAACTCACACCAAAGAGAAACCATATCAGTGTGAGCACTGTCAGAAATGTTTTGCTCGAAGAGGTGTCCTTGTGGACCATATCAGAACTCACACCAAAGAGAAACCCTTTCAGTGTGAGTATTGTCAGAAATGTTTTGCCCGGAAAGGTATCCTTGTGGACCATATCAGAACTCACACCAAAGAGAAATCCTATCAGTGTGAGTACTGTCTAAAATGTTTTGCACAGAATAGTGAGTTTCAAAGACATGTGAGATTTCATACCAATGAGAAACCCTATCAGTGTGAGCACTGTCAGAAATGTTTTGCCCGAAGAAGCACCCTTTTGAACCACATCAGAACTCACACCAAAGAGAAACCCTTTCAGTGTGAGTATTGTCAGAAATGTTTTGCCCGGAAAGGTATCCTTGTGGACCATATCAGAACTCACACCAAAGAGAAAAACTATCAATGTGAGCTTTGCAAAAAACATTTTTTACGGAATAGCGATCTGAAAAGACACATAAGAACTCACACCAAAAACAAGACCCTTTTAGTGTGAGCACTGTCAGAAATGTTTTGCCAGAAAAAGTATCCTTGTAAAGCACATTCGAACTCACATCAAAGAGAAGCCTAAACCGTATCAGTGTGAGTATTGTCAGAAATATTTTGCACGGAATAGTAATCTTATAAAACATGTGAAAATTCACCATAGCTAGAAAAAGTGTGAATATTATCAGAAACGTTTTGCTATATAGCCTTTTACCATATTAGAAGTATAACCAAAGAGTAACCCACAGAAACCTATGCTACTGGTGTGTAAGCTACTTTAATATTATGATTTAATATTATCAGTATGATTTCAGAAATAATTTGCTGTCAGAAGTGGCCTTGTACGTCACGTCATATCTCACACTGAAGAGCAATCTTCAAGTTTCAATGAATAGGGTTTATTTTAATTAGAAGTGTTTTTGGGTTATAATCACATAAGACATCACACCAAGGAGAAAGTCTTACAGTGTGAATTCTTTTGGAAATAGTATAGTCTTTTTAGGGGCTGTGTAATGAAAATGAGTTATGGGAAGGGAGGGTAAAATTTTCTAATGGTGTGCCAAAAATTGCTTCGCTCCCTCTCAGTCTGCCAAAATGTCATGGCACATTATTGGGATCAAACTCAATTTCAAAACCTTAAGAGGGTACTACACCCCGGCCAATTTTGTGCCTATTTTGCATTTTCTCAAAATTATAGCACATTGGTGACAAGTAAGATATGTATATTATAGGGGCAAGGACTACAACTACTGCACTGAAAATTCAGCAACTCAAGGCAAGTAGTTATTGATTTATTGATCAAATATTGGTTTTCCCTCATTTTGACTGTAAGTCCACAACTGTTTTCTGTGCTGAAATAAAAATTCCAATGCAGTAGTTGTAGTCCTTGCCCCTATAATATACATATCTTACTTGTCACCAATGTGCTATAGTTTTTGAGAAAATTGCAAAAATAGGCACAAAATTGGGCAGGGGTGTAGTACCCCCTTAAATGGTCTACATATAGGCCTATCATGCGAGTGCAGCAAGGTGGAAATTTTGCATATCTGAACCGTTTGCTTACTGTTTTTCAAAGCCTTAATATTAAAGCGTGTTATTTAAAATGTGTGCCAGAAATCACTTGACTAGATCCCTTTTGACCTGCCAATGTTCCCCCTTGGCTTGCCAAAACAATTCTTGTCCCCCAATTTACCCTCTCCAGGCACTTGGACATACCAAGGAGATATCATGACTAGCCCGTGAGGATTGATGGAATTTATTTTGTTCAAACGATTTGAAAATTCACAGGCAAACTTAAATACCAAATTAGAAACCCTTTGGTCGTATGTCCAAAACAAGTTAGACCAGGTTTTACTTTAGACCTGGTCTAATACGGAGTTAGTTTTATGGCAAATGAACTGTTTGGTATTTGCATACCCTTTTTCTATAATATTGTGTAGATACTGTTAAGGGCAAATACATGTAGCTTAATATTAGATTGCTGCAATTTAGTGTTTGGACTTTGAGTAAAGGAGGAAAAGAAAAGATTAAAGGGTTCCCTCCCTAAGTCTAACCTCCATAGTTACACTGACCTAACTTGGTTTGTGCATACATACCTTTCAATGTTAGAATTGCAGTAAATAGTATGCTCAAAATAGTTACAAGTGTGTAAAAAGGCATAACACGACTGAGAGAAACTATATTAGGTGTTGATTGGAAAGAAAGGTGGAAATTGATGAGGAACCTGTACAGTTTTTCAATAAAGTTTAAAACTTGAAATTTAAACCTGAATGGCTTTATATCATTTAAAGTTTTCTCACACTATTTGTACCCACAATGGGTTAACTAGGGTATGGAAGAGGAGCATAATGGGAAAAATATTTTCTGGTGAAATTGAGATAAATTGAGGTCTAATCCTGTATTGTCCAATCAAATTATGTGTCTACGAACTAGACCACACACACTGACTAAGAATGCCATTTGGTTAATATACGGGGAAACAATTGGACAAGTGTTCATTCAAAAAAAAAAAATCCTATTTTCGTCAAAATTTAACCAATTTGAATATGTTGGGCGTCAATCTGGACTGAAAATGAGTCGCCAGATTTCGTTGATTACAGCAAATATTATACATAAACAAAAAACTATCCAGCATTTCATATCTGCCTAACCTCTTCAAGTTGAATAAAGCAACCTCTTCTCTTTTCTGAAAATAGCCACACCTGAAATGTCATCACTTGCATATATATGCAAAATGAAGCAAATTCCTATTCCAACTTGGTAAAATGTATACTCGTAGTCCAATCTTGTGCCCCTGGTCTAAAAAAGCTGGCTGCAGGAACACTCAATAAACGTGCTTTGTAGAATGCACCTGCTCATGCTGGTTGATCATTTAGTGGAGCAGTTAGACAAAATTGTTTCAAAACATTTATGATTATCCCTTCAAGATGTAAAACAATGTGGTTTGAGAATACAATTTAACACCAAGCATTCATGTTTTAACTTTTCAGATATTCTGACGCCCTGTGAAAATATCTGCAATTGGGAAACTAAAATTAAAACCAGAACTAAGACTGAATCCAGTGCGGATTGTGGTGTTATGCTGACTGCTCCACCAAGGGCTTCTTTACTAGAATTGAATTCAATGGTGGGTTTAGGTGCACACAATAACATGATTTTGTTTCCATATGTTGAATGTTGTTTCATTCATCTGAAGTTCACTATATGAATGACTGCATGTTGAAAACAAAAGCAGATGGCGACAAAACTTTTCAAACCATTTTCTTGTCCATTTTGTGGACTCAATCATTATTCATTGGACAAATTGAAACCTCATGTTAACAAACATCTGAATAGATATGTGCGGGCCCATAGAGGCAAAGGTGTGTTTTATCAGAAAAGCTTGTCAGACAATGGTGTGCTGCTAAGATATTTGAATAGCCACAAGAAGGTATGGTACCAAAGTAAAAACTTAATGAACATTGAAGAGAAACCCTATCAGTGTGAGTATTGTCAGAAATCTTTCGCCCAAAAAGGTCTCCTTATGAACCATATCAGAATTCACACCAAAGAGAAACCTTATCAGTGTGAGTACTGTCAGAAATGTTTTACTCTAAATGGTAATTTGAAAAGACACATCAGAATTCACACTAAAGAGAAACCCTATCAGTGTGAGTACTGTCAGAAATGTTTTACACTGAATGGTAATTTGAAAAGACACATCAGAATTCACACTAAGGAGAGACTCTATCAGTGTGAGTACTGTCAGAAATGTTTTGCCCGAAAAAGTATCCTTGTGAACCATATCAGAATTCACACCAAAGAGAAACCCTATCAGTGTGAGTACTGTCAAAAATGTTTTACACTGAATGCTAATTTGAAAAGACACATCAGAATTCACACTAAGGAGAGACTCTATCAGTGTGAGCACTGTCAGAAATGTTTTACTCTAAAACATGTCCTTGAGAACCATATCAGAATTCACACCAAAGAGAAACCCTTTCAGTGTGAGTACTGTCAGAAATATTTTGCCCGAAAACATGTACTTGTGGACCATATCAGAATTCATACCAAAGAGAAACCCTTTCAGTGTGAGTACTGTCAAAAATGTTTTGCCCGAAAAAGTGTCCTTGTGGACCATACCAGAACTCACACCAAAGAAAAAAAAATATCAATGTGAGCATTGCAAAAAATATTTTTTACGGAATAACGATCTGAAAAGAAACATTGGAACTCACACCAAAGAGAGACCCTTTCAGTGTGAGCACTGTCAGAAATGGTTTGCCCGAAAAAGCACCCTTTTGAACCATATCGGAATTCACACCAAAGAGAAGACCCTTTCAGTGTGAGCACTGTCAGAAATGTTTTGCTTAAAGAAATAGCCTTGTGAACCATAAGAGTGGTTGGGATGGGTCATGCTGTGGAGTGGCCTGCAAGATCACTAGACCTCACACCACTTGATTTCTTCATTTGTGGCAAAATCCAAGATCTTTGCAAACGTATTATTGCTATATTCGCAAGTATCCGGCGCACAAGGTTGGTACGCAACGCAATTCGTGCAATGAGGACTAGGGCTGAAACCTTTATTCGTCAAGGAGGCAACCAGGTAGAGGGCAGAGCAGCACAGTAAACACACTTCAAAAGAACCAAAGACAAACTAAACAGCCCTTTTATTCCAAAAAGAGAAATGACTTAGGTTGTCAATAAAAAGAAAGAAACAAACAATAAAGTAAGAAACATAATAAAGCAAAAAGGCATAAAATAACCGAGAAAAACATAATTGCAAGTATAGCAAAGAAGTCCCATCCCGCATCAATTTCGCCCAAATTAATGACACTTAACAAAATCCATAACCCATAAGCCCACCGGTAAAGCCCATTCCCTAAAGTAAAGTTGTTATTATTTTATAAAGTTATCATCGAGGAATATTTTATATTCATGTATGGTATATGCACTTTTCATTCTTTGAAGTAGCCAAACCAGAGTGAAAAACGGATACATTTCTTTAAAAGGGCATATCTTCAAAAGTTATGAGCCGATTGAAATAATTGTTTCGGTTTATTAAAGCTAATGGGTAAAGGCTTCTTTACATACCAACATATTTTTTGTTTTGGGACACCCTGTATATTATGCAAGTGCAGCAAGGAGGATATTTTGCATTTTTGAACAATTGCTTACGGTTTTTCTAAGCCAATATTTTAAGCGTTTTGTAAAAGGTGTCCCAAAAATGTGTGCCAAAAATAACTCACCCTCCACACTTTGGACCTGCCAAACATTTCCCCCCTTGGCTCACTAAAAGATTATTGTCCCCCAATTTTACCCTCCCCGGGGCTCATAATTATTGCACAGCCCCATAGATATACCAAGGAGAAATCATGACTAACATGTGAGGACTGATGGAATTCTTTTGTTCAAACGAGTGATTTGAAAATGCACAATAGAACTTTTAACAAATTAGAAACCCTTTCAGTGTTAGAATTGTAGTAAATATGCTCAAAATCAACTGAAAAGGTATAACATGACTCGTATGAAACTGAGAGGAACTATATATTAAAGGAGCATTTTGTGATCCTAGCATCCTCTTTTTATGACATTTTTCAGTAGATATCCTTGAAAAAACTTATTCCCAAAATTTCAGTTGATTCCAAATAAATTCAAATTTCATGATATCTTTGCTGAGCGAATTAATCTGCAAGAATTTTTTTGTACATTTAACATTATGTAGCCAGAGGTTTCCAGTGATATAAAATTATTCAACTTTTTTTGAGAAAAGTGAGGGGATGATGCTGTGGATCACGAAATGCCCTTTTAATTGTTGATGGGAAATAGCAAGATGGAAATTGAAGATACACAGAATTTATATAGCGCCTGTGCCTGTACAATTTTGCAATAAAATTTAAAACTTGAAATTTAACCTGAATGGCTAATTATTGAAAGATCTTGTAGAGTTTTCTCACACTCCTTGTTCTCACAATGAGCATAACTATACTCCCCATTCCAGAAAAATACAGCACTAGCTAATTATTTTGGATTAAAAAATATTATCCTGTTTTGCCAAATGAAACATAGCTAAATCCTAATCGTTTAGTTAGTTCTAACTGGCAATAAAAGTCAAATTTTAATATTTTTGCAATTTGAGGGGAAATGGTTCAAAAACGTGCAATTTTGCATGTTTTCTTACAATTGTATTCATAAAATTGTAAGACTTGGCACAAGTCTAAGCATTCAAAATCTTGAGTATAGGCTATGAGTTATGCACATATCAAATGCAATCCCGGCCCCTGGGGACCCGGGAATGGCCGGGTCGTGGGCTGTGGATTTTTGGGTTAAAAGTTCAAGTCCCGGGTAAACACCTGGCCAGTCCTGGACCCACCCGGGCAAAACTCTCAGCCACTCCCCGGCCCTCCCGGGGCGATTATCCAATACAAACCGATGCAAACCCAGGGTATTCCTCGGCCCAAGTTCCCGGTCCTGAGCATCGGATATAGGCCTGTTGATCCTAATGGTTTTAATATCGCAGCAATCTTGTCAGGCGTACTCAAAATCCGCGGCAGGTACATCTTCAATGGACTGTCGAGCTCTGGACATGCTGGGTGAATTTGATACCCGGATTTGATATCCCAGACCCGTGGCCAGGAGGGTGCAGGGAGTGTGACGCGACATGGGGGTTGGTCTTCCTAGTTGAAGGTGTACAAGGACTCGTGCCACAGTTTTGGTATACATTTCAGTGATTTTGGCACACCGTCGAAGGTATTTTACGTTGCATATATCAATGTTGGACCCAGTCACCCGACTTTCCAACTTAGTCACTTCGCGTATTTTTCATGCTTTACAGTGGCAATGGGGAACGGGACAAGAGGGGGATACCTAGTGTACCTGTGTGCCATGGCTATATATAATATGCATGCTTGTTTTGAATATTACGAAGCATGAATGGCGGGGCGGAAAATTGCGGGAATAAACCAGGAATATCGTATTGATATAGGGCCTACATGTACAGATGTAGGTCTATATGATTAAAACATCAAAGATTTGAAAGAAACAGATCACTACATTTACATCTGTCCAGGATACGGGAGTGGTGAATATCTGATCTTTGCACATATTTTAATATTATAGGCCTATATACAATTTTTTTATGTCAATCCAAAATGCAACTTCAATAATAATGAGGCTATTCTGTATAAAGGCCCATACCCCATCCAAATATGTGACCATCCACATCGAAACGCTTGTAAAGTCGGCCCCTGGTCAATTTTGTTTTCTTGCGAATTTAGAAAATATATATCATAAGCTTTACAATGATATATCATTTGACTTCAAACAATATCCAGAAGCGGGGTTATGGCTTGTCATTTCGTCGACGGGTCCTTAAAGAACTTTAGCAAAATTACCCTCGATTAGAGAAAAGCGAGGGTAATTAATTTTGTTTCACTGGTTTCTTTTTCTGATATTGGATTTCATAATTTGATCTTATATACCTCGACACCTGCTGATGTTTGACCTTTTACATGTCAACACATTCCTGGTGCTCTGGAGGTCAGCTGGGCAGGGGAGTGAGTTTCAGGGCTGGAATTGCCAGAGGGCATATAGTATGGTGACCCAAGTGAAGTCCAGCTGGTTAGGATGACAGATTGACCACTGTGTTTTTAAGACTAACTTTCATGCTCATGGCAATTGCCATGGCAACTGGCTGTCAAAGCTGAAAACATTTGAAGAAAGCATGGATTCAAATGTTTTAAGGATATGTACATGAAATGTTAAACTTTGCTACTTCAGTAAAAAGGTACATTATTTTGGTGCTACAATATATCTCTTTTTCTACATTGCTGGTATTAAATATCAAATGGTCATAATTGGCGGTCAATTCAAATCATCCCCAAGTCAACGAAGTTCAGGAATGTCCTCTCATTGTTAATTGTTGGTTAACTCACCACTTGAACAGGATTTAGCCAAAGCAAACAAAGACTAAAGCTATTTACTATAAGTATAAGCTTATTATCCTCTTCAACAATAGGATTAAAGATTGGTATTTTGACTGGACTGAAATGAGACACTTGTAGGACAATTATCAGGTACATTATGAATACAAGCTTTGTACACATTTTGGACTGTAACTCGAAATACAATTTGCCGACTTAACGAACGGTTTGAGATGGATGGTCACATATGCCTACCTTGTATCTTGTTTAAAATCAAATTACCATTGATTAATATTTTGACTGACATTTTGGATATTATTTAAAACATCCTTTCAACGATTTGTGATTAAAAAATCTCGGCGGGTGGTTAAAACTTAAAATTAACATAAAAAATAAAAACTAATACATTCGGCATAAATAAGCGTATAGCAGGCTCTCGTTTGCACATGCATAAGAGGCCAGTGTGGTATGGTTAAACATGCTAACTTCAGAGCCCCGTTAAATAGCAGATACATGGCCTACTGCAACATAATCCCGGCTCTCGCCCGGGTAAAGTCCCAGCCCAATTTCCCGGGGTTTTGGCCGACGTTGATTCTTATACCAGTCCCGGCTAACACCCGGCTCCCCCCAGGACACATTTTGTCAAATCCCGGTCACATGATGTCAAGTCCCGGGGCCGGGGTTGCATTTGATATGTGCATTATCTCATAATTTTAATATTATATGTTGTTAAATTGTTAATTGGTTATGAAAAAGATTGGAAAATGTGTTTTCCAAAAATTAAAATGCATAACTTGAAATTAGTCTTTGTTCAAGTTTTTGGGCTTGATTGTCACAGAATACGAAAAAGGTTGAAAAACACCCTAAAATGCATGTTTTTGGCCCTTATTTCCAAAAATTGACCAAACATTAAAATTTTACTTTCATTGCCATTTCGGACTAACTAAAGGATCAGGGTTTAACTATGTTTCATTTAGCAAAACAGGGTCATATTTTTTATCCAAAAAAATTAGTGCTGTATTTTTCTGGAGGGGATGGAAGAGGAGCAGATTGCCACCTGATGGTAACAATATATTTATGTGAAATTGAGACAAACTTGCCATCTCTTGCACTACCCAGTCTGGTTACACTAGTATTGTGGTATATAGGCCCAGGGTATAGGAATATTTAGTTTATTGAAGAAGAGCAAGGCAACCATTTCATTATATTTCTACATGTTCATACCACATACTCTTAAAATTTCAGGAAAATAGCATTGGTCATTTTTTTTAAATCACACTTTACGGAAATGGAGGTACATGTAATAGCACCCTCAATGGGCACTCTCTCCATATAGAAATATCTCTCCAAAATAAAAAAAAACACCAAATTCTTTTTTTTTCCAAACTTTTTCATAGCATGTAGATTTAACATCTGGAATGTAATGCAAGTGGTGTCGTTGCTGCTCTTCAAAATTAATTTACAAAATGTCATCCCCAGACCAGGTTCACCCTGAATGTGGGTTACCACCAGTCCAGGGATTTGGTTTGGGAAGGGAAGATCTTGCTGTACGTAAATAGCTCAAATAAAATTTTCTTTCAAATTTAAAGCATCTTGCACAGCAATCAAGTAAAAAATATGAAAGTGCACTGGAATTATTGATGAAAATCACCGCACCAGAGCAGACAAACTATAAATAAAACCAAAAATTAATAAAATTGTACTGTTGGAACAGATACACTGCCAACTTCAGGGACAAACAAGAAAATATACTCAACCAGCAGAAACGCATGATACTGTAGTTCTAGTTCCAATTTGGTAATCATGCTTGTTTCAGTGCAAACAACTTGTCACCTTAAGATAATACCAAGACCTGACTCGAGATGATAAGGCCAAAATAAATATAGTAGGTCTCAAAGCTTGCAATGAAAAAAATGTTGAAATCCAATAAATGATTTGCAGTGTTTAAAGCACAGAAGTAATTCTGGGAGTGTGTCGGCTTGCAAACTTTGGAGCTTTTCAAACAACAGTATGATTTGCACATTTGCAATTTTGTGCCCTCATGGTCTCAAAAAGTTGGCTACAGGAACACACAATAACTTCGCATGTGCTATTTATTGTAGAATGCACCTGTTTGTGCTGGTTGATCAATTAGTGGACCAGTTTGGCAAATATTTTTTTAATGAAAAATCTCTAATTTCACATAAAACAATATGCAAGAGTTTGAGAATAGAATTTTAGACTATAATGACAAACCATTCATGTTTTGACTTTTCAGATATTTTGGTGCTGTGTGAAAATATCTGCAATTGGAAACTAAAATTAGAACCAGGACTAAGACTGAAGCCAGTGCGGATTGTGATGTTCTAATCCTGATGCTCCACCAAGGGCGTTTTACTAGAATTGACTTCAATGGTGGGTTTAGGTGCATACATGTACAGTAACATGATTTTGTTTCCATTTTTGATTGTTGTTACGTTCATCTGAAGTTCACTATATGAATGACTGCATGTTGAAAACAATAGCAGATGGCGACAAAACTTTTCAAACCATTTTCTTGTCCATTCTGTGGACTCAATCATTATTCATTGGACAAATTGAAACCTCATTTTAACAATCATCTGATTAAATATGTGCGGGCTCATAGAAGCAAAACTGTATTTTATCAGAAAAGTTTGTCAAACAATGGTGTGCTGCTAAGATATTTGAATAGCCACAAGAAGGTATGGTACCAAAGTAAAAACTTTATGAACATTAAAGAGAAACCCTATCAGTGCGAGTACTGTCAGAAATGTTTTACACGGAAAAATAATTTGAAAAGACACATCAGAATTCACACTAAGGAGAAACCCTTTCAGTGTGAGCAATGTCAGATTTCTTTTGCCCGAAAAAATATCCTTGTGGCGCATATCAGAACTCATACCAAAGAGAAACCCTTTCAGTGTGAATATTGCCATAACTGTTTTACACAGAAATCAATTCTGCAAAATCATTTGAGAATTCACACCAAAGAGAAACCCTAT
The DNA here is from genome assembly GCF_039555335.1 of Amphiura filiformis. Taxonomy (NCBI): domain Eukaryota; kingdom Metazoa; phylum Echinodermata; class Ophiuroidea; order Amphilepidida; family Amphiuridae; genus Amphiura; species Amphiura filiformis. The sequence goes on from NC_092642.1 coordinate 28,185,611, forward strand.
CAGTGTGAGTACTGTCAGAAATGGTTTTCCCAAAAGCATAACCTCACACTCCATATCAGAACTCACACTAAAGAGGAACCCTTTCAGTGTGAATACTGCCAGAAATGTTTTACCCGAAAACGTTACCTTCTGAACCATATCAGAATTCACACCAAAGAGAAACCCTTTCAGTGTGAGTACTGTCAGAAGTCTTTCACCCAGAGTAGTACTCTGAAAACACATATCGGAACTCACATGAGGACACCTGTTCAGTGCGAGTATTGTCAGAAATATTTTGCCAAAAAAGGTTTCCTTGTGAACCATATCAGAAAACACATTAAGGAGTTAAACCTTTCCAGTGTGAGTACTGTCATAAATGTTTTGCCCGGAAAACCATCCTTATGACTCACATTAGACTTCACAACAAACATAAATCACATGAGTGCAAGTACTGTCAAAACGTTTTGCTCTAAAGCATAACTTCATAATCCATTATCAGAACTCACACCAAGGAGAAACCCTGTCTGTATGAGCATTGTCAGAAATCTTTTTCTTATAAAAATGGCTTTGTGGCCAGAACTCACACTATGCAGAAACCCTATCAGTGTGAATACTGCCAGAAATGTTTTGCATAGAAAACTGGTTTAATACCACAAATTACCACACATGACAACTCACACCAAAGAGAAACCATTTCAGTGTGAGAACTGTCAAAAATGGTTTGTCTGCAAAAGTGTCCTTGTGGACCATTTTAGAATTCACACCTGTCAGATATGTTTTGACCAAAATCATGCTCTTGCAGACCATATCAGAACTCACACCCAGGTAGAAACCCTATAGACGAATCCAAATACACGCATTCCTACACCTGACTAGCAGCCTTTAGTTGGGTCCCCGTCGGCTACAATGCATCCAAAATGTGAAATGATTCGCCTTGGCGGAAATTTTAAACTGCATTCCATCACCCGTTTTACACCTTCCGCGAAAACACAGGTAGACAAAAGAAGTTTACAACACAATACAGTTCCAACAGTTGTGCAAATAAAAGCCGCCTTACACCTAGAGAAGGTCGAGGAGGGTTAATAGAATAATACAATAGAGATAATTCTGCAGGTAATCCTGTCGTATCTATTTATAGATGTACAAATGGATGAACAAAAGGTGTGAATAGATGCGACAGGATTACCTCTATTGTATATTATTATTCTATTAACCCTCCTCGTCTTTGCATCTTTTGCATCTTTCAGGTGTTAGGCGGCTTTTATTTGCACAATCGGGTGCTCAAAACCCCAGGTTGGTGCTAGCGGGAAACCAAAGATGGCCGACCAAATCCTGACCATGACTTAGCTCGTTGGATTCGTCTATATGTGTGAATAATGTGACAAAAACTACAGAGCACACACTAAATTATTCCACTATTATACAGGGTGTCCCAGAAAAAATTACCATGTGAATGAATTATGACATAAGTCGATAAATATAGGCACCATATGCAACAACGTTTAAAAAAAGGATGTAGCCCTAATGTTTGGACTGGCCCAGGGCCTCAAATATGTAAATCTGGCTATGGGAAGCAGTGGTGTAGCCAGGACTTTTTCAAGAGGGGGAAGGCAAGGCAATTTTTTTTAGGGGGGGGGGGGGCTTTGATGAAAATGATCAAAAATTAATTAACACAGCTGCCCCTTGCCCCCCTTGGCTATGCCACTGCTGGAAAGGGTGTATGAAAAAAGTGCCTGTTGATCAAACTTGGAATGAACTGAATTGATGCAGGCATTATGTTATCGCCTAACATAATCAAATACAATTAACCTAATCAAATACAATTTGCATATAAGATAAACAATAAATAATCTACATACTACTTTTTAAATTGTTTGATTCCGATGTCATTCCGTGAGTGTCCAAAGTCATGCACCTGGTAATTTTTTTTGGGACACCTTGTATAGCTCATTGTCATTTTCTTGGTTGAATATTGTGATATGAATATTTTACCATGGTCAAACCGTTGATTATATTTATCGTTAGATTGTTCCCCCTTGTCCCAATGCTTTATGCATTGCCATTAATGCCATATCGCGTATAATACATGCTTAACACATTTAGAGTGGGAATGAGACTGATACTCACTGCTATAATCTTTTTCCTGTAAACCTTTGATGAGAGAGTTATATTTTTTAAATCACATCCCGGGATCACATCAGAATTCACACCAAAGCAAAAACCTTTCAGTGTGAATACTCTTGGAAATTGTCCTGGCAAAGGGGACAAAATTTCCAAGTGGCATATGCCAAAAATTGCTTGCTCCCCTCTCAGTCTGAAAAAATTCCTTCCATTCCCATTTTACTCATGGCAAACTTTTGGGATGAAACTCAGTTTTGAAAAGTCGAGGTTGAAATGTTGCATATTTGGGTAGTGCTTTTATAAGACTAATTAGAGCATTTTGTTTGAAAGGTGTCTCAAGAATGTGTGCCAAAAATCAATTGACTTGATCCCCTTTTGACCTGCCAAAAATTGTTCCCGCCGTGGCTTGTCAAAAAATTATTGTCCTCCAATGTTATTCTCCCCAGGGCTCATAATTATTGCACTGTTGAACCACCACGAAGAAATCATGATTAACCTTTAAGGACTGGTGAAATTTAATTTGTTCAAACATGTGATTTGAAAATTCACAATAGAACTGATAACAAATTAGAAACCTTTTCAATTTTAGAAATGTAGTAAATATGCTCAAAATAGACATGAAAAGACAGAACAGGACTCTTACAAAACTGAGAGAAACTAAATGCCCATTCAGTGGTTTGCTCATCTGATGGATCATAAAAAAATCATTGAAATTCAGATTTTGGCACCTAGCTTTATTAGTGGTTATGAAGCTGAAAACCATTTATTAAAGACAACAATTTACATAAATCTGTAATTTCTCTTAAAGTCCCAAATATGTCAATACTGCTGTTTTTGTCATTTTTTTTCCAAATTTTTCATTAAAGAAAAAACCTAATAACAATTTTAATTACCGTACTGGCTGAGTATAGTCCCACCCCGTTTTTGGGTGAACATTTGTCCAAATTGGGGGTGGGACTATACTCAAAAAAAAAAAATTTATGATTTAAATGCATTCAAAATGCATTTTGAAATCATTAATAGAGTATGACATGAATACAAAATATCAATTTTCATATTAAAAATACAAAACATCTTGAAATTTTTTTTTTATTTTTTATTTTTAGGTCAACCATGAATGATCCTAGCATTTAGGTCTAGGTCCAGGGACACTACAAAGCCGAAAAAATAAAAAACTTTTTTTTTTAATTTCTGAAACTTTTCGAAAATTTGGGAGTGGGACTTTACTCGAAGGTGGGACTATACTCGCGTCAGTACGGTACTTGTCCTTCAATTTTTAATTTTAAGGCACTTCAGCTGGGATCACTGAATGGGATTTAATTTATTGGAAAGAGAAAGGTTGAAATTGATGAAGAACCTGTACAGTTTTGCAATAAAATTTAAAACTTGAAATTTAAACCTGAATGGCTAATCATTTAAAGTGAATCTGTACCAACAACAACTAGGTATAACTAGGTCGATTGCCACCTGATGGGAACAACATTTTCGGGTGAAATTGAGATGAGATTAAACTGGATCATGAAATATATATATATAAAACAAACCTCTTGACTGTTCCTAATAAAACAACATTTGGTTTGAGAATAGAATTTTAGACTATAACGCCAATCATTCATGTTGTAACTTTTCAGATATTTTGATGCAGTGTGATAATATCTGGAATTGGAAACTAAAATTAGAACCAGGGCCAAGACTAAAGCCAGTGCGGATTGTGTTCCTCTATTGGTGCTGCTACACTAAGGACCACTTTACTAGAATTGACTTGATGGTGGGTTTAGGTGCATACAGTAACATGATTGTTTCCCTTAGTTGAATGTTGTTTCAAAACAGAAGAATATGGCAACAAAACTGTTCAAACCATTTACTTGTACATTCTGTGGACTCAATCATTATTCGTTGGACAAATTGAAACCTCATGTTAACAAACATCTGATTAAATATGTGCGGGCCCATAGAGGCAAAGGTGTGTTTTATCAGAAAAGTTTGTCAAACAATGGAGTGCTGCTAAGATATTTGAATAGCCAGAGGAAGGTATTGTACCAAAGTAAAAGCTTTATGAACATTAAAGAGAAACCCTATCAGTGTGATTACTGTCAGAAATGTTTTACACTAAATGGTAATTTGAAAAGACACATCAAAATTCACACTAAGGAGAGACCCTATCAGTGTGAGTACTGTCAGAAATGTTTTGCTCGAAAAAGTATTTTGGTGGAACATATCAGGACTCACACCAAAGAGAAACCCTTTCAGTGTGAGTACTGTCAGAAATGTTTTGCCCAAAAAGGTTTCCTTGTGGGCCATATCAGAATTCACACGAAGGAGAAACCCTTCCAGTGTGAGTACTGTCAGAAATGTTTTAACCGAAAAAACAACCTTATAACACACATTAGACTTCACACCAAACATAAGTCCTATCAGTGTGAGTACTGTCAGAAATGTTTTGCTCAAAAGAATAACCTCATAACCCATATCAGAATTCATACCAAGGAGAAACCCTTCCAGTGTGAGTACTGTCAGAAATGTTTTGCCCGAAAAACCAACCTTATATCACACAATAGACTTCACACCAAACTTAAACCCTATCAATGTGAGTACTGTCAGAAATGTTTTGCTCAAAAGCATAACCTCATTACTCATATCAGAATTCATACCAAGGAGAAACCCTTCCAGTGTGAATACTGCCAGAAATGTTTTGCACAAAAAAGTGACCTTAAAAGACACGTGAAAACTCACACTAAAGAGAAACCCTTTCAGTGCGAGTACTGTGAGAAATGTTTTGCCCGAAAAAGTGTCCTTGTGGACCATATCAGAACTCACACCAAAGAGAAACCCTTTCAGTGTGAATATTGCCAGAAATGTTTTGCACAGAGAACAAATCTGCAACAACATGTGAGAATTCACACCAAAGAGAAACCCCATGAGTGAGTACTGTTAGAAATGTTTTCCTCATAGGGGTAGCCTCACATCCCATTTGAGAACTCATGCTAAAGAGAATTTAAACCATTTTAGTGTGAGCACTGTCAGAAATATATTGCCCCAAAACATCACCTTCTGGACCATATCAGAACTCACACAGAAAGCCTATCAGTGTGAATAATGCCATGATTGGTTTACACAGAATAGTGATCTGAAAAGATACATTAATTAGAATTCATTACAAAGGTACCAATGTTTAAGCGGCTTAAACTTTATCAGAAGTGGCCTTGTACAATATCTCCCAGCTTGTTGTTATTGCACTGCCCTTTGATTGGAATTCTTTTGTTCAACCTTGTGATTTTAAAATTCACAATAGAACTTAAAACAGATTAGAAATCCTGTCAGTGTTAGAATTGTAAATATTATGCTCAAAATAGACGTTTGAAAGGCAGTACAGTACTCATACTAAACATGAGAGAAAATATATATTAAGTGTTGATTGTACCTGTACAGTTTTTGCAATAAAATCTAAAAGTTGAAATTAATACCTGAATGGCTAATAATTTAAAGTGAATCTTTTAGCGTTTTCATACACTCCTTGTACCCACAATGAGCATATCAGAGTATGGAAGAGTCACAGATAATTGCCACCTGATGGGAACACAATTATAATTATTTTCAGGTGAAATTGAGATGAACATTTAAAATCAGCACTTTTGGGATCATGCAATTCAACTGGGACAAACTTGCCAGCTCTTGCCACTTTGGACTACCCAGCCTGCTTACATGTCTATTAGTCACCCTTAAAGTCATATTATAACATTTTTTGAGGAGGATGCCCTCATTATTTTTGGTAATTATTTTTTTACAAGAGTATATTGTACTTTATTAAACCAACATTCTGTGCAAAAGACTACTTCCGTTCGTAATACAGTACATTCATGGCGTGCAGGATGGTGATCTACACAACAAATCGTACTGTAACACGATTGAAAGAGTTATCTGACTTACTGTATTTTTTGAAACGAAAGCGAAATGAAATGAAAGCGAAATGAAACGAAACTAAAGCGAAACAGATTTTTAAGGTGTCCCTTAACTAGTTTATGATTTTGATGATTTGTTATTATTCATGTGTTTCAATGACCTAGATTAAATTATTAAGCATTTTAAAGTTAAATTTAATAAATTTACCTTATCCTGGTATTATAGTTGGCTCATCTTGCATTAAGTTTTTTTTATGTTGTTGTTGTTGTTGTTGTTGAGAAACGTGTGAACATAGATGAATGTGAAGAACTATCTGCAGGAAAATCTCATGAATTGCAAGAAACACAACTGCGGAATATAAACCTTGTACACTCTGACTGCAATGGCCTACACTATGGTGCAATGAGCCCGTTTCGCATTTTTGTAAAATGCGATACGGACGAATAACTTTTTGCATTAAAATATTTTGGGTAATTTCTTTGCATAATATCATGTATCTTGACAACACACATTCATGTGATAAAGATCAAAGGTCACATCCCCATACTTTGGGTGCAATGAGCCCCAAACCACTTTTTAATATGAAATCATATATCTCATTAGGCAATAAAAATTATTTTTTAATCATTGATAGCTCAAGAAGTTGACCTTGACAAGAAATGTATGCATGCAAAATTTGAACTTGCTGGTGTTTATACTTTGGGTGCAATGAGCCCGTTTAGCATTTTTGTAAAATGCGAAACGGATTTAATAACTTTTACATTAATATATTTTGGGTAATTTCTTTGCATAATATCGTGTATCTTGACAACATGCATTCATGTGATAAAGATCAAAGGTCACATCCCCATACTTTGGGTGCAATGAGCCCCAAACCACTTTTTTTATATGAAATCATATATCTCATTAACCAATGAAAAATAATTTTAAAATTATTTGATAGCTAATGAAGTTGACCTTGACAAGAAATGTATGCATGCAAAATTTGAACTTGCTGGTGTTTATACTTTGGGTGCAATGAGCCCCAAACCACTTTTTAATATGAAATCATATATCTCATTAGACAATAGAAAATTGTTTTTTAATCATTGATAGCTCAAGAAGTTGACCTTGACAAGAAATGTATGCATGCAAAATTTGAACTTGCTGGTGTTTATACTTTGGGTGCAATGAGCCCGTTTCGCATTTTTGTAAAATGCGAATATGACGAATAACTCTTTACAAAAATATATTTTAGGTATTTTCTTTGCATAATATCGTGTATCTTGACAACATGCATTCATGTGATAAAGATCAAAGGTCACATCCCCATACTTTGGGTGCAATGAGCCCCAAACCACTTTTTAATATGAAATCATATATCTCATTAACCAATGAAAAATAATTTTAAAATTATTGATAGCTAATGAAGTTGACCTTGACAAGAAATGTATGCATGCACAATTTGAACTTGCTAGTGTTTATACTTTGGGTGCAATGAGCCCCAAACCACTTTTTAATATGAAATCATATATCTCATTAGACAATAGAAAATTATTTTTTTAATCATTGATAGCTCAAGAAGTTGACCTTGACAAGAAATGTATGCATGCAAAATTTGAACTTGCTGGTGTTTATACTTTGGGTGCAATGAGCCTGTTTAGCATTTTTGTAAAATGCGAAGCGGATTTAATAACTTTTACAATAATATATTTTGGGTAATTTCTTTGCATAATATCGTGTATCTTGACAACATGCATTCATGTGATAAAGATCAAAGGTCACATCCCCATACTTTGGGTGCAATGAGCCCCAAACCACTTTTTAATATGAAATTATATATCTCATTAACCAATGAAAAATAATTTTAAAATTATTGATAGCTAATGAAGTTGACCTTGACAAGAAATGTATGCATGCAAAATTTGAACTTGCTAGTGTTTATACTTTGGGTGCAATGAGCCCCAAACCACTTTTTAATATGAAATCATATATCTCATTAGACAATAGAAAATTATTTTATAATCATTGATAGCTCAAGAAGTTGACCTTGACAAGAAATGTATGCATGCAAAATTTGAACTTGCTGGTGTTTATACTTTGGTGCAATGAGCCCGTTTCGCATTTTTGTAAAATGCGAAACGGACGAATAACTTTTTACATTAATATATTTTGGGTAATTTCTTTGCATAATATCGTGTATCTTGACAACATGCATTCATGTCATAAAGATCAAAGGTCACATCCCCATACTTTGGGTGCAATGAGCCCCAAACCACTTTTTAATATGAAATCATATATCTCATTAACCAATGAAAAATAATTTTAAAATTATTGATAGCTAATGAAGTTGACCTTGACAAGAAATGTATGCATGCAAAATTTGAACTTGCTAGTGTTTATACTTTGGGTGCAATGAGCCCCAAACCACATTTTAATATGAAATCATATATCTCATTAGGGACAATAGAAAATTATTTTTTAATCATTGATAGCTCAAGAAGTTGACCTTGACAAGAAATGTATGCATGCAAAATTTGAACTTGCTGGTGTTTATACTTTGGGTGCAATGAGCCCGTTTCGCATTTTTGTAAAATGCAAAGCGGATTTAATAACTTTTACAATAATATATTTTGGGTAATTTCTTTGCATAATATCGTATCTTGACAACATGCATTCATGTGATAAAGATCAAAGGTCACATCCCCATACTTTGGGTGCAATGAGCCCCAAACCACTTTTTAATATGAAATCATATATCTCATTAACCAATGAAAAATAATTTTAAAATTATTGATAGCTAATGAAGTTGACCTTGACAAGAAATGTATGCATGCACAATTTGAACTTGCTAGTGTTTATACTTTGGGTGCAATGAGCCCCAAACCACTTTTTAATATGAAATCATATATCTCATTAGACAATAGAAAATTGTTTTTTAATCATTGATAGCTCAAGAAGTTGACCTTGACAAGAAATGTATGCATGCAAAATTTGAACTTGCTGGTGTTTATACTTTGGTGCAATGAGCCTGTTTAGCATTTTTGTAAAATGCTAAACGGATTTAATAACTTTTTACAATAATATATTTTGGGTAATTTCTTTGCATAATATCGTGTATCTTGACAACATGCATTCATGTGATAAAGATCAAAGGTCACATCCCCATACTTTGGGTGCAATGAGCCCCAAACCACTTTTTAATATGAAATTATATATCTCATTAACCAATGAAAAATAATTTTAAAATTATTGATAGCTAATGAAGTTGACCTTGACAAGAAATGTATGCATGCAAAATTTGAACTTGCTAGTGTTTATACTTTGGGTGCAATGAGCCCCAAACCACTTTTTAATATGAAATCATATATCTCATTAGACAATAGAAAATTATTTTTAAATCATTGATAGCTAAAGAAGTTGACCTTGACAAGAAATGTATGCATGCAAAATTTGAACTTGCTGGTGTTTATACTTTGGGTGCAATGAGCGTGTATGGCAGTTTTGTTAGGTGCGAGACGGATGATTAACTTTATAAATTAATATATTTTGGGTAATTTCTTTGCATAATATCGTGTATCTTGACAACATGCATTCATGTGATAAAGATCAAAGGTCACATCCCCATACTTTGGGTGCAATGAGCCCCAAACCACTTTTTAATATGAAATCATATATCTCATTAACCAATGAAAAATAATTTTAAAATTATTGATAGCTAATGAAGTTGACCTTGACAAGAAATGTATGCATGCACAATTTGAACTTGCTAGTGTTTATACTTTGGGTGCAATGAGCCCCAAACCACTTTTTAATATGAAATCATATATCTCATTAGACAATAGAAAATTGTTTTTTTAATCATTGATAGCTCAAGAAGTTGACCTTGACAAGAAATGTATGCATGCAAAATTTGAACTTGCTGGTGTTTATACTTTGGGTGCAATGAGCCTGTTTCGCATTTTGTAAAATGCTAAACAGATTTAATAACTTTTTACAATAATATATTTTGGGTAATTTCTTTGCATAATATCGTGTATCTTGACAACATGCATTCATGTGATAAAGATGGGTCATTCCATATGAAATCAAGGAGTCGCCCCACCTGACCCCCTCAGATTTGCTTAATATTTTAGTCAGATGTTGTACCTGTAACAATATTAAAAACCTGCAAATTTGAGGTCTGTAGCTCTTACAGATTTTCTGTGGCAGCCATTTAAAGTTGGAGTAGGGGGGTCTAAATTTGGACCCAAAAGTTGCCCTTTAAATAAATTTCATCTTTGGGAGTCTGTGCCTTCTTTATAAAAAGAAAGAGAGGTCTGAAACTTTGTATACACACTAACTGCATGCCCAATTTGTCAAAAAATAAAAAATAAAAAATTCTGTATTTATGCGTTGTGTCACGGGGTCATTAAATATGCAAGAAAAAATGTAATGTTTTGTAAACTGGCAAGTTTAGCCCTCCTAAATTCACATTTTTGGTCAGATTAATTATTTTTTGTTGTCACTGATGCTATATATAGGATAAATACAATGTATATCCAAGAAATTGAGGTCACAACTCATTTACATTTCGAACAGCGCCCTCACGAAGATGAAATTTATTGCAAATTCAACATTTTCAGGGGGCCCAAAGTCGATGTGGTCCACCTTCAAAATTTATAAAACATCACTTTTATATAACTACTAGTCTTAAATTACAACTTTGCTAAGTCCCAGTAATTGTTTAGGTTGACTTCATATAAAATGACAAGCCCAAAGTTGACCATTTTCTTATGATTGCATGTAGTGCAAATGTGCCGAATTCGGAAGGCTTGAAAGTCAAATTGGCCACAATATTAAAAATAAATGATTAGATGAGTAGTTATTGGCCATATTTACTTTAATTTCAATTTCAATTTCAATATATACAGATTTTCTATGGTAGCCATTTACAGTTGGAGTAGGGGATCTAAATTTGGACCCAAAAGTTGCCCTTTGAATACATTTCATCTTTGGGAGCCTGTACCTTCCTAATACAAATTACACACTAATTGCATGTCCAATTTGTCAACAAGTAAAAAAAAAAAAATGTTTGTAATTGCACCACGTTGTGTCACCATGGTCACAGGGTCATTAAATATGCAAAAAAAATGTAATGTTTTGTATACTGGCAAGTTTAGCCCCCTAAATTCACATTTTTGTCAGATTAATTGTTTTTTGTTGTCACTGATGCGATATATAGGACAAATACAATGCATATCCAAGACATTGAGGTGACCATTTATTTACATTTCCAACAGCGCCCTCGCGAAGATGAAAATTAATGCAAATTCACCATTTTCAGGGGGCCCAAAGTCGATGTGGTCAACTCTCAAAATTGATAAAACATCACTTTTATATGACTACTAGTCTTAAATTGCAACTTTGCTCAATCCCAGTAATTTTATAGATTGACTTCATATAAAACGACAAGCCCAAAGTTGACCATTTTCTTATGATTGCATGTACTGCAAATGTGCCAAATTCGGAAGGTTTAAAAGTCAAAATGGCCACAATATTAAAAATAAATGACTAGATGCATAGTTATTGGTCCTATTTACTTTTATTTCCATTTTATTTTCAATATGGGGCCAATTTGACTTTCAAGCCTTCCGATTCGCACATTTGCACTACATGCAATCATAAGAAAATGGTCAACTTTGGGCTTGTCATTCTATATGAAGTCAACCTATACAATTACTGGGACTTAGCAAAGTTGTAATTTAAGACTAGTAGTTATATAAAAGTGATGTTTTATAAATTTTGAAGGTGGACCACATCGACTTTGGGCCCCTGAAAATGTTGAATTTGCAATAAATTTCATCTTCGTGAGGGCGCTGTTCAAATGTAAATGAGTTGTGACCTCAATTTTTTTGGCTATGCATTGTATTTATCCTATATATAGCATCAGTGACAACAAAAGATTATTAATCTGACAAAAAATTTGAATTTAGGGGGGCTAAACTTGCCAGTTTACAAAACAGTACATTTTTTCTTGCATATTTAATGACCCCGTGACACAACACGCAATTACAGAAATTTTTTATTTTTTATTTTTTGACAAATTGGGCATGCAGTTAGTGTGTACACAAAGTTTCAGACCTCTCTCTCTTTTTTATAAAGAAGGCACAGCCTCCCAAAGATGAAATTTGTTTGAAGGGCAACTTTTGGGTCCAAATTTAGACCCCCCTACTCCAACTTTAAATGGCTGCCACAGAAAATCCAGTAAGAGATACAGACCTCAAATTTGCAGGTTTTTAATATTTTTACAGGTACAACATATGACTAAAATATAAAGCAAATCTGAGGGGGGTCAGGTGGGGCGACTCCTTGATTTCATATGGAGTGACCCAGATCAAAGGTCACATCCCCATACTTTGGGTGCAATGAGCCCCAAACCACTTTTTAATATGAAATTATATATCTCATTAACCAATGAAAATAATTTTAAAATTATTGATAGCTAATGAAGTTGACCTTGACAAGAAATGTATGCATGCAAAATTTGAACTTGCTAGTGTTTATACTTTGGGTGCAATGAGCCCCAAACCACTTTTTAATATGAAATCATATATCTCATTAGACAATAGAAAATTATTTTTTAATCATTGATAGCTCAAGAAGTTGACCTTGACAAGAAATGTATGCATGCAAAATTTGAACTTGCTGGTGTTTATACTTTGGGTGCAATTGATTCTGCGTTTCGCATTTTTGTAAAATGCTAAACGGATTTAATAACTTTTACATTAATATATTTTGGGTAATTTCTTTGCATAATATCGTGTATCTTGACAACATGCATTCATGTCATAAAGATCAAAGGTCACATCCCCATACTTTGGGTGCAATGAGCCCCAAACCACTTTTTAATATGAAATCATATATCTCATTAACCAATGAAAAATAATTTTAAAATTATTGATAGCTAATGAAGTTGACCTTGACAAGAAATGTATGCATGCAAAATTTGAACTTGCTAGTGTTTATACTTTGGGTGCAATGAGCCCCAAACCACATTTTAATATGAAATCATATATCTCATTAGACAATAGAAAATTATTTTTTAATCATTGATAGCTCAAGAAGTTGACCTTGACAAGAAATGTATGCATGCAAAATTTGAACTTGCTGGTGTTTATACTTTGGGTGCAATGAGCCGTTTAGCATTTTTGTAAAATGCTAAACGGATTTAATAACTTTTACAATAATATATTTTGGGTAATTTCTTTGCATAATATCGTGTATCTTGACAACATGCATTCATGTGATAAAGATCAAAGGTCACATCCCCATACTTTGGGTGCAATGAGCCCCAAACCACTTTTTAATATGAAATCATATATCTCATTAACCAATGAAAAATAATTTTAAAATTATTGATAGCTAATGAAGTTGACCTTGACAAGAAATGTATGCATGCACAATTTGAACTTGCTAGTGTTTATACTTTGGGTGCAATGAGCCCCAAACCACTTTTTAATATGAAATCATATATCTCATTAGACAATAGAAAATTGTTTTTTAATCATTGATAGCTCAAGAAGTTGACCTTGACAAGAAATGTATGCATGCAAAATTTGAACTTGCTGGTGTTTATACTTTGGGTGCAATGAGCCTGTTTCGCATTTTTGTAAAATGCGAAACGGACGAATAACTTTTTACAATAATATATTTTGGGTAATTTCTTTGCATAATATCGTGTATCTTGACAACATGCATTCATGTGATAAAGATCAAAGGTCACATCCCCATACTTTGGGTGCAATGAGCCCCAAACCACTTTTTAATATGAAATTATATATCTCATTAACCAATGAAAAATAATTTTAAAATTATTGATAGCTAATGAAGTTGACCTTGACAAGAAATGTATGCATGCAAAATTTGAACTTGCTAGTGTTTATACTTTGGGTGCAATGAGCCCCAAACCACTTTTTAATATGAAATCATATATCTCATTAGACAATAGAAAATTATTTTTTAATCATTGATAGCTCAAGAAGTTGACCTTGACAAGAAATGTATGCATGCAAAATTTGAACTTGCTGGTGTTTATACTTTGGGTGCAATGATTCTGCGTTTCGCATTTTTGTAAAATGCGAAACGGATTTAATAACTTTTTACATTAATATATTTTGGGTAATTTCTTTGCATAATATCGTGTATCTTGACAACATGCATTCATGTCATAAAGATCAAAGGTCACATCCCCATACTTTGGGTGCAATGAGCCCCAAACCACTTTTTAATATGAAATCATATATCTCATTAACCAATGAAAAATAATTTTAAAATTATTGATAGCTAATGAAGTTGACCTTGACAAGAAATGTATGCATGCAAAATTTGAACTTGCTAGTGTTTATACTTTGGGTGCAATGAGCCCCAAACCACATTTTAATATGAAATCATATATCTCATTAGACAATAGAAAATTATTTATTAAATCATTGATAGCTCAAGAAGTTGACCTTGACAAGAAATGTATGCATGCAAAATTTGAACTTGCTGGTGTTTATACTTTGGGTGCAATGAGCCCGTTTCGCATTTTTGTAAAATGCGAAACGGACGAATAACTTTTTACATTAATATATTTTGGGTAAATTCTTTGAATAATATCGTGTATCTTGACAACATGCATTCATGTGATAAAGATCAAAGGTCACATCCCCATACTTTGGGTGCAATGAGCCCCAAACCACTTTTTTTTATATGAAATCATATATCTCATTAACCAATGAAAAATAATTTTAAAATTATTGATAGCTAATGAAGTTGACCTTGACAAGAAATGTATGCATGCAAAATTTGAACTTGCTAGTGTTTATACTTTGGGTGCAATGAGCCCCAAACCACTTTTTAATATGAAATCATATATCTCATTAGACAATAGAAAATTATTTTTTAATCATTGATAGCTCAAGAAGTTGACATTGACAAGAAATGTATGCATGCAAAATTTGAACTTGCTGGTGTTTATACTTTGGGTGCAATGAGCCCGTTTAGCATTTTTGTAAAATGCGAAGCGGACAATAACTTTTACATTAATATATTTTGGGTAATTTCTTTGCATAATATCGTGTATCTTGACAACATGCATTCATGTGATAAAGATCAAAGGTCACATCCCCATACTTTGGGTGCAATGAGCCCCAAACCACTTTTTAATATGAAATCATATATCTCATTAACCAATGAAAAATAATTTTAAAATTATTGATAGCTAATGAAGTTGACCTTGACAAGAAATGTATGCATGCAAAATTTGAACTTGCTAGTGTTTATACTTTGGGTGCAATGATCCCCAAACCACTTTTTAATATGAAATCATATATCTCATTAGACAATAGAAAATTATTTTTTAATCATTGATAGCTCAAGAAGTTGACATTGACAAGAAATGTATGCATGCAAAATTTGAACTTGCTGGTGTTTATACTTTGGGTGCAATGAGCCCGTTTCGCACTTTTTGTAAAATGCTTGAAGCGGACAAATAACTTTTTACATTAATATATTTTGGGTAATTTCTTTGCATAATATTGTGTATCTTGACAACATGCATTCATGTGATAAAGATCAAAGGTCACATCCCCATACTTTGGGTGCAATGAGCCCCAAACCACTTTTTAATATGAAATCATATATCTCATTAACCAATGAAAAATAATTCTAAAATTATTGATAGCTAATGAAGTTGACCTTGACAAGAAATGTATGCATGCAAAATTTGAACTTGCTGGTGTTTATACTTTGGGTGCAATGAGCCTGTTTCGCATTTTTGTAAAATGCTAAACAGACGAATAACTTTTACATTAATATATTTTGGGTAATTTCTTTGCATAATATCGTGTATCTTGACAACATGCATTCATGAGATAAAGATCAAAGGTCACATCCCCATACTTTGGGTGCAATGAGCCCCAAACCACTTTTTTAATATGAAATCATATATCTCATTAACCAATGAAAAATAATTTTAAAATTATTGATAGCTAATGAAGTTGACCTTGACAAGAAATGTATGCATGCAAAATTTGAACTTGCTAGTGTTTATACTTTGGGTGCAATGAGCCCCAAACCACTTTTTAATATGAAATCATATATCTCATTAGACAATAGAAAATTTTTTTTAATCATTGATAGCTCAAGAAGTTGACCTTGACAAGAAATGTATGCATGCAAAATTTGAACTTGCTGGTCTTTATACTTTGGGTGCAATGAGCCCGTTTCACATTTTTGTAAAATTTCAAATGTTCAAATTTTGCATGCATACATTTCTTGTCAAGGTCAACTTCTTGAGCTATCAATGATTAAAAAATATTTTTTATTGTCTAATGAGATATATGATTTCATATTAAAAAAGTGGTTTGGGGCTCATTGCACCCAAAGTATGGGGATGTGACATTTGATCTTTATCACATGAATGTGTGTTGTCAAGATACATGATATTATGCAAAGAAATTGCCCAAAATATTTTCATGTAAAAAGTTATTCGTCAGTTTCACATTTTACAAAAATGCGAAACGGGCTCACTGCACCCAAAGTATAAATACTAGCAAGTTTAAATTTTGCATGCATACATTTCTTGTCAAGGTCAACTTCTTCAGCTAAAAATAATTTTAAAATATATTCTCATTGACTAATGAGATAATATGATTTCATATTAAAAAGTGGTTTGAGGCTCATTGCACTCAAAGTATGGGGATATGACCTTTGATCTTTACCAAGGGAATGCATGTTGTCAAGATACATGATATTATGCAAAACAATTACCCAAAATATTTTCATGTAAAGAGTTATTAGTCTGCTTGCATTTTACACAAATGCGAACGCGGCTCATTGCACCCAAAGTATGAACACTAGCAAGTTCAAATTTTGCATGCATACATTTCTTGTCAATGCCAACTTCTTTAGCTATAAATAATTTAAAATAATTTTTCATTGGCCAATGAGATATATGATTTCATATTAAAAAAGTGGTTTGGGGCTCATTGCACCCAAAGTATGGGGATATGACCTTTGATCTTTACCAAAGGAGTGTGTGTTGTCAAGATACATGATATTATGCAAAGAAATTGCCCGAAATAATGAAAAAAAAAAAGTTTCGCATTTTTGTAAAATGCGAAACAGGCTCATTGCACCCAAAGTATGAACACTAGCAAGTTCAAATTTTGCATGCATACATTTCTTGTCAATGTCAACTTCTTCAGCTATAAATAATTTAAAAATTATTTTTCATTGACCAATGAGATATATGATTTCATATTAAAAAGTGGTTTGAGGCTCATTGCACTCAAAGTATGGGGATATGACCTTTGATCTTTACCAAGGGAATGCATGTTGTCAAGATACATGATATTATGCAAAAAAATTACCCAAAATATTTTCATGTAAAAAGTTATTCGTCCGTTTCGCATTTTACAAAAATGCTAAACGGCTCACTGCACCCAAAGTATAAATACTAGCAAGTTTAAATTTTGCATGCATACATTTCTTGTCAAGGTCAACTTCTTCAGCTAAAAATAATTTTAAAATATATTCTCATTGACTAATGAGATATATGATTTCATATTAAAAAAGTGGTTTGGGGCTCATTGCACTCAAAGTATGGGGATATGACCTTTGATCTTTACCAAGGGAATGCATGTTGTCAAGATACATGATATTATGCAAAAAAATACCCAAAAATATTTTCATGTAAAAAGTTATTCGTCCGTTTCGAATTTTACAAAAATGCGAAACGGGCTCATTGCACCCAAAGTATGAACACTAGCAAGTTCAAATTTTGCATGCATACATTTCTTGTCAAGGTCAACTTCCTGAGCTATCAATGATTAAAAAATATTTTTTATTGCCTAATGAGATATATATGATTTCATATCAAAAAGTGGTTTGGGGCTCATTGCACCCAAAGTATGGGGATGTGACCTTTGATCTTTATCACATGAATGTGTGTTGTCAAGATACATGATATTATGCAAAGAAATTACCCAAAATGTTTTAATGCTAAAAGGTTATTCGTCCGTTTCGCATTTTACAAAAATGCGAAACGGGCTCATTGCACCATAGTGTAGGCCTTTGCAGTCAGAGTGTACAAGGTTTATATTCCACGGTTGTGTTTCTTGCAATTCATGAGATTTCCTGCGGACAGTTCTTCACATTCATCTATGTTCACACGTTTCTCAACAACAACAACATAAAAAAAAACTTAATGCAAGATGAGCCAACTATAATACCAGAATAAGGTAAATTTATTAAATTTAACTTTAAAATGCTTAATAATTTAATCTAGGTCATTGAAACACATGAATAATAACAAATCATAAAAATCATAAACTAGTTAAGGGACACCTTAAAAATCTGTTTCGTTTCGTTTCGTTTCGTTTCATTTCGTTTCGTTTCGTTTCGCAAAATACAGTAAGCCGAGTTATACATATTGTCAACATTGGAGCTGGTTGTAAATTTCAATTTTCTTTGCTTTGCCTTTAGTTGTTAGGGTCAAATTTAAAAGGGGATATATGTGACAGTAAAAGGTAACATTTTATGGCAAAGAAATACTAATTTATTTTGTATAAAAATGTTATAATATGGCTTTAATATGCCCTGCCACTATCCAAGGGCTTTGGTATGGGTAGGGAAGACCCATTCTATACGTAAAGCCTAAATAAAAGTTTCTTTCAAATGTAAAGCATCTTTAATTTGCACAGTTTTACCAATTAAAGACACATCAAAATTGATGTAGACATACTTTGAACTACCTAGGCTGGTTACCCTCCTATTAGCCATCTGAATGTGGGTTATCACTTACTCAGGGATTTGGTTTGGGTAGGGAAGATCTAGACCCACTGCTATAGGGTCGTGCGTCTTGAACTCGCCACTCAAAAAAGGTGGAGACGTTACATTTTCCCAAATTCGACTCAAATTAAATGATGATATCTCTGCCAAGCAAGAAGTTATTGTCATGCTTGTGGGCTCATTTTATTGCTAAATAAAATGCACTTTCAACCCTGTAAAAAGAATTCTGTTAGCCTTTTTAATACTGACACTGTGCTTCATAGAATTCAGGGTGGCGGAGGTGCGGGATGTGGAGGTAGGGGATGTGGTACACACAAACTCTATGGGATTGATATTTTTAGTGCATAACCTGCTTCTGTAAAGGCTGGAAATTGGATTTTGACTCTATTTAGCATCAAAAAGACTCATGACCTTACAGCTAAACAATTCTACTAATTGTTTTTAATCATTTATGGTTGGTTTAGTCTAGAAAATACAAACTTTTCCATACAAAACTACCCGTTGTCATATTAAACACTGTAGTAAGTAATGTGGATATCTTTCAAATCTAAAAGTTACCGTAAAATTTTAATTATCCTACCATAGTCAATAGATTTTCTGAAAGGAAATTTGATGAGGAATCTACATATACTTTTTCTGTATGGGTTACATGTAGGTGCAAAATGTTTGAATAGTAAAAAAAAAAAAAAAATACTTTGGGACACCCTGTATTCGTAGATTACCAAACAGCTGTGATTTTGGTTTCTTCCAAAGTCAGTGGAAGTAAACTTAGTGGGCACAGTCAACAAAGTCCCCATATTCTCTAACCAAATAAATATGGTTTACTTCCAATTGATTACTGCAAGTTGGTAATAGTCAATGCATTAAAGTAACACGTTTTGGGTCAAGCTGGGAGAAAAAAATCCCAGGTCGACCAAAAATAGCGTATCGCACACGATAGACCACCTAAGTTATTGTAAATCGGTTTCTCCCAGGTGGACCGTAAATTTTGGGTTGCCACATTCGGCCCACAAACGCCAGGATTTTTAGCCAGGTCGACCCATGACAAGCATGCAAATAGCCCTACATACGTGCCCCGACCATGGCGATATACATGTGATGAGTATAACCATTGTACGGCATTCATTTATAACTTTGTGCAAGCGCCGGTGTGACTTTTACGATATCAGTTTCAGTGTCTTGACTTGGCATCTAACTTAATTCAGTGACAGGCCTAGTCTCATTCTCGTATTTATTTAATAGAGTAGGCCCTATTCTTGTTTTAGTTTGCAAAATACAGAGGCAGATATAATCATGGGATATACATGTAGTCATACTTCCAAGTTTTCTACTTTCTTGAATTTGCGTCAACGTGTAGGCCTATCCAAGTTTGCATGGACGGTACTACGACTCGATGTTTCAGACTTGTGAGAAAAGGAAAGAGGTCACAAATCGGGTCACAAATAGGATCAAATAAAATAATCTAACAAAGAATCACCCTGCCTAAGTGCCGGACATAGGCTAGGCCTACATGTTTTAAACTTTATTATTAATATTATCCACCACGAATGGAGTGCCAATTTCTATTAGCCTAAGCTGTCTTTCTATCAACAAACGTGGAATCTCCCAGCGTGACCAATTTGGCTAAAGTAACCCACGTTTTATCCATATCTATTTTATTCCACCCTGTATAACATGAATATAGAAGGTAACCCTGTATAATGAGTTGATATGTATGTATTTCAATTGTATACTTTGGCTAGTTTAGGGTTGATAATTGAAGAGCTTATTTCCAAACCGTGTTTTAATAAGTCCACAAGATTCACTTTGAAGAAAATCAGGAATTTTCTTTATGGCAATGAAAAAAAGTTTGATTTCCATAAAATTACAGTTAAGTGAAGGTGACATATATAGGACCATTAAAACATGTTAAGTTAAAATCTAGAGACTTTAGATTTTTTTAAATGAATTAATTTGTTTTTAAAATAGCATAACACGTTTTGACACAAAACGGAATTTCTGGCATGGACTTAACACATTTTGACACAAAGCATAGAATCTGTAACACAGAACTATCCTCAATTTTTTTCTCAAACTATAGTCTTAAAAGATAACAAATTTATTAAAAACATACAAAATGTGATTCTCTCTACTATAAAACGGAATTTTGCCACAAAACACCTTGCATCTCGAACCCCCTCCTCCCGCCCATTTTTTACCAAAATTTGACGTTTAAAAGAGTTCAAAATTCAAATCTTAGTTGTATTGCATTTCTTAGAATTGAATAAACATCATTTCATGGACAATAAGTGATGACCTGAATTAAATATCCGCTTGTTTTATCACATTATCACAATTCCCCCTCCCCCCATACTGCCACCCTAATCTCATATTGACAGTTGTAAGTTTTTAAGTTTTTTTATACCTTTAACTTAATAAAATGATTTGCATAAAAAAGTGTTAATCACACAATTCTGTAAATTAATTCGGGGAGTGTGTCAGCTTGCAAAATAATTTGGAGGACACCCTTTCTAAAATTTATGTAATTCTTGGGCTGTTGGTTTCATAAAGTTGTTTATAGGAATTACGCTCAATAAATATGTGCTATTGTAGAATCATTTTAGTCGATCATTCATTTTAGTCGATCATTCAGTGGTAATTAAAGGCCCTTTCAGTGATTTCACAGGAACATTTAAAAAAATGGAAATTTGTCAGAGTTGCTTAGAAATAAAGAATAAGTCTACAGAATTTCATTAAACCACTTTTCCCCTGAATACATCGACAAATTAGTCAAAAACAGAAGTTTTAGAAAGGTTTTCTACTTCAACTCTGAGAAAATCGAGATTTTCAGTACAGTGCGCCAACTAATCGACTGGAAAAACTTCCTAGTCCAGTGTTTCTAACACGGGGAAGTAGAGTCTAAATTGATTTAAAACAGACGCTTTTAAGCTACAATTTTGTAGTAGAAAACAAAATAAGCAATTAAAGATCACCGAGGCAAACTAACGGTCAATTCAAATATGAAAAACAGTTAAAATTGTGTATTTTGTTTAAAATAGTAGCTACTGATGTAATAAGTAGTAGAAACAACATAACGCGTGTTGGTACGTGGAGAGTGAGCTTCTTTTCGATCTCGAGTCGGACTTTTTGTACTGTCAGTATCAAAAGTCCAGAATCATGCAAATGCTTTATTTTGTCTAAAATACACGGCTTTCGACCGAACCACTAGCAGGCTATGTTAGCACATCTATGCCAATTACAAAGGTACCAAAATCTGAATTTTGATGATTTTTTACGATCGTCCGGATGAGCAAATCACTGAATGGGCCTTTAAAGGAAAATATTTTTTGTACAACAAATCTCTGACTGCCCCTTTCAGATATAAAACAACATGTGGTTTCAGAATAGAATTTTAGACTATGGGGCTGTCATATTCTTCGGAAAGGAGTGGGTCATGAATATACTGGGGGTTATAGAATTTTTATACTAAAAATAGGGGGTCATAAGGGGCTGTGCAATAAATATGAGCCTTGGGAGAGGGTAAAATTGGAAAGAAATTTTTGGCATTCCAAAAGGGGGGGCACGCCGAGAGGAGGAGGGGGAAGCGATTTTTGGCACACATTCTTGGGGCGCTTTTTTAATAAAATGCGCTAAAAAGGCTTCAAGGAAAACAGTACAAAAATACTTAAATATGCCAATTTTCCTGCTCACTGCGCTCGCAACATGTATCAACACCATTTAATGTTTGTAAATTGGGATCACAAAAATTTGGCTTGTGCAAGGGGGCGAATAATTTTTGGTGGGCCAAGGGGGGGGGGTGGTGCAAGCCTTATTTGGTGAGCCGTTTGAACATTTTACTCCCCTGGGGGCTCATAATTATTGCACAGCCCCTAATCTTTTTACACCAAAAGTGGGGGGGGGGGGGGGGGTAATAAAATTATTTAAGGCTGGTGACTCAAAAATGTTGTGCTACGTGCGCATTCTTTAAATTATTGTCAAAATGTGTACACAATCTTTTATAGTTATATAATGCAAAATCTTTGCACGCTCCAGGCACGTTCTTTATACTTGCGATCACAATTTTTCTACCCTCCCCCGCTTTCTGTATGCTTACAATCAAGTTTTTGTGTACTGTACTGCACACCTTAATTGGTTCCAACAATGAATAATGTGTCATCAAGTTTTTGTGGGCTCCACACCTTAAAGGAGGATTTCGTGATCCTAGCATCCTCTTCTTATGACATTTTTCAGTACATATCCATGAAAAAGCCTATTCCCAAAATTTCAGTTGATTCCGATTTTATGCTTTGCGAGTTATGCATGATTATGTGTATTACACTGCTCCATAGACAATGCGTTATAATTTCGTTCTGGTGCACCAGAGCGTAATTCAAATTTCACGATATCTTTGCAAAAGCGAATTAATCTGCAAGAAATATTTTGTACATAAACATTATGTAGCCAGAGGTTTCCAGTGATATAAAAATCTCAACTTTTTTTGAGAAAAGTGGGGGATGAGGCTGTGGATCACGAAATGCCCCTTTAATTGGTTCCAACAATGAATATAAATGTGGCTTGAATCTGTGTGGGTGGAAAGGGAGCGTTGAAAATTTTTGTTACCCCTGGTCGTAAAAAATTTGCGATGGGGTTCATAAAAAATTGACTCTGGTCACCGACATATTCATGACCCACCCCCTTCCGAAGAAAATGACAGCCCTCATAACGCCAATCATTCATGTAATCATGTTGTAACTTTTCAGATATTTTGATGCAGTGTGATAATATCTGGAATTGGAACTAAAATTTGAACCAGGGCCAAGACTAAAGCCAGTGCGGATTGTCTTCCTCTATTGCTGCTACTCCACTAAGGACCACTTATCAGAATTGACTTCAATGGTGGGTTTAGGTGCATACAGTAATTGTATATGATTGTTTCCCTTAGTTGAATGTTGTTTCATTCATCTGAAGTTCACTATATGACTACATGTTGAAAACAGTAGCAGATGGCAACAAAACTTTTCAAACCATTTACTTGTGCATTCTGTGGAGTCAATCATTATTCTTTGGACAAATTGAAACCTCATGTTAACAAACATCTGATTAAATATGTGCGGGCCCATAGAGGCAAAGGTGTGTTTTATCAGAAAAGTTTGTCAGACAATGGTGTGCTGCTAAGATATTTGAATAGCCACAAGAAGTTATGGTACCAAAGTAAAAACACTGTGAACATTAAAGAGAAACCCTATCAGTGCGAGTACTGTCAGAAATGTTTTAAATGGAATAGTACTTGGAAAAGACACATCAGAATTCACACTAAGGAGAAACCCTTTCAGTGTGAGCACTGTCAGAAATATTTTGCCCGAAAACGTACCCTTGTGACCCATATCAGAACTCACACCAAAGAGAAACCCTTTGAGTGTGAGCACTGTCAGAAATGTTTTGCCCGAAAATGTACCCTTGTGAACCATATCAGAACTCACACCAAAGAGAAACCCTTTAAGTGTGAGTACTGTCAGAAATGTTTTGCCCAAAAAGGTTTCCTTGTGGTCCATATCAGAATTCACACCAAGGAGAAACCCTTCCAGTGCGAGTACTGTCAAAAATGTTTTAACCAAAAAAACAACCTTACAAAACACATTAGACTTCACACCAAACATAAACCCTAACTGTGTGAGTGCTGTCAGAAATGTTTTGCTCAAAAGCATAACCCCATAACCCATATCAGAATTCACACCAAAGAGAAACCCTATCAGTGAACTGCCAGAAATGTTTTGCACAGAAAAGTGATCTTAGAAGACACATGTGTCAGCTTGCAAAATAATTTGGAGGACACCCTTTCTAAGATTTATATAATTCTTGGGTCATTGTACTTGTATAGTTGTGTGCCCTCATGGTTTCAAAAAGCTGGTTATAGGAATTACACTCAATAAATATGTGTTATTGTAGAATCATTTAGTCGATCATTCAGTGGCAATTAAAGGAAAATATTTTTGTACAACAAATCTCTGTCTGCCCCTTTCAGATATAAAACAACATGTGGTTTGAGAATAGAATATAGGGGCCGTCATTTTCTCCGGAAAGGGGTGGGTCATGAATATACTGGGGGTCATAAAATTTTTATACTAACAATAGGGGTCATAAGGGCTGTGCAATAATTATGAGCCCTGGGGAGGTAATTTGTTTTTTTGGGTAGGGAGAAATTTTTGGCGAGCCAAAAAGGGGGGCAAGCCATTTTTGGCAAGCCGAGAGGGGGTAGGGCAAGGGATTTTTGGCACACATTCATGGGGCGCTTTTTCAATAAAACGTACTTAAAAAAAGGTTAAAAATGCAAATAAACCTGCTCGCAACAGCTATCAAGACCATTTAAGGTTTGTAAATTGGGATCCCAAAAATTTGGCATGTGCAAAGGGGGGGGGGCAAAGAATTTTGGCAGGCCAAGAAGGGGGGCAAGCAATTTTTGGCAGGCCAAGAGGGGGGAAGCGATTTTATGCGAGCCATTTGGAAATTTTACTCCCCAGGGGGCTCATAATTATTGCACAGACCCTAATTGTTTTTACACCAAAAATGGGGGTGGTTACAAAATTAATAATTTTGTAACCACCCCCCATTTTTTGGTGTAAAAAAAATTAGGGTTAAAGGCTGGTGACTCAAAAATATTGTGCGCTACGTGCACATTCTTTAAATTATTGTTAAAATGTGAATACCATCTTAAGTTAAATAATGCAAAATTTGTGCACACTCCGTGCACGTTCTTTATACTTGGGATCGCAATTTACCCACCCTCTGCCCACTTTCTGTATGCTTACAATCAAGTATTTGTGGGCTCCACACCTTAATTGGTTTAAACAATGAATAATGTGTCTGGAGTCTGTGGGTGGAAAGGGGGCACCTTATCTTGTGTTGAAAATTGTTGCTATCCTGGGTCGTAAAAAAATTTGCGATGGGGGGGTCATAAAAATTCGACTCCGGTCACCAGTGGCATACCGTGGCCACCCCTACCCCGGGGCGCTGAAGAAAATTAAATTTTGGCACCCCTTCCTCAACAGCCCGAATAGGTTAACCCAATTTTTTTTTCGGTGGTTTGAAAAAGTGAAGATTTTAGGTGCTAGCGCCCTAAAAGCATAGTATAGTACAATTTTACCTACTTTTTCAAAATTTTCCGCCCTTTTTTCTTGACTAATTTTTTTTTGCCGCCCTTCTTTTTGCCGCCTTCTTCTTCCGCCGCCCTTCGTTTTGGCTGCCCCCACTTTGCCCCCAGGGGCTGGCCACTGGCGCCCAAAGCCCCCCAAAATACGCCAGCATGGGTCACTGAAATATTCATGACCCACCACCTTTCAAAGAAAACGAAAGACGGCCCCCTTAACGCCAATCATTCATGTTGTAACTTTTCAGATATTTTGATGCAGTGTGATAATATCTGGGATTGGAAACTAAAATTTGAACCAGGGCTAAGACTAAAGCCAGTGCGGATTGTGTTCCTCTATTGCTGCTGCTCCACCCTAAAGGACTACTTTACTAGAATTGACTTCAATGGTGGGTTTAGGTGCATACAGTAACGTGATTGTTTCCCTTAGTTGACTGTTGTTTCATTCATATGAAGTTCACTATATGAATCACTACATGTTGAAAACAGTAGCGATGGCAACAAAACTTTTTAAACCACTGATTTGTGCATTCTGTGGACTCAGCCATTATTCTTTGGACAAATTGAAACCTCATGTTAACAAACATCTGATTAAATATGTGCGGGCCCATAGAGGCAAAGGTGCGTTTTATCAGAAAAGTTTGTCAAACAATGGTGTGCTGCTAAGATATTTGAATAGCCACAAGAAGGTATGGTACCAAAGTAAAAACTCTGTGAACAATAAAGAGAAACCCTATCAGTGTGACTACTGTCAGAAATGTTTTAAATGGAATAGTAATTTGACAAGACACATCAGAATTCACACTAAGGAGAGACTCTTTCAGTGTGAGCACTGTCAGAAATGTTTTTCCGAAAAAAGTGTCCTTGTGAACCATATCCGAACTCACACCAAAGAGAGACCCTTTCAATGTAAGTACTGTCAGAAAAATTATGCCCAAAGACATGTACTTGTGGACCATATCAGAACTCACACCAAAGAGAAACCCTTTCAGTGTGAGTACTGTCAGAGATGTTTTGCCCGAAAAAGTGTCCTTATGGCCCATATCAGAATTCACACCAAAGAGAAACCCTTTCAATGTGAGTACTGTCAGAAATGTTTTGCTCAAAAAGGTGGCCTTTTGGACCATATCAGAACTCACACGAACATGACGAAGGAGAAACCTTTTCAGTGTAAGCATTGTCAGAAATGCTTTGCATGGAATAGCTATCTGAAAAGACATATGAGCATTCACACTAAGGAGAGACCCTATCAGTGTGAGCACTGTCAGAAATGTTTTGCCCAAAAAAGTACCCTTGTGGGGCATATCAGAACACACACCAAAGAGAAACCTTTTCAGTGTGAATATTGCCATAAATGTTTTACACAGACATCAATTCTGCAAAACCATTTGCGAATTCACACGAAAGAGAAATGCTATCAGTGTCAGTACTGTCAGAAATATTTTGCCCAAAAGCATAACCTCACACTCCATATCAGAACCCACACTAAAGAGGAACCCTTTCAGTGTGAATACTGCCAAAAAGGTTTTATTCGTAAAAATAGTCTTGTGGTCCATATCAGAACACACCTATCAGTGTGAATATTGTCGGAAGTGCTTTGTTCAAAGATTGGACTCGCATACCATATCACGAAAGAGAAACCTTACGTGAATATTGTCAGAAATGTTGTGCCCATAAAGTTCACCTTGTGAGCTACATCAGATCCCAAACCAAGGAGAAACCATATGCGAGCACTGTCAGGAGTGTATTACCAGAAAGATGAGTGTTTTAACTCTCTTCACGCGGGTGTCGACTGCAGACGATAAGTTTCAATTTTTTTTTAAAATCAATAATTTCAGAAATGAGAATTTTCATGACCATATTTGGAATCAGCATGAATAATGCATTAAAATGAGTACAAACAAGCCTTTTGATATTTTGAGAAAATATCTGAAAACTTGGACTTTTTATATTGAAGCCTATGGCTAGCATGCAGAGCATTAAGACATGAAACATGTCATATCAAAGAGAAGAAAGTGTGAGCACTGAGGGACTGTTTTGTTTGAAATAATGATCTGCAAGTTCACAACAGATGACGCCAATTAAATTATTCACAATTATTCCTTTTTGAAGATCTTTGTCCTTTGGTTGAATTAACATCACATGACTTACAATTATATGATTATTTTACGTTAATTGTCAAAACATTGATTATATTTTCCATTTAATGGTTCCTCACACTGTTCATAAGGCCAAAGTTTTGTAATTTGCAAATTGTTGCATTTGCTTTGCTTACATTTCCTAAAAAAATCAACTGACTTTTATCAAACAAATAGTTGATTCTACATGCAATGTGAGATGCATGTAAGAGTCATATAGAATCTTCTTTATGTATTATTATTTCTTTTTTTTGTATTCATTGTACTTCAATTAGTTATTAGATATTTAGTACATTGTATTTTAAATGGTGTGTTAACAATTATTTAGTATAGACTACAACATAGATTAATAAAACCAATGTCATTAAGGACTCAGATAGCAGTGATTGAACAGTATTTTTTGTGGGACATGAGAGCACAGACATGTCGAATTACATTCTGAATATTAAGAATGTCCTGATATCAAGTAATTTTTGTGTGTGAAATTTGCGATATAATACAAATTTTATGGCAAATTATTAAAAACTGATATTTTTGATACCTAATAGTCCTTGAAGTACAATTTGTAAATCTAATATTTACTTAAGGTGTATGTATCTGGGAGGAAAAGCAGACGATCATATGAAACTTTTGAAATGAAGATATACATTTTCCCCTAAAGACCAAAAAATTTTAGGCCTTTTAAATGTATTATCAGTACGACGTCAGGTTTTACTCCCAGCTACATACACTTTAAGCTCATATCAATAGATTCATAAATTTTACTTTGAGGACTGTTAAATATCAAATATCAAATTTGTTAGGAATTTTGAGATATGAGATATTCTCACATACAAACTATTTGTTAAACAGATTCTAACCTACTCACAGTTTAAATTAGCATAAAGATGCATGGTTAAAGCCATTTATACAATTCAGTCAATTTTTTATTTTAAATAATGAAAAAAGGAGGTGGCATATAATTATGCTTTATCCTAGCAATTAGGCGCAGGACAATGGGAGACACAAATAATGTATGCGACAATCGAAAAAAAATGATGAAATTAATAACCATAGTAATTATAAGTCGATCAGTAATAACTGTGAAGCAGGTTTTCTGTCCATAAAACTGAAATAACAGAGATACCACTAGGCCTTGGTAAAAATAATTGAAATAAAAAAGGGGTCGATCTGGAGGCTGGAAATTACTGAAGATTGTTACCAATAAAAATTTGGGTAATAAATGCCTTAAAACAATCCCCATCCCCTAAGCCTAATCGCCTTTGTAACTTCCCGTTTTTGAGAGCAGTTTTAGGACACTTTGACAAATTTTTGAAATTGCTGTAATTATTAATTTATTATTATAATAATGTTATCATTAAAAATATTCAAATAATTAATTTACACAATGACCAAGTTTTTTTGGGTTTGTTTTTAATCTAGTAAAGCATTTTAAATTATATTTTGTATATAAAAAAAAAAAAATCTGAATTTTCTCAATAGGTCAAAGTGTCCCAAAATTGCAAAAACTCCCACAATGCATTGCAAACTACCAATGCTGATTTGGCTTATTACAAACATGCCTAATTCTAGTTAAAATTGTTAAAATCTTTCGACTGTTGGTAAATTTTCAATTTATATATATATCATGTCTAGTGATCATTTTATAAATAATAGAGGAGGGGGTGGGGGTAGGCAAAATATTTGTACTGAAATTCTCTGCACCTGCAGATATAAAACAATATGGTTTAAGAATACAATTTTTCGATGTAAGACTAAGCATAAATTATATATATGTAACGTTTCAGGTCAGTATTTCGATCCACTGATGTATGAAGTTGGAAAATAATAAAGTAGAACTAGGACTAAGACCGCCAGTGAGGATAGTGGTCTTCTATTGCTGCTGCTTCACTAAGGACCTCTTGACTATAGAATTGACTTCCATGGTGGGTTAAAGTGCACACAGTAATCTTTATGACATTTAAATATTGTTGCAGTCAGTAAATCTAATTTATACTATTGACTACATATTTAAAATAATAGCAGATGGAAAGAAAACTTTTCAAACCATTTACTTGTGCATTCTGTGGACTCAGCCATTATTCTTTGGACAAATTGAAACCTCATGTTGACAAACATCTGATTAAATATGTGCAGGCCTATAGGGGCAAAAATGTGTTTTATCAAAAAAGCTTGTCAAACAATGGTGTGCTGTTAAGATATTTGAATAGCCACAGGAAGGTATGGTACCAAAGTAAAAACTTCTTGGATACATGTATTAAAGAGAAGCCGTTTCAATGTGAGTTCTGTCTGAGATGTTTTTCACAGAAAGGTCATTTGAACAAACACATCAGAATTCACACCAAGGAGTACCCCTTTCAGTGTGAGCACTGTCAGAAATGTTTTGCCCGAAAAAGTGTCCTTGTGGACCATTTCAGAATTCACACCAAAGAGAACCCGTTTCAGTGTGAGTACTGTCGGAAATGTTTTGCTCGTAAAAATGTCCTAATGGTCCATATCAGAATTCACACCAAAGAGAAACCATATCAGTGCGAGTACTGTCATAAATATTTTGGTCATAAAGGTGGCCTTGTGGACCATATCAGAATTCACACGAAGGAGAAATCCTATCAGTGTGAATATTGCCAAAAATGTTTTGCATGGAATAGCTATCTGAAAAGACACATGAGAATTCACACCAAAGAGAAACCCTTTCAGTGTGAGTACTGTCAGAAATGCTTTGCCCAAAAAAGTGTCCTTGTAGATCATATCAGAACTCACACCAAAGAGAAACCCTTCGAGTGTGAATATTGCCATAACTTTTTTACAAGCCAAACAAATCTGCAAAAGCATGTGAGAATTCACACCAAAGAGAAACCCCATCAGTGTGAGTACTGTCAGAAATGTTTTGCTCAAAAGTATTCCCTCACATCTCATATTATAACTCACACTAAAGAGGACCTCTTTCAATGCGAGTACTGCCAGAAATGTTTTGCAAGTAAAAATGGCCTTGTGGTTCATATCAGGACTCATACCAAGGAAAAACCCTATCAGTGTGAATATTGTCAGAAGTGCTTTGTTCAAATATCTGGTCTCACATACCATATCTCTAACTCACACTAAAGAGAAACCCATTCAATGTGAGTACTGCCAGAAATGGTTTGCCAATAAATTTACCCTTGCGAGCCACATCAGAACTCACTCTAAGGACAAACCATATAAATGCAAGCACTGTCAGAAACGTTTTACCAGACAGAGTAGTGTTTTAAGACATAAAACATGTCATATCAAAGAGAAGAAAGTGTGAGCACTGAGGCCAAATTCACAACAGATGACACAATTATGCAACTCTTTCAAAGATCATTGTCCTTTGGTTGAATTTACATCACAATGACTTATCTATAATAATAATATGCATGGTCTATATGTCTGTGTGTCTGTCCGCCTTTTTTCTCGGACACTGGGGGTCGCATGTTCCTCAAACTTGATGGGTGGGTGCATCTTGACCCGAGACAGAACAAGTTTGTATTGGTTAGTGGGTCAAGGTTACCCAAGGTCATCCAAGGGTATTCTGAGGTCAAATTAGTAAAAACTGTTTTCTTGGATACTGGGGGTCGCACATTCCTCAAACTTGACAGGTGGGTGCGTTTTGACCCGAGACAGAACAAGTTTGTTTTGGTTAGCGGATCAAGGTCACCAGAGAACATCTAGGGGTCATTTCAGGTCAAGTTAGTAAAAATTGTCATATGGGCATGCAACTTGGTGGGTGGGTGCATCTGGACCTAAGACGGAACAAGTTTGTTTTGGTTAGTGGTTCAAGGTTACCCAGGGGTCATCTGAGGTCAAATTAGTAAAAACTGTTGTATGGGTATGAAACTTAGTGGGTACAATCACCATCAGCCAGGTAATCGTGACAGCCGAGAACCACCAAATACGGGTAACCGCCTAGTAATTATGATTATTTTACCCCAGTTACTAATTATCAATTGTCAAACCGTTTATTATATTTTCTATTCAACAGTTCCTGTCACAAGTAAAAAGTTTTGTAAAGGATACATTTCAGAAACTTTGTTGTAATGCATTGAATAATTGCTAGGGCAAAGATCCCCCTTTTCAAGCTATTTTCCATTTTGAAGACCCTCTATCCAGGGCCTCCAAGATTTTTTTCAATTCCAGAGACCCTCTGGAACGCATGTGAGTCATCCTCAGAGACTTACGGCTAAATTTTCCTCTGAAACATAGTTTCAAGTATGAGCTCCAAGGCTCATTTTAAGTCCTTAAAGTCTGCATGGTCTAGTGCACATTTTTGGAATCTGAGTACCCCACCACTGGGATAATTACAAGTACACAGTGGAACTTTGTTCACCCAAAATTGTCAGGGCCTTGAATTTTAGTGTGTGTTACAATGTAGGACACAGATGAAACTGTTCAGTGAGGATTTTGTGTTATCATGTCATACAAAGTTATATGCTGGACTTTGGACTGAGTGTTAATTTTTTTTGTGTTGACAAGTTTCTGCTGTAATTAGATTATATGTTCATATTATGTACCCATAATCTGACAGGTCATTTCAATCTGAAAAATCAATTGAAACAGCAGCTATATCCATTGTAATTAACCTGGGGGCACTCATGTATAAAAAATTAAGCATCCAGGTGAAAGAAAGTGCAGATTTAAGGTGGTTTTGAAAAGCAAAACGGGAATCCACACGGATCTGCGATTAGAGTCTCAAAACACACATATTATTTGAAAAGTTGTTTTTTAAGGGTGATCCTCACTTTTATTTGAGTAAAATCCTTGTGTAGGGTTAGTTTGACAAATTTTCGACATAAAAGTCACAATTCATGCAAATGTTTAATTACAAATATACATGAGTGCCCCTGGGTAATTAACTTGGCATATTATGTCTTTATATCCTTCACATTTTTTTGGTTTGATATGTGCTTTGCTCTTGATATAAAGGCACCTAACAATAGGGTTGCTTGATTAAATCATTCAATTCAATTCAATTTATTTCCATCAAAATACAACGAATACTTAATAAACACCAAAATGATTAAAAAACACAAGATGGAGGAGATGCAAAAGGCAAATGCCTGCGAAAGTGTTGCACCACCTTACAAAAAACAACAACATCATGTTGATTTAAGTCTCATGAATTTTTCAAAAAATCACCAATTTAATCAATCTTGTCATTTTTTTACCATTTTGATAAATGTTAGTTAATTTCTTTCTTAAATTACTGTTTAACTTCATTCCTAATGCTTCTAAAACGTTTGGATACAATCAAAATACTCTATAATGTCATTTTATCTACTGATATATCATATTCATCTTCAATGTGCAGATCAAATTCAACAGTTTTTTTCCCATAATTTTACCAACATTTTTTCTTTGAAATTTTCACATGCCATGTGTAAAGATGTTTTGATTCTTTGGAATAAAAAAATATCTGAATTAGGGTGGTTTTGAATTAATTTTTTTCAATTTTTTTAAGTCAAAAAAATTGGCAACCTGCTTTACAAATGCACATTTAATTTGCAAGTGATGTGGATGTGCGGAAAACTAGGGGTCTTTTGGTGAGAACCTAGACACCAAAAAAGGGCGATGAGAAGGCATCCTTAAACATAAAATGATAAATATTTGATTGGTTCCATTTTTTGTCTATGTCCTGTGGATCCCACAAGGGGTCAAAGGACACAGTAGGGGCAAAACTTAAATGTAGTCCCATCATGTTGTAACATATCTCAAATTGTTCCTCTTATTACATGGAATAAAAAAAAAATCAATTGTCATATTTTTCTACGGTGCTTAGTTCAGGAGTTAATTTATAAGGTCGAATATGTCAGATGTTAAAAATATCATACACAGAGGTCAAAATTTTAAAATGGTCCAATTTCTTCGAAACTGGTCTCAAATTACTCCCCTCAAGATAAGAAATCTCAAACATGTACTTAATTCACAGTTTAAGTGCATTTTTGTATCGTCATGTGCCCCTTCAGAGTTTATGCAACCAAAGTCCAATAGTTCAAATTTCGATTGAATCGGTGGATTTCAAAAATTATTTGGCTTCTGTGTATGAGATATTTGACCGTGTTTACTCCCGGGGGGATCACTCACATAAATGGTCTGTACGCATGCGTGACCAAAAAAACAAGGAAAAGGGGGTGTTTTTTTAGGCAAGGCAAGTTACGCTTGAGTGACGCATTTAGGGTCTAAAAACGCTGATTTTCAAGAATAAGGGTAGTTTTCTGAAGCTGAACAACTTGTTTAGGGTACCTTTTCAAATTTTTGGTAAATTACGAGTCCAAAAGGGTACATTTTTCATTTTTACTAGCCAAAAAACTCATTAGGGGGTAAATTTTATATTAAATTACCTTATTAAGGGCCTAAATTTGCTGGTAGGGTAAAACTCGTTTAGGGGGTGTTTAAAGAAAATTTGGTCACGCATGCGTACACTATCATACTTGAGTGGCCCCCCGGGTGTTTACTCTGTAACTCCTGAACTTAGCAACCTAGTGCAATGTGACAATTGCCTGGCAATGAGAGGAACCATTTGAGGTATATCACAGCATAATTGAACAGATATTAACTTTTGGCCTCATTATGACCTTCGACACCTTGTGGGAAGTATA
Source organism: Amphiura filiformis (assembly GCF_039555335.1). Taxonomy (NCBI): domain Eukaryota; kingdom Metazoa; phylum Echinodermata; class Ophiuroidea; order Amphilepidida; family Amphiuridae; genus Amphiura; species Amphiura filiformis. The sequence continues at coordinate 28,220,281 of NC_092642.1, forward strand.
GGGGCCATAGAAAAAAATGGAACCAATTCTAGTTTTATCATTTGAGGTGTAAGGATGCCAAAAAACATTGGTTCCACTTATGTAGGAAAACTAGATGCTAACACAAAAATCACCCTGTACTAAAATGTTACCAAAAGATGGTGTCTTTTGGTGAGACTGGGACAAATTTTTAGGTCAAAATATAAAAGTTGATATTTTTTTTTCAAAAAGTCTTCCAAATTGATGAAAGTTTTTTGAAAAGTTGTCCAAATTTGATTTTTTTTTTTGGACAAATGTGAAGAAAAAAATAATGAAAAATGGGGTCATTTGTGACATGATCTGATCCATGGGGGCCAAAGGAGGCATTTTTAAAAATTGAGTTACTGTAATTATTACATTATACATACAATAGGCTATCATTTACTGAAAACACCAAAGGTCTAGCTTGCTTGGTTCTAAAGTTCTGAAGTTTTTTGATGTCTATTTTCTTATGTATTTTACTGTTTTTTGCTCCATATTTTGACCTTTATCTCAGTTTCAAATTTGCCGCCTTTGGCCCCATGGACCAGATCGTGTCACATTTAGGTGAGAGATTATCAAAAATGTATTGAATTGGTGACAGGAAAATAAAAAAAGGGGGATCATTGGGTGAGAGGGAGTTCAGTAAAACAAAAAGGGAGTCATTGGGTGAGATGGATTTGAAAAGTGGCAGTCAGTGCTGTCAATTCAAGTATTTATTTATCCATTATGCATTTAAAACACCTGATTAAAAATGGAGTAAAAATAGTTACAGGTACTTACTATATTAAATTACTGATTTATATGTACATGACGTACATGACGTACATAAAATGAGAATAATTAAAATTAGACTTCAACATGACTTGTTTATTTCACTTTATACCAGTATTTACCGCCTCGCTGTTACCGGGTGTTGTGAGATTCTCATGTACACATAGCTGTATTGTTAAACAGATTCCAACAAACTCACAGATCAAGATTAACATAGCCATGCATTATAAAGCCATTAATCAGGCGGCGAGTGGCATGATAGAGCTGGCAACTTGTGAACCCGCCCGGCCGTATGGCATTTTCTATATACTCGGTTTTGTGGGGTTCATTATCAAACTCAAACGGTTTTAGCTTGTATTAAAGGAGTATTTCGTGATCCTAGCATCCTCTTTTTATGACATTTTTCTGTAGATATCCACGAAAAAAGCATATTCCCAAAATTTCAGTTGAATCCGATTTTGCGTTTGCAAGTTAGGCATGATTATGTGTATTACACTGCTCCATAGACAATGCGTTGTAATTTCGTTCTGATGCACCAGAACGAAATTCAAATTTCACAATATCTTGGCTAATTAATTTGCAAGATATATTTTGTACATAAACATTATGTAGCCAGAGGTATCCAGTAATATAAAAATCTCAACTTTTTTTGGGAAAAGTGGGGAGATGAGGCTGTGGATCACGAAATGCCCTTTTAATATTATTTATTAACATAGGCCTATTTGTTTGTGATATTTCAAGCATTTTAAAATTTCAAAATAATCCCATTCAATTACACGGTTGACGATGGAAATTTACTGAATTTAGAGAATGCAATATTGCGACTTAATTGCCATTAATGTACAATTCAGTAATTTTCTTATTTTAAATAATAAAGAAAGGCGGCATATAATTATGGTTTATTCGAGCAAGGTATAAGACAATACGAGACACAAATAATATATGCAAGGATTGGATATAATGATCAAGGGGAATGAGTCACATGTCGACCCTGATCAAAAATAAGTTTTTGACATGTTTCTAAACTTTGAAGAAAACATTTAGAGCTTTCAGAGACTTAAAACCCCATGTTGATACAACTATTCTTTGTAAATTAAGTTACATCAATTTAGCAATCACTGAAAACAATATAAAAGAACTTTGTTAATATATCAAAATCAATATATAGCGACATCCGACTCATTTCCCTTGATCATGTCATAAATGATGAAATAAATATAGGTTGCAAGGTTTAATGCCAGTTGGTCAAAATAAAATTTGGGTAAAAATAAATTAAAAAAAAAAAAAATTTGGGGTAAAAATAAAAACCCAACTGTTTGGGGGGATTAAATACCAGAAATGATTTCAAGTGTGGTCTCATCTTAATGCAACTTTATGTGTTTGAGGAATGTGGATCGATTCAGACCATTGTCACTATTCAATTCTATATAGTGTATAAATAAAAGCTTTATTGGCTGACATTTTAATAGCACTAGATTTTGCCTGGATATCTTGAAAGACAATTCATAGCTTGAATTTATTACATCCCTGAGCTAGAGCGATTAGTTTTTAGTCAATGACATACCAAATACCAATCGCTAATTTAGCTTATTTTGTTAATTAAACTAGCTACTACTCTCAGTAGCCGGCGGGGCATTTCACGGTTCGTTTACTACCTGGTGTGGACAATGTGGGAGGTACATTTACAGGCTGTACGTGTAATAATTATGAGCCCGGGGAGGGGTAAAATTTCCCAATGGCTCGCCAATAATCGCTTCCCCCCCTCTTGGCCCGCCGAAAATCGCTTGCCCCCCTTCTCGGACTGCCTAAAAACCTTTGCCCCCCCCCCCTTGCACATGCCAAATTTTTGGGTTCCCAATTTGCAAACCTTTAATGGTCTCTATATATGTTGTGAGTGCAGCGAGCAGGAAAATTTGCATATTTAAGTGTTTCCGTACAGTTTTCCCTTAGCCTTTATAGTGCGTTTTATTTAAAAGGCACCCCAAGAATGTGTGCCAAAAATCGCTTGTCCCACCCATTGTCGCTTGTTTGCATGAGAATGGCATATTGAAGTCGATCAAAATCACACCAATCATTTATTAATGTTGTAACATTTCAGATATTTTGATCCACTGATATCTGCAGTACGTTGGAATCTAAGCTAACAAAAGTAGAACCAGGAATAAGACAGAAGTCAATGAGGATTGTTGTGTATTGTATTGCTGCTGCTTCACAGAAGGATGTCATCTTTGCTATAATTGACTTCCATGGTGGGTTTGAGGTGCATGCATACACTACGATACAGTATAATTAACATAATTTAATTTACATTTTTGAATTCTAGCTAAAGTTCACTTTACTAATACAGTAGATGGCAATGCAACCTTTGAAACCATTTTCTTGTGCATATTGTGGACTCAAGTATTGTTCTTGGGACAATTTTAAAACCCATGTTAACAGACATCTTATTAAATATGTGTGGGCCCACAGGCACAAAAGTGTGTTTTATCAGAATAGTTTGTCAAACAATGGTGTGTTGCTAAGGTATTTGAACAGCCACAGAATGCTATGGTACCAAAGTAAAAACATTACAGAGAAACCATTTCAGTGCAAGTACTGTCAGAAATGTTTTACACAGAATAATGATTTGAAAACACATGTTAGAACTCACACCAAAGAGAAACCCTATCAGTGCGAGCACTGTCAGAAATGTTTTACCCAAAAACATGTCCTTGTGGATCATATCCGAACACATACCAAGGAAAAACCATACCAGTGTGAGCACTGTCAGAAATGTTTTGCCCAAAGAAAGACCCTTACGAACCATATCAAACTTCACACCAAGGATAAACGCTATCAGTGTGAATATTGTCAGAAATGCTTTGTTCAAAGATCAGGCCTCACATACCACATCAGAACTCACACGAAAGAGAAGCCTTATCAGTGTGAGTATTGTCAGAAATGTTTTGCCCAAAGCAATTGCCTTGTGCTCCACATCAGAACTCACACCAAAGAGAAACCCTTTCAGTGTGAGCACTGTCAGAAATGTTTTGCACATAAAAGTGTTCTTAAAAGACATATCGGAACTCACACCAAGGTAAAATCATTCCAGTGTGAGTACTGTCAGGAATGTTTTGCCCGAAAAGGTTTCCTTAGGAGACACATAAAACTGCACATCAATGAGAAACATAAACCTTATCAGTGTGAGTACTGTCAGAAATGTTTTGCTCAAAAATATGGCCTTGCATCCCATATCAGAACTCACACTAAAGAGAAACCCTTTCAGTGTGAGCACTGTCAGAAATGTTTTTCCCATATAAATCGCCTTGTGAGTCATATCAGAACACACACCAAGAAGAAAACCTTTCAGTGTGAATATTGCCAGAAATGTTTTGCACATAAAAGTGGTCTTAAAAGACATATTGGAACTCACACAAAGGAGACACCCTTTGAGTGTGAGGACTGTAAGAAATGTTTTGCCCACAAAAGTGTCCTTGTGCACCATATGAGAACTCACACTAAAGAGAACCCCTTACAGTGTGAGCACTGTCGGAAATGTTTTGCCCATAAGAATGCCCTTGTGGACCACATCAGAACTCACACCAAGGAGAAACCATATCAGTGCCAGTACTGTCAGAAATGTTTTGCACGGAATAGTGATCTGAAAAAACATGTTAGAACTCACACCAAAGAGAAACCTTATCAGTGCGAGCACTGTCAGAAATGTTTTACCCAAAACATGTCCTTGTGGATCATATCCGAACACATACCAAGGAAAAACCATACCAGTGTGAGCACTGTCAGAAATGTTTTGCCCAAAAAAAGACCCTTACGAACCATATCAAACTTCACACCAAGGATAAACCTTATCAGTGTGAATATTGTCAGAAATGCTTTGTTCAAAGATCTGGCCTCACATACCACATCATAACTCAACACGAAAGAGAAACCTTATCAGTGTGAGTATTGTCAGAAATGTTTTGCCCAAAGCAATTGCCTTGTGCTCCACATCAGAACTCACACCAAAGAGAAACCCTTTCAGTGTGAGCACTGTCAGAAATGTTTTGCACATAAAAGTGTTCTTAAAAGACATATCGGAACTCACACCAAGGTAAAATCATTCCAGTGTGAGTACTGTCAGGAATGTTTTGCCCGAAAAGGTTTCCTTAGGAGACACATAAAACTGCACACCAATGAGAAACATAAACCTTATCAGTGTGAGTACTGTCAGAAATGTTTTGCTCAAAAATATGGCCTTGCATCCCATATCAGAACTCACACTAAAGAGAAACCCTTTCAGTGTGAGCACTGTCAGAAATGTTTTTCCCATATAAATCGCCTTGTGAGTCATATCAGAACACACACCAAGAAGAAAACCTTTCAGTGTGAATATTGCCAGAAATGTTTTGCACATAAAAGTGGTCTTAAAAGACATATTGGAACTCACACAAAGGAGACACCCTTTGAGTGTGAGGACTGTAAGAAATGTTTTGCCCACAAAAGTGTCCTTGTGCACCATATGAGAACTCACACTAAAGAGAACCCCTTACAGTGTGAGCACTGTCGGAAATGTTTTGCCCATAAGAATGCCCTTGTGGACCACATCAGAACTCACACCAAGGAGAAACCATATCAGTGCCAGTACTGTCAGAAATGTTTTGCACGGAATAGTGATCTGAAAAAACATGTTAGAACTCACACCAAAGAGAAACCTTATCAGTGCGAGCACTGTCAGAAATGTTTTACCCAAAAACATGTCCTTGTGGATCATATCCGAACACATACCAAGGAAAAACCATACCAGTGTGAGCACTGTCAGAAATGTTTTGCCCAAAAAAAGACCCTTACGAACCATATCAAACTTCACACCAAGGATAAACCTTATCAGTGTGAATATTGTCAGAAATGCTTTGTTCAAAGATCTGGCCTCACATACCACATCATAACTCAACACGAAAGAGAAACCTTATCAATGTGATATTAGGTCCTCGAGCTCTGGTCTGGGTCTTTAATGTGATTCCAATATTGGATGAGATCAATGACCTTATAAAAATAAACAAAATCTGTCAAATAATTTGCAGCTTGGTTCATTTGCTTCACTCACGTTTCCTGAATAAAAATTAATTGACTTTTGGCCCCAAAATTGGCTAATTCTAGGCATAGGAATGGAATCAGTTATTGAATTAATTAGTATTGTAAATAGGTTATAATATTAATAACTATCTGGTATAGACTAATCAGGGTCAAATGACCAAAGATTGTTGTAGGTTCATGAAATTTGGTGGGAACAACCACTAGCAAGACAAAAAATGTCAAGGTCAATTTGGGGTCAATTGGGGTCATCCAGGGTCAAATTACCATGGATTGTTGTAGGTTCATGAAAGTTGGTGGGAACGACCATCATAAGACAAAAAATGTAAAGGTCATTTTGGTCATCTGGGGTCAAATCGCCAAAGATTGTTTGTAGGTTCATGAAATTTGGTGAGAACAACCACTAGCAAGACAAAAAATGTCAAGGTCATTTTGGGATTATATGGGGGCAAACTGCCATAAATTGTTGCAGGTTCATGAAATTCAGTCGGAACAATCACCAAAGCATGACAAATGTGAAGGTAATTTTGGGGTCAAATCACCATAGATTGTTGCAGATTTAAAGAAATTTGGTGGGAACGACCATCATAGCAAGACCATTTTGGGGTCATCTGCGGTCAAATCGCCATTGATATAGGTTCATGAAATTTGGTAAGAATGACCACTGTAGGAAGACATAAAATATCAAGGTTAGGGATATTCATAAAATTTTGAAGTTCAATATTTTTAGCTGAAAGTTCTTTCATTTGAAAGAGAATCAAATTACCTAAACAATAAGGGGTCAATCAATATGGTGCATATACTTTAGAAGTTTAACAGACAAAAATAGTGTCCAAATTTTGTGTGTGAAATTGTGACAGCAGGCACATGTACAATGTACACTACTGTATGTGACCCCAGATGACCTTACTCTAAGAAAGCTGTTTTGGATGGTCTTGATTTACACACAAATTGCTTTTTTGCTTTAACGAGTGTCGACTTGGTGGAACATAGATTGCACTATGTGATAGTTTATGAATCCAGTATTATGCCAGTACCAACTTAAGTCAACATCACTTAGGTTTTTGTTGTCAAAAACGAATTTTGTGTGATTTTTTCCTTTGAGCCCCACAGTAAGCCACTTTGCACATTCCACTTTCCTATTGACGAATAGTGTCACCAATAGTGTGTGATGTGAGCCTGCCTATCAAGGTCATTTTGGGGTCATTCTGGGTCATCATGGGTTAAATCACCACAGATTGATGTAGGTTCATGAAAGTTGGTGGGAACAACAACTGTAGCACGACAAAAAAAAAGTCAAGGTCATTTTGGGGTCATCCAGGGTCAAATCGCCATTGATTGTTGTAGGTTCATGAAATTTGGTCGGAATGACCACTGTAGCAAGATTGAAATGTGAAGGTCATTTTGGGGTCATATCGCTATAAATTGTTGTGGATTCATGAAATTCAGTGGGAACATCCACCAAAGCACGACAAAAAATGTCATGGTCATTTTGGGATCAAATTGCCATAGATTGTTGCAGGTTCATGAAATTTGGTGGGAACAACCACCATAGCAAGACAAAAAATGTATAAAAAAAACCCCCAAAAAATGTGTAATAAATATTTGTAATATATTGTAATATATATTAGACTACAACATAGATAAATAAAACCAAAGTCATTAATAGCTATTAATATTAGTTATCCAATTAGGCCAAAAGAAAAAATAGGTTTTGACGTCTCATGTCCCCCATTAGCAAAACATAATGGGCCAAAACCGGTGAGTTTTCAAGGAGTAACCCCCTGAACACCTGATCATAAATATGAAATAAAAAAACACATATCGCATGAGATTTTATGGGACATGAGACAAATGTTGTTGTTTTTTTTGCCTTATCAAAATAAATTAATTTACTTTGATATTTCAAAATTCAATATCTGAATACAGCAATGACATATCAGTTCATTTTGAAAATTTGTCTATTGTAGTAGATTCTTTTAGACGAAACATCATATTTGGTTTCATTTGAGACGACAAAGACAAATTTCGAAAATGGACTTGGGTCAGGGCTTTGGTCATTGTTATTAGTATTCCATTTATAACAATCCATTATATTTTGTGATACAATATGGAGTAAAATTAAGTTACGTACTGTATTAAATTGCAGATTTATATGTAGAACTATATAGTGTAATAAAATGAGAATAATTTAAAATTAGACTACGTCTTGTTTATTTCGCTTTATACCGGGATCGACTGCTAACTCATTGTCAGCCGCAGTGTTGTGAGATTCTCATGCACAAACTGTATTGTTACACAGATTAACTTATACTCACAGATCAAGATTAGCATAACCATGGAGTAAAGCTATCATGTACAATTCAAGTCAATTTTTTATTTTTTTAAAAATCCTAGCAAGGCGTATTAAGACAATATATGGCATATTCCATTTTTGATGGGTCCAATTTGTGACATACATTTTAATTCATAAATTGTCTTTACTGTGTTAACTATTTTTATTTGTGTTAGCTTATCTTCAAACTCTTTACATTTCGAAACTTTTGGCATAAAAAATAACTACACACATACCCAAAATATTGTGAATTTTGATGATTTTGGGGTTTCACATGTAAATGTGGACACGGGGACACCAACAAATTTGAATTGCTATATTTAATAAAGCAGTAGAGAGGTGTAGGCAAAATACAGGGCTGTCAATTCTCACGCATTGGTCGTGAGTCTCACGCATTGGGTCACTTTTTCATGGTCTCACGCCAAGGTAGTATAATCTCACGCCTAGGTAGTAAATCTCACGCAAAAAGCTGGAAAATGAGGAAAATCTCACGCATCGTCATGAATAATTTATTGCTCCTACCTCCCCCCCCCTTTTCACATTCTCGAGCGCCGTGGCTCAAATAATCATGGTACAAAATGAACATTGGAGTCGGCAAATCCGGGTACACCTCTCTCTCACGCCAAGCAATTCCAAAAAGTTGACAGCCCTGAAAATATTTATAATGAAAGTCTCTGCATTGTACCTGCAGATATACAACAATATGTGACTCCTCGCCACAACTGAGCCCGGATGTCGCCAGTGCCACTATTGAGATATGCTCCGTCGAACTTAACAATAAACAATAGGAAAGAAAGGATTTATTGACTGTTTTATTGATTTTTCACTACTTAAATGTCAAGTACTATAGACATGATATACATCATTTTAAAGCTAATTTCAAGCAGAATATTTTGGTTGAATATCTCAAAAATGATGATTGGCGACATCCGGGCTCAGTTGTGGCGAGGAGTCACATATGTGGTTTAAGAATACAATTTTAGATATAACACCAAGCATTCATTACATGTATGTAACTTTTCAGGTATCTGCAAATAGAACCAGGACGAAGACAGCCAGTGAGGATAGTGGTCTTACATTGCTGCTGCTCGACCTCTTGACTAGAATTGTCTTCCATCGTGGGTTTAGGTGCACACAGTAACACAATTTCTTTATGATATTTGAATGTTGTTGCGTTCAGTAAATCTAATTATATGAATGACTACATGTTGAAAACAGCAGCAGATGGCAACAAAACTTTTCAAACCATTTACTTGTCCATTCTGTGGACTCAATCATTATTCTTTGGACAAATTGAAACCTCATGTTAACAAACATCTGATTAAATATGTGCGGGCCCATAGAGGCAAAGGTGATGTGTTTCATCAGAAAAGCTTGTCAAACAATGGAGTGCTGCTAAGATATTTGAATAGCCAGAGGAAGATATGGTACCAAAGTAAAAACTTTTTGTACATTAAAGAGAAACCCTATCAGTGTGATTACTGTCAGAAATGTTTTACATTAAATGGTAATTTGAAAAGACACATCAAAATTCACACTAAGGAGAGACCCTTTCAGTGTGAGCACTGTCAGAAATGTTTTAACCGAAAAGAAATGCTTGTGGCCCACATTAGAACTACTCACACCAAGGAGAAACCATATCAGTGTGAGTACTGTCAGAAATGTTTTACTCTAAAACATGTCCTTGAGAACCATATCAGAATTCACACCAAAGAGAAACCCTATCAGTGTGAATATTGCCATAACTGTTTTGCACAGAAAACGCATCTGAAAAAAACACGTGAGAATTCACATCAAAGAGAAACCCTATCAGTGTGAGCATTGTCAGAAATGTTTTACTCTAAAACATGTCCTTGAGAACCATATCAGAATTCACACCAAAGAGAAACCCTATCAGTGTGAATATTGCCATAACTGTTTTGCACAGAAAACGCATCTGAAAAAACACGTGAGAATTCACACCAAAGAGAAACCCTATCAGTGTGAGTACTGTCAGAAATGTTTTGCTCATAAACATGTCCTTGTGAACCATATCAGAATTCACACCAAGGAGAAACCCTATCAGTGTGAATATTGCCATAACTGTTTTGCACAGAAAACGCATCTGAAAAAACACGTGCGAATTCACACCAAAGAGAAACCCTATCAGTGTGAGTACTGTCAGAAGTGTTTTGCTCATAAACATGTCCTTGTGGACCATATCAGAATTCACACCAAGGAGAAACCCTATCAGTGTGAATATTGCCAGAAATACTTTGCACGGAAAACAGGTCTGCAAAACCACGTGAGAACTCATACCAAAGAGAAACCCTATGAGTGTGAGTACTGTCAGAAATGTTTTGCTCAAATTGGAAGCCTCACATCCCATTTGAGAACTCACAATTAAGAAAACCCTTTTAGTGTGAGCACTGTCGGAAATGCTTGTGGACCATATCAGAACTCACACAGAACCCCTATTAGTGCGAATATTGCAATAGCTGTTTTACACAGAACAGTGATCTGTCAGAAATTGATTTGCTCAATAGGACTTAAATCAGTTATTAAATATTTTGTATTATAATTATTTGTTATAGGCTATAACTATTAACATAGATTAATAAAACTAATATCATTAATATTAGTTATTTAATTAGCAGTATCAAAAAAATAAAACAAGTTTGATCTTATTTTTTATTGTTAAAAACACAGTGACCCAAAAACAGTTCCTTTTGGTTTTAATAGGTAAAGAACATTCCAGGTTACTATTATACATAAAAAAAATTAAAGCAAAACAATTCTATATTCATTTTAAGTTCAGATTTCCGGAAATTTCCTCAAACGGGAAATATACAATATCTCCGGAAGGGAAGGTGGTATTGTGATGTGCCCTGAGTAATTTGATTTAATTTAATTATTTAACTTTGTTTACAAGCTGAAAGTATTTCATGAGATGGGAAAGCCCCTTGTAATTGCAAGATAATGGTGTGGAAAGTCATATTGGAATTCCCCTAAATTATTGTAAACAAAGTCAGATCTATGTTTGGAACTTGGAAATCCCCAGTTCAGTATGTTGCACCATAGTCAGAAAAAAAACCCAGGAAGTGATGTAATGTGAAAGGTGAATGTGTATAATTAATCTTGGGAAATCCCAAGATTGCAGCAATGTTGTGAAAATGTGATTGAAGTAATGGTATATTAATAGATGATGGTTTTTTTTGCATGAGTACTGATATAAAAAGCTGAAGGCTTTTGTTGGGACTTTACAGAATGCCATGGGAGATTGAGAAACTCCACATGTGTGTGATGGTCTTCGTGCTTCAAAAAAGAAGTACATTTTAACCAGTTTATATATATAATAGCCAATAATTGAGCTAATTTTAATACAGCAACGAAGAAGACAGCGAGCACACAAAAGTGCTCTTCCTCATTAAAGGATTAAAAGTTCTTCTGTCAATTGCTGGAGTTTGCTGGGTTTGTGAAGGCCACGCATCTGTCAAAAAACAGCGGAGCTGTGTTAAAGAAACCTGTTCCCTGGAGAAAGAGAGAATGGTGAAAGAAACACCATTTTTGGAGAAAGCAGCGCAAGGAGATACAATTGTGGAGAAAGCAGCGCAAGGAGATATATTTGTGGAGATAGCAGCGCAAAGGAGATCGGAGGAAGCATCATCATTTTTGTATGAGGATTTTATACGCAAGGATTTATAGATGCAAGTGTACAATGGATTTCGCTGATTTTCGCAGGACAAGTGAATAAGGATATATTACATCAGTCGTCCAGAACATTGCAAGAACTCTAGAATCACCAACAAGAAGACCGCTGGTTAAGTACCGATATAGTAAAACTGTCATTGTGTGATTTTATTGTATATGCGATATTGTTATTATATGTACCAGAGAAGATGTAAAAGAAGGAGATAGATCCAGCTATCCTCAAACAAAATATGTGTGTTGCCGCTCATTCAAAAGCAATCACGCTATTTAGGTTTAACAATAAAATACAACAAAAGGGTTCGAACCCATGACGGGTGTGATACACAAGTTGCTGCTTACTGGTTTTAGGGAAAGGTCAGTGTCTGTATACCATCAATACCATGCATACCATGCATGCAGATCCTAACATCCAGTTTATTTCAAATAAAATATGACCGAAGTTCCATGGCAAATAATAATTTTGCACGCTTGGTTACGCTTTCAACCTCTACGATTTATGATACAGACTATTTTCAATTATCAAAATATCTTTATTAGGTTTGCAGGAAATGACAGGAAAATACATCAAAACAATAAAATATAGATGATCAAAAATCATCCCGTTTCTAACAAAATCCTAAAACACTCTCCTAAATAATTAATATATATTCCAAAATGGGCGGATTTTTTGGAATCTTTAAAAACTACATTTCTTTCTTATAGTATCCACGTGCGGTATCCCTGCAGAGCAACATCAGGTTCTTAACACACACGTGCCATACTTTCAAGGAATTATCTATAGAAACATTGGATATGGTTTCAATTCTGGAGTGAAAATTAATCAACCGTAGTCGGCAAGGCACATCACATCAAAGGCTACTTTCAAGTAGATGTGTAAATACTTGAGAATAAAGGACTATGAATAGGTGCGACAGGATAACCTACGGGATTATCTCAAGGATATAATTCCGTTCTTCCTCCTTCTTTTTCAACTTTCCTGATATGTACCAATCATACTCTGTTTTCAATTAAAGACTTAGATTTTGTTAGCTTAAACAAACAGTGTATTTGTGTTGTGCATTCGTGTGAGTTCGGGTAAAAGGTGATTTTGGCCTTAGAGTCAAGTACGACTCGTAACAGTATGAAGGTCAAACAACCACCAAAATGTATATTTTTACCCTCACTATAATATCATGTCTATAACTCAATTTCAGCCAAAAGTGGATGTAAGGGGTTTTGCAACAGAGCTCTTCATATACTCATAATCAGACAGGCCGTATCTCACTCTGTTAATGTTTCCAAATAGTCATTGAAACAGCAGTTATGTCCATTGTATTCTTTATATTATCCTTAGTATATATTTTGGTTTGATATGTGCTTTGTTCTTGATTTAAAAGGCACATAATGTATGACATTTAAATGAACCTTGTACTAATTTCCATATATAGAAAGATGTGATATGTGCTTTTCACCTCAAGCAGTCTTTAATGTGATTCCAATATTGGATGAGATCAATGACCTTACAAAAATTAACAAAATCTGTCAAATAATTTGCAGCTTGGTTCATTTGCTTCACTCACATTTCCTGAATAAAAATGAACCGACTTTTGGCCCCAAAATCCGCTAATTCTATGCATAGGAATCAGTTATTGAATAATTAGTATTGTAAATAGGTTATAATATTAATAACTATCTGGTATAGACTATAGGCTAATCAGGGTCAAATCACCAAAGATTGTTGTAGGTTCATGAAATCTGGTGGGAACAACCACTAGCAAGACAGAAATGTCAAGGTCAATTTGGGGTCAATCGGGGTCATCCAGGGTCAAATTACCATGGATTGTTGTAGGTTCATGAAATTTGGTGGGAATGACCATCATTCGCCACTTGCACGGTTCCGCCATTATGCACTATATGCGGGGAGAGCCTCGAACTGCAGCATACATGAAAGGAAGAATTACGTAACCTTACACAGAATGTTATATGACTGGTTCAATTCCCATTCATGTATGCTGCCAGTTCGAGGCTCTCCCCATACATAGTGCATAATGGCGAACTGCAAGTGGCTAATAGCAAGACAAAAAATGTAAAAGTCATTTTGGTCATCCGGGGTCAAATCGCCAAAGATTGTTGTAGGTTCATGAAATTTGGTGAGAACAACCACTTGAGCTAGACAAAAAATGTCAAGGTCATTTTGGGATCATATGGGGGCAAACTGCCATAAATGGTTGCAGGTTCATGAAATTCAGTCGGAACAATCACCAAAGCACGACAAATGTGAAGGTAATAATTTTGGGGTCAAATTACCAGATTGTTGCAGATTTAAAGAAATTTGGTGGGAACGACCATCATAGCAAGACTAAAAATGTCAAGGTCATTTTGGGGTCATCTGGGGTCAAATCGCCATTGATTGTTATAGGTTCATGAAATTGGGTAATGACCACTGTAGGAAGACATAAAATATCGAGGTATAGGGATATTCATAAAATTTTGAAGCTGAAAGTTCTTTCATTTGAAAGAGAATCAAATTACCTAAACAATAAGGGGTCAATCAATATAGTACATATACTTTTGAAGTTACAGACAAAAATAGTGTCACCAAATTGCCCAAAATTTTGTGTGAAATTGTGACAACAGGCACATGTACAATGTACACTACTGTATGTGACCCCAGATGACCTTTCAAAGAAAGCTGTTTTGGATGGTCTTGATTTACACACAAATTGCTTTTGTGCTTTAACGAGTGTCGACTTGGTGGAACATAGATTGCACTTTGTGATAGTTTATGAATCCAGTATTATGCCAGTACCAACTTAAGTCAACATCACTTGGTTTTTGTTGTCAAAAAATAATTTTTTGTGATTTTTTCCATTGAGCCCCACAGCAAAGCCACTTTTGGACCCTACATGCACATTCCACTTCCCTATTGAGGGAATTTGGGGGTCATTCTGGGTCATCATGGGTTAAATCACCAGAGATTGATGTAGGTTCACGAAAGTTGGTAGGAACAACAACTGTAGCAAGACCAAAAAAGGTCAAGGTCATTTTGGGGTCATCCAGGGTCAAATCGCCATTGATTGTTGTAGGTTCATGAAATTTGGTGGGAATGACTACTGTAGCAAGATTGAAATGTCAAGGTCATTTTGGGGTCATATCGCTATAAATTGTTGTAGATTCATGAAATTCAGTGGGAACATCCACCAAAGCACGACAAAAAATGTCATGGTCATTTTGGGATCAAATCGCCATAGATTGTTGCAGGTTCATGAAATTTGGTGGGAACAACCACCATAGCAAGACAAAAAATGTATAAAAAAACCCACAAAAAATGTGTAATAAATATTTGATAGACTACAACATAGATTAATACAATGTCATTAATAGCTATTAATATTAGTTATCCAATTAGGCCAAAAGAAAAAATAGGTTTTGTCTCAAGTCCCCCCCATTAGCAAACATAACAGGCCAAAACCGGTGAGTTTTCAAGGGGTAACCCCCTGAACACCTGATCATAAAATATGAAATAAAAAAAACCATATCGCATGAGATTTTATGGGACATGAGACAAATGGTTTTTTTTTTTGCCTTATCAAAATAAATAAATTTACTTTGATATTTCAAAATTCAATATCTGAATACAGCAATGGCATAAGTTCATTTTGAAAATTTGTCTATTCTAGTAGATTCTTTTAGACGAAACATCATATTTGGTTTCATTTGAGATGACAAAGACAAATTTCCAAAATGGACTTGGGTCAGGGCTTTGGTCATTGTTATTAGTATTCCATTTATAACAATCCTTTTTGTGATACAATATGGAGTAAAATTAAGTTACATGTACTGTAAATTGCAGATTTATATGTAGAACTAGTGTAATAAAATGAGAATTATTTAAAATTAGACTACGACTTGTTTATTTCGCTTTATACCAGGATCGAGTGCTTACTCATTGTCAGCCGCAGTGTTGTGAGATTCTCATGCACAAACTGTATTGTTACACAGATTAACTTATACTCACAGATCAAGATTAGCATAACCATGGAGTAAAGCCATCATGTACAATTCAGTCAATTTTTTTATTTATTTAAAAAAAATCCTAGCTAGGCGTATTAAGACAATATATGGCATATTCCATTTTTGATGGGTCCAATTTGTGACATGCATTTTAATTCATAAATTGTCTTTACTGTGTTAACTATTTTTATTTGTGTTAGATGCTTATCTTCAAACTCTTTACATTTCGAAACTTTTAGCATAAAAAATATCTACACACATACCCAAAATATTGTGAATTTTGATGATTTGGGGTTTCACATGTAAATGTGGACACCAAGGGGACACCAAAAAATTCGAATTGCTATATTTAATAAAGCAGTAGAGAGGTGTAGGCAAAATATTTGTAATGAAAGTCTCTGCATTGTACCTGCAGATATACAACAATATGTGGTTTAAGAATACAATTTTAGATATAACACCAAGCATTCATTACATGTATGTAACTTTTCAGGTATCTGCAAGTTGGAAACTAATCAAGTAGAACCAGGCCAGTGAGGATAGTGGTCTTCTATTGCTGCTGCTCCACTAAGGACCTCTTGACTAGAATTTACTTCCATGGTGCGTTTAGGTGCACACAGTAACACAATTTTTTTAAAGATATTTGAATGTTGTTGCGTTTAGTAAATCTAATTATATGAATGACTACATGTTGAAAACAGCAGCAGATATGGCAACAAAACTTTTCAAACCAATTTACTTGTGCATTCTGTAGACTCAATCATTATTCTTTGGACAAATTGAAATCTCATGTTAACAAACATCTGATTAAATATGTGCGGGCCCATAGAGGCAAAGGTGTGTTTTATCAGAAAAGTTTGTCAAACAATGGAGTGCTGCTAATATATTTGAATAGCCACAGGAAGGTATGGTACCAAAGTAAAAACCCTGGTAAAAACTTTTCAAATATTCAAGAGAAACCCAATCAGTGCGAGTATTGTCAGAAATGTTTTACAAAGAATAGTAATTTGAAAAAACACATCAGAATTCACACCAAGGAGAAACCCTTTCAGTGTGAGCACTGTCAGATATGTTTTGCTGAAAAAGGTAACCTTGTGAACCATATTAGAACTCACACTAAGGAGAAACCTTTTCTGTGTAAGCATTGCCAGAAATGTTTTGCACGGAATAGCTGTCTAAAAAGACACATGAAAATTCACACCAAAGAGAAACCCTATCAGTGTGAGCAATGTGAGAAATGTTTTGCCCAAAAAAGTATCCTTATGGAGCACATCAGAACTCACACCAAAGAGAAACCCTTTCAGTGTGAGCACTGTCAGATATGTTTTCCTGAAAAAGGTAACCTTGTGAACCATATTAGAACTCACACGAAGGAGAAACCTTTTCAGTGTAAGCATTGCCAGAAATGTTTTGCACGGAATAGCTGTCTAAAAAGACATATGAGAATTCACACCAAAGAGAAACCCTATCAGTGTGAGCAATGTGAGAAATGTTTTGCCCAAAAAAGTGTCCTTGTGGTACACATCAGAACTCACACCAAAGAGAAACCCTTTGAGTGTGAATATTGCCATAACTGTTTTACACAGAAAACGCATCTGAAAAAACATGTGAGAATTCACACCAAAGAGAAACCCTTTGAGTGTGAATATTGCCATTAATGTTTTACACAGAAAACGCATCTGAAAGAACATGTGAGAATTCACACCAAAGAGAAACCCTTTCAGTGTGAGCAATGTCAGAAATATTTTGCCCGAAAAAGTATCCTTGTGGAACACACCAGAACTCATACCAAAGAGAAACCCTTTCAGTGTGAATCCTGCCAGAAATGTTTTACTCTTAAACATAACCTTGTGGTCCATATCAGGATGCACACTAAGCAGAAACCCTATCAGTGTTAATATTGCCAGAAATATTTTGCAGGGAATAGCTATCTGAAAAGTCACACTAGAATTCACACCAAAGCAAAACCCTATCAGTGTGAGCACTGTCAGAAATGTTTTGCTATAAATAAACATGTCCTTACTGACAATAACAGAATTCACACCAAAGAGAAACCCTATCAGTGTGAATACTGCCAGAAATGTTTTGCACAGAAAACAGGTCTGCAAAACCATGTGAGAACTCATACCAAATAGAAACCTTATGAGTGTGAGTACTGTCAGAAATGTTTTGCTCAAATTGGAAGCCTCATGCACGTCCCATTTGAGAACTCACAATAAAGAAAAACCCTTTTAGTGTGAGCACGGTCGGATATGTTTTGCCCGAAAACATATGCTTGTGGACCATATCAGAACCAGAAAACCCAACCCTCCCTATTTTAAAGGGAGGCTCCTTATTTTTGTAACATTTTTGTCCATTTTGACACCCAAATTTGGAAACCTCCCTATTTCTTTTTTGATTTTCCGGGTGTTAATGTTGGAATTTCTGCATTATAACTCACACAGAACCCCTATTAGTGCGAATATTGCAATAGCTGTTTTACACAGAACAGTGATCTGTCGCTCAAAAAATTGGCCTTCAATTATATTTAGTATTGTAAATAGTGTAGTATAGGCTATTTCATAAATTAAAAACCAATGTCATTAATATTAGTTATCTAATCAGCAGTATCAAAATAAAAAGTTTTTAACTTTGATATTTTGGAAATTTGTTTATGGAGATTATGATATTCTAGTAGTTTCTTTTTGAAGAAACATCATCTTTGGTTTAATTTGTGATGATGAAGACAAATTTCCAAAATGGACTAGTGTCATTGTTGTATTCAAGTATACATTCCATTTATAACACACCATAATCATTTGTAATACTGCAATATATGGAGCAAAATTAAGTTACATGTACTAACCATTACGTTTCACTACCTGAAGAGAATTGATCAAAAATTGAATTCCCTCCTGAGGTTAGTATCTGTCAATGAATTGACCAGATCACCATGGGTCAATGCGTTACATAAAAATGACCTTGTGTGATATTTAGATCCCATGAAGTGAGTTTTGCCTGAGGCAATTTGTGGTTAAATGTTGATCCCTCACTATAAGAGTAAATTATTACCGTCAATTTTGATGAAAAAGGAAGTGAGACATGATCAATTCTGTTCAGGCAGTGAAACCTAATGTGTATAAAATTATATGTAGGACAAGTGGTAATAAAATGCGAATAATGTAAAACAAGTAGACTGCCTAATGTGTCTTACGTTATTTTGAGCGGTTTATATTGCAAGGAGATCACTGGCTTGTGCAATGCTATTTTGTGCAGGGCAAGGAGATGGGTGGCTTGGGTAGTGAAAGGTAATGGTTAGTACATGTAACTTAAGGGGGTACTACAACCCCTGGCCAATTTTGTGCCTATTTTTGCATTTTTCTCAAAATTTATAGCACATTGGTGACAAGTAAGATATGTATATTATAGCAAGTAGTTATTGATTTATTGATCAAATATTGTTTTTCCCTAATTTTTTACTGTAACTCCACAACTGCTCCACAACTGTTGTCTGTACTGAAATAAAATTTCCAGTGCAGTAGTTGTAGTCCTTGCCCCTATAATATACATATCTTACTTGTCACCAATGCGCTATAATTTTTGAGAAAATGCAAAAAATACAAAATTGGGCAGGGTGTAGTACCCCTTAACTGTAAAAGTGGTAATTTTCTAGGATAGACCTATACATTAAAAGAACTTATTAATGTGCTTTTATTTTTGCGGTAGCTGTGTTGTGCGCGAAAATTAATGTACCGCAAAAAAATTAACGTACCGCGAAAAATTTCCACTATTACAGTATCTTTGGGAATCGAAGTATATTATTGTATTAATTATTTTGGAAACCTGTATTTTTACTAAGCCACCGCTAGATTGATTAACGGGTGGGTTCAGGGGCCCACTGGTGGGGGTACTGGAAATTAGAGTGTATAAATTGTTCAAATAAGCTGTTTTCCCAACACATTTTTGGCCAGCAAGGAATTTTAAAAGCCAGCTTTGTACACTATGTCTATGAATCTGATTGATGGACAGATTTTCAGTTTGAAAAAAGGATGTAAATTTTTTTTAATTCTTCCATTAAAAATCTCAGCATGTTGGTGCATGTATAAATAGAGGGCTTAAAGCAAGAACTAGCTATGTCCGCAATTACGGTACATGTTACTAATTTTGGCAACAAATGGACGGTCAATTCTGCCCTCTATAATATAATGTAAGTGACTTTGAGGGTATGTACATGGTCACTTGTGTCTAATTATATGCTAACTGTTTAAGTGACCATGCACATACCGCAAAGTCACTTGCATTTATTATGGAGGGCAGAATTAACCATCCATTTGTTGCCGAAATGAGTAACATGTAATTGTGGACATAGCTAGTTCTTGCTCCAAGCCCTCGATTATACAATTCACCACTAGAAACCCACAAAGTCAAGAAAGTACCCATTTTTGGTGAGAAAAGGAGAGGGGGGGTGAGAAAGGGTGAGGTAGTCTTACGATAATTTGATTAACTCTTGCTCAGATCCGGGCGATTTTATATAGAAAAGTAGAGCGAAGTCGGGAAAAGACAAAGTAAGGCCTATAAAGGGGTCACTGATATACCAAAATACCTATATTTGCGGCACATCCCCTGACCTCATGGTGTTGACCAAAGTATTTTTAGCATCATAGGACATCAGTACTTGGTAGTGTGTCTGTTGCCTAAACATTACTGAATGAAATTACTCACCTGATTTCCAATGTTGATGTTGTTTTTGGAAAATGCTAATACATCTGATCCTTTGATTTGTTTGAGAAGTGTGTTTTAATGGTTTATGCAAATTACTGTTGGCCTAGTCATGCACTCTCGGGTAAATTCATGTTTCATGCATACAAATGAAATCATTTACTTTGTTTTTGGTATTCTCTTGATTATCTTTATTAAATAAATATACATGGATAAAAATATAAATATCATACAAACATGAACATGTTGTTACTGTTATTTGTGGTATCCCTCAAGGGTTCATCTTAGGCCCACAAATATAATCAGCAATTGAGAGCTTTTTAACTTGGCCTCGCACTTCAAATGTCGCATGAACAAGTCAAACATGGATAGTGGTATGTTAATAAGATTCAAGTCATTCAACACCAACAACCCCTTTTTCTTTTCTTTTACTGATTTCGTTACTTGCTATTTCACCTGTCGTTGCACCAAAAAAAAAACCAACCAAGGCAATAAAAAACTGATGATCAATGTGGCTTACAGAGAAGTCCATCATATTCCTTAAACTGAAACATCAAATTTTTCATTCAATTTTGAGAAAAAAAGTATCCCTACTAATTTGAACTACAACTTCAGCATATCATGTGTGCTATAAGATACACAGCAAAAATGATTATTGACTTCAGCCTTGTTTTGAATATCTCAACTTGCATACAATCAATTTATTCCTGCAATTCTAAATTCAAATTCCAAGTTGATGATAATTTTAACTAGTTGAACTGGTGATAAGCTGCAAGTGCAACAGCCACTAGTCACCTTCTCACCCTTGGTACACACAAATTTGATGACATACTTGTTTATATTACTCCAATTCACTTCAAATGAGTTAATGGAATTAACTATTTCTGAGCATGTTTTAAGAACATGTATGATTACTCCTGCTTTTAAATTTCTAACAGAAATGAAAATGAACTTGATTTAGTGAAATCAACCATTGGAAACATTGAACACTGTAGAATTTGCTAAATACACTGACGCTTTGAATTTGAATACAATATGATATATTGTAACTATTAACCCTTTTCCCCAATGCTTGCTAAATACAGCTTCTATATCCAGGATAGCTTCTATATCCAGGATAGCTATCCTATATACCCAACAAATCAAACGTTTTCAAAAACATTTGCAAACGGTTAGAAATAGAAAATGTGACCTGATCTCAGGCCAAAGTCGGAAATATTGAAAATTGAGCTTCTAACCATTACTAACTTGCTCAGTACCTACACTTACTGATGATGAATCCCCAGGTCTCTTGAATACTTGGTTACAAAGTTATGAACCTTTCATATGTCCATTTTCTTATGTTTTTTATCCTCACTTTTCATCTCAGTTTTATTATTACCGACATCTGCCTTATTGGGTCAGATCAGGTCACAAATTTCAAGAACATTTTAAAAGTATTTTTAAATGTTACTGCAAAACATTTTAACATCTTATTTTTCAAAGTGTTGACAAAATATATATTTTAAACATTTGCAAATAAATATTTTACATTAATATTACATTAATCTTTCCTGTTTGCTGAAACATCAGACTAACAAATACCAAGAAACACGCCATCATTCATATGTTTACACTTTACAGCTAATTTCAACTGTTCATGTATGCATGCAATTAATCCAGAACTATATTACAGATTCTTGACCCTTCATTGTATCAACACTTTAACACTTATCATAAAGACGAATACATTTTAAAGAAGTAAAGAAAAGGTGGTTGGCAAATGCATACCTTGCAGATTGTCCAGCTTGGTGACAAAAGACAACATGTAACTTGAAATCAGCATATGGAAGACCAACAAGCAGCTGATATGAAGGGGAACTGAAACCGAGTTAACGCTCCTGGTGCACAAGAGATACGCCCTCCAAGAGCACAAGAGCTAGGTTAGGCCATGGTGCTCCCCGAGTACCTTTGGGATTACACCTTGTTTTCCAGATCTATCCATCCCCCACCTAGTATTCTCCAGGAGTGCTTTTGGGATTAAATCTTCTTTTACCAGCCTCACCTCTCCTCCACATTCCCAGAATGGTTTGATTTAACAATTTTCTAGACGATACATTCTATGGTGTCAAGTAGTGGTGACAATAACTCAACTTGGCAAAATATAACACACTAAAAATCATCCATGATATTGCTGGTCAGAACAGAAAGTGAAATTGTGAAGTGAGTAAAAGAGATGGATCTTGGTATCATACTTCCAATTGACAAATTCTGTACCTTATTTGATCACAATATCTGATCACAGCATCTGATCCTCCCCCATCTGGTGATCAATACGTAACCATTTCTGCCTATCACCAACCCTTGAAGAAACAAGAGAAGCCAGAGTACAATAACATCTGAATCACTACCAAGGCGGCAGTGAAGTTATGTTGGACATCATCCACAAACAATTAGTGGGTTTTTAGCAGGTTCACCGTCGGACAAGTTTATAACTGTCAAGCTTTCGTCAAGAGTAGCTCTGACTTCTTCAAGACAAAGTACCTAAGACTGAGACATGTCTAATACCTAAGAATGAGATATGTCCTGAAGAAGTCAGAGCTACTCCTGTCGAAAGCTTGACAGTTCTAAACTTGTCCGACGGCCAACCCGCTAAAAACCCACGAATTCCCGTCGTAAAAGCATAACCTACAATCATCCACAAAATTATGTGGGACTCTAATAAAACTGTTTATATCAAACACACAGCATTCTGGTGAAAACTGAAGATATATTGTTGATTGTAATTTTGCATGCAAGATTTAAAACTTGATTGCATCATGAAATATTGAACTCCTGGGTCCATATGCACAAAACAGGTTAGATCTTGTCTAACTATGGAGATTAGTCATACGGAGTACTTTTTGGTGTTTATATACCTCATTCTACATTTATAGATCCTGTTCAGGGCAATAACATGTAGCTTTTAGATCGGTGCAGTGTAACTTTTGTACTTTGCTAGGAGCAAAGGAGGAAAACAAGTAAAAGGACCCCCTCCCTTAATTCTAATCTCCACAGCTAACTTGTTTTGTGCATATATGGACTCCTGCTGTTTAAATCACATACTTTTGAAGTGATCTAAACTTTCTATATAGCAAAATAATACACAATGGTGTAACTACACACATTCAAATTCATTTTTTATGTACATGTTTCTGGCAGTGTTTGAACTTATATTTACTAATTTGTTTTTCAAACTATAATAATACAAAAATTACATGAAGATAACCAAACCCTTGTAAGGGAACAAAGCAAAATATAAATGAGGCTTTACAGCAGTGAATCTATAATATTTGGCAAGGTCCTTCGGCAGTGTGCGACTGGTCACACGATTCTACCCAGCTTGATCAGCTAATGAGGTGCCGATGTGATGATGGCGTAATTCAATTAGCCAATCAGAACCCCATTTCTGTATTTTTCCTCTAATCAGCGCCAAATTGGCAGAGCGCTGAAGAACCTTGCCAAAAACAATAGTTATATGGCTTCATTAATTTCTTAGTTTGTTCCCTATAGTAAGGCTCAGAGTCGACTATAGATTAAAGGGCAAAGTCCCTCTGCTTTGAACGCAATGAGAATTCTTGCATATACATTAGGGCCGATTGTTCTATCGCTGTGTCTAACAAATCATGCCAGTACTGCGGGCCTTTGCATTTTTAGCTACCAGCCCACATAATAATTAATATGCTGCCTGTTGGAGCACCATCTCTGTGTTATTAATCTATGTAGTCATAACTCTGGCTTAAACATTCCAATGAAGAGACCAAAATCATAGGTTCAATTGGGCAATAGTCATGATTCTGGTTTTGCTAGAACCTTTAAATCTGATTCTAGTTTTAATGAGACTGGTGCTCCCTCAATCAGACCCAATGCCCTGTCCATCAGTCCTGGTACCCACGCCCTTCATATTTGAACAACCCTACACTTTTATCAGCAATTTTACCATCCCCATGTAAATGGTTTAAATGGTATTAATCAGCCAATGATATGTGGTTACTTCATGACTCTTAAATCTTCAGCCAATGAGGATGCAACATTTTTCTCAATTTCCAGTTGCATTTAAATATTTGCATACCACTTCAAGGTGGGTGACCAGATTGACAGCATTGGTATCGGGTGAAAGCTCAGACTTTTCTCATAACTCTTAGAAACAAACTTTAGAGTTTAGACCTGAAATATGTTTTGTTTTAAGCAGCATGAACAAAATAGTATGATGGGGCACCACCCTGATAGTCATTATACTGTTCTATGAGCCTCTATGGTACACATTTTGATTGCAGAATCCAAATCACTGTTGCAATTTAACTGGCAACTTGGATTAAGAAAGTTTAGGTGATGAGTCTCAATATGTAATAGAAAACATGTTACAATCAGTCCACCCTCTTTAAGATAACTGATTTACAGCTTGACAATTTTTTATCTCAAATCCGATGAAACCAAACTATATTGTATTCTTACATGCAAGAGTGAGATAAATTTAAGTAACTAGTGCCAACATCTCATTTTACAATATTGTGAAAACCCTGTAAAAATAAAAGAGGTAGAAAAATATAAATACATTTTTATTGTAATTCTACATAAACACATTGCTTGAAATCAAACTATTTGCTTTAATTTAATGGCATTTCCTTGGAAGGATTTTAAAGCAAGCTAATAACAAAACAATGAAACAAAATCTCATTATCCGAAATAAAATTTTAAAAAAATAGCGAAGAAATGTGACATGATCTGATCCAATCAGGTTTTTAATAGCAAAATTGAGTTATTATCATCAACTTGACCAATATCCAAAGCATGCTATTACTGAAACCCTTACATATTTTACAGCATACTTGGTTGCAAAGTCAGGAGAATAATGCACATGCTTTCTTTTGCATGATGCATCCACACTTTGACCTGATTGGATAAGACTGCCTCACTATTTATACAAATATTGTGTTGTAAAGTAACTAATACTTTGTCTAAATTTATGAAAAATTACACACATTGTCTATCTCCTGAATAAAATTGATAGTGTGACAAGTTCACTTAACCACATGCGTGCACAACTGCCTTTCTTACAGTGCCCCTGATTGGTTAATTACATGAGATTATCATCGGAGTAACCAATCACAATCAGTGTTCGATTTACCTGGATTCGCATCGCAAAATGCGAGTCATTTTTTACAAACTGCTACTCAACTACACAGACCAGTAGCAAAAATGCGATCCCAAAAATTGGGGAAAAATGCCTACTTGCGATCGTGAACCACGCTGATATACCATCATTTGCAAGTTGCCATTTGTCGAAGTCAAAAATGTTTCCATAAATTCTATTTCCAAGAAAATAATCCACAAAAATATGACTCAAAAGTCCCTAAATCGTGATGTTTACGCCATTAAACTAAATACAGTATCCTCCTTGTATGCAAATTTATTTCCATGACGTGTTGTGTTACAAACTGTGTTACAATGTATTACCAGATAACTAAAAACGTGCATATTAATTTTATGACGTCATAGAAGTAGCACTGTTTATATGGTGTATAGTTCAGTGGTGAGATGGAAATATCGTGTGTCCTTGGTGACAATCTTCCAAAATTATACAAGATTTTTAGGATTTCATAGATTCCTCACATTATTTTAATGCTTCAGCTAATAAATTAGTGAGTTTCCTCTACTCAAAAATGTAGGACTCCTCTTGATTACTGAAGGAAAATTTGCGTTTAGAAAGGGCACACGATAATCAGCTTAGGAAGTTTAGGTGCCGAATTTTGAACCACATTCGGTCTGCAACACTGCAGTTGCATAACATTTTTTAAGCATTGAGTACTGGGATTGAGTAATCTGTGAGAAGATAAGAAAATACAAAAAATCGATAAAATATGGTGAAAACAAACTGCTACTCAAAATTTTGGAATTGCTACTCAAATCTGAAAGTGAGTAGCAATTTTTGCTACACAAAAAAATAGATGAAAATCGAACACTGATCACAATATATCTTTTAGCAAGTCAGTCCACCAGACTATTCTCACATATTTTGGTACCACATCCCTGATTGGCTAAATATACAACATAGTCCTCTTCATAACCAATCAAAATAGTTGTAGGCAGATAAGTTTTAACTGGTAGTACCCATGGGGTTAAATACACACACTAATTTGGAAACTGAGCTCTTCTTGTATTTGTCTAACAATACCTGGCATAGTTCACAAAACTTTATGCGAGTGCAATACAATATACACTCTGCATATTCATCTGAGTGGCTACAAAAATGTATGTGGTTCTAAGAGTGTTGAAATCACATTGGTTTTTTGCTTCTTTTTTTTGCATAAATTCAAATTCTTAACATTTGTCTGAATGAATCAGACTGTGTGACAAATACTTACTCTTTATTTCTGTCCAGTAAGATTAAATTCAACACACCTGCCTATAATTTGGTGCGCCTTAATTTCGGTAGTGACGTCATTGCTTTTTTGCAGTTGTGCCGCAAGCCTGTCAACAATCCGCCTCTATACACATGCGAGTACACTCAGCACAAGCAAAATACGCACCTGTGTTACTACCCAACTTGAGCTGAACTGGGGTTTCGTTATACCAATATGATTCGGGGGGTGTACAGTATGGTTTGCCACCGGAATTTTTTTGTAATTTGTTGACCCAACATTTTTTTAGCCAGGACGGCGATCAGAAATCTAAAAAGTAGGGGGGGGGGGGGTAGGAATCAAAATTTTGTTCAAATAAATTTTTGTAACTAGTAACTACTATACCATTAACAGTAGGTCTATTACGTTACAACGCCACAATTTCGTAACACATTAATCTTTTTTATGGCTCTCACAATTTGCCGACAATCACACATACCTTTGACTACATTTGCTGACAGTCACATGGTTTTGACGACAGCAGTCAAATTTTGCCGACAAAATTGTGTATGGGGGGTGTCACACCCCCATACCCCCCTCTAGCGACGGCCCTGTAGCTGAACCAAATTATAGAAGTTTTCACATGGTTCCTCTGTGAGAGCTAAAATAAAGTCAAATTTATTTTTGAGCCCAGAATCTCCCGTTCACTATAATCAAATTAAGTATTTCTTGGCCAAACTGGAACACTGTGAACGCCAGTGGCTCCGCCATAAACAGACGCGAATATAGCGCGGTACAGAAGAAAGTATACACGCGCCTTACACTGCGTACCCGCTTAGTACACTACATGGACGCAACGCGCATGTTCCGGTTTGGCCAAGAAATACTTAATTTGATTATAGCACTGGACATTACTCTCTTTGAATACTTACTTACCAAAGAAATTAGGAGAACTTGATTCTGTATACAATGTAGCTCCATGTACAGCCCTACAGTAAATCTACCATATTGTCAGGGATTAAATACACCTCTGCACCACAGGAGCATCCTAACTAACTTCACATTCACATCCTCAATAAGTTTTGCCTGAAACTTTTTGAGGTACAATACAGTTTTTATACAAAATATATACACATAATCATATAAATATTGATTCAATATGAATGGTTTTACAAATAACCCCGTAATTCGGAGTGCAGCATCATGAGTTGTTATTATAGACTGGCAGTGGGGTCTTTCTCGGGGATGTCACAGTATTTGAGAGTGCGAGAGAGTGGTCACTCAGTAGTAACCATATCACAGCAATACATTGGAACTGTGTGGTGCTAGACTTGCCCATGCTTGTTGACCTTTGAGGTAAAATACAATTACAATCTACAATACACACTAGCATTACTGACTGCACTTGATAAAAGTACATCAGATCGTCTTTTATATGTGACACATTCTCAAAAGGAAACTAGGTTTCAATATTGACATTTCTTTACCCTGGCAGATTTAAAGGTAGGTAGTCAGATTATTCCTACTGTGTTTTGTACCTCACATTGAGGCTTGTACCAAAATAATGCAATTCCCAAGTGTTGAGGTAAATTGCACAACCTGTTTTGATATTAGAATATATTTTATGCCTAAAATTTCGCCGGGATTATGAGAAAAATATGAGCTTTTTTCTGAGGAAAAAGTGGGCTGTTGATCGGGTCACCCATCACCGAATATCAAGCAAAGAGAACTTTGCCTGTGTGAGATCATGGATGGCAGCCCTATATTTAAATGCATGACGGATGAACGGCACACATGCCATTATTCGTGGGTGCTCATATTTCACACAGATAACATAATGACAGAAATATGTCGAAGTCAAATTCAGTAGTAGGGTCTGACTTCTATAATCACAACTTACATATACTGTAAAAGTAGAAATTTTCGCGAGGTTTTTTATTTTCGCGAATTTCGCGAGTAGACATAAAATCGCGAAAATAAAAACTCGCGAAAATAACCTTTTGCATAAGTTTCTATTGTGTCAATATCAAAACCGCGAAATTTAATTCTCACGCAATTGACAAAATCTTCAAAATCGCAAAAATATCTTCTCGCGAAAATATTGACTTTTACAGTATTCTGTCAAAACATGGATAAGTTGGTCTCTTGTTTTAGATGTTGAAATCAAGTGACTGTATATCTCTTTACGGTTGTATGCACAAAACAAGTTGAACTAGGTCTAACTTTAGACCTGGTCTAACTATGAAGATCAGTCCAATGGATAAGGAACTCTTTGGTATTTACATAACTTAAAGTATATTGTTTTAGATCCTATTTGGGATAAATACATCATTATACATGTAGCTAAAATACTAGATGGCTGCAGTTTAACTTTTGGACTTTGCTAGGAGGAAAGGAAAATGATCCCTTCCGAAGTCTAACCTCATGTAGTTAGACCAGATCTGGTCTAACTTGTTTTGTGCATACGGCCCAATCAAATCAAATCAAATCAGCCCTTAGGTTTTGACTACTATGGGGAATAGATGCAACATACAGTCCATTTGGCTTCCTCCATGCAGTGATGTCAGCACTTTGTCACAGTTACTTTGCATGTGATGCACTACCTTTGATTGCGCATGTAAACATGCCAGTTCTTTGATTCAATGCAAACAATTTTATATTGCGCCCACTGGAGCATCATGATGTCACTGTCACGAGAACATCAAATGGATTCTAGTGCTTTCATATGACAAGTTAAAACACATCTTTGTGTTACCACACGGGCCACAAGTCTAGCTTGAATTTGCAAATCGATTCGCACAACAGTTCTTGTAAATAATTGAGCGTGAATCAAAACTTTGAACAACATTTTTGAGTATCAAACGGTAAGAGCCAAGTCTAATTCACACACACACTCTATATAACCACGCTTTGCTCTGTGATAAACTTCCACATGTACCTTTGCATGCTTATAAATAGGAACAAACCTGAAATTTACAGTTTATCAACCTTTGATCATACTGAAAACATTTAGCCTACTGAATACAACTTACTGAACAAATTCATATAGTAATCAACAGGTGTTAACTATTTGTACTATCATTCTGTATTTGAGTGACATCACTGTGAGTGCTTACTGGTGGAACACCGTGATATGTTGATCCATTTGACATGAAAGATGCATTACCGGTGGACGGCTTGTGATGGAACTGATCATGTGATGGGTCACCTGACCTGTCATGTGATTCAGAACCTGGATAAATAACCGATTTCTGTACTGACAGATTTTGCATACTTGAAGGTGTTTCGGCAAAGCTTACGTTTTCTCCTCCTTCCTTTTGTATTGCCTGTGATCCATCGCTACTAATCAAATTTGGCAAAGACGTGTCATTTCTATGCTCATAAGTATCTTTTGCTGCAGTATCGTTACTGTCAAACATCTCTCTTTCATGCTTGTATCTGACCACATTAAAATCATGCATGTCATGTGAATGGTCAACCCCATGATGAACAGAGTGATGTCCATTTAGATTTGGTCCAGCTAATTGTCCCACATTTGTGTGGTCCACAGATGGAAGGACAGCGTCCACAGCATCAGATAAAACTAATGGTGGCAGTGCAACATGCCCTTCATCACCAAGCCCTACATGCATCTCTGCTGGCAGCGAATTTGTGCTGTCAGTAATACCTTGCTCAGAACTACTCGCATTTACCCCACCTGAAGATTGCCCTCCCAAAATTGCAGTAGCATGTTCTGGGTGATTTGGTTGGTGTCTGCCGATAAGATTATCTTGATCAGGATCAAATGGATCTGACAAATCCCCTGACGAATCAAAATTAGCTGGATGTGTGTGAGCTAGACCCAGAGGATCAGCCGATGACTCCAAACGTTGAACATACCCCTCTGCATCTTCGTCATCTGAGCATTCTGGAGAGGATGGTGGGTAGACCTCGGCTCCATGGAAAATGTAACGACTTGGAGGAACAAACAGGAAAGAGGAAGCTGAAAAGAAAGAGTTAAGATATGTTAATTTACATTGATAATAAACAGTTGACGACCAAATGGTCCAGGGTTCGGTTTTTGCCAGCAAAGTGTCAAAAATCTATTTTTGCCTGGTTTAAACTGTTAACAGAAACTTGTATAGTCAATCAAGTATTGAAAAATGACACAGAAAGCTCATGAACAGAAGCACACAACTTTAAATGAGAGTCCTTGGAATGAAAACAAATTTGATATGACACATTTCAGTTAAAGGGGGTACTACACCCCTGGCCAATTTTGTGCCCATGTTTGCATTTTTCTCAAAAATTATAGCGTATTGATGTCAAGTAAGATATGTATATGTATATTATAGGGGCAAGGACTACAACTACTGCACTGAAAATTCAGCAACTCGAGGCAAGTAGTTATTGATTTATTGAGCAAATATTGGTTTTTCACTCATTTTTGACTGTAACTTCACAACTGTTGTCTGTGCTGAAATAAAATTTCCAGTGCATTAGTTGTAGTGCTTGCCCCTAGAAAGAAATAAAAACCCATGCCTTTGGAATTTTTGTTACTTATAATTACATGTTTATTCCAGAGGCTTTTATATGAGAAGCAAAAACATGTACAGTTAATACTTTTGGTTGTGGTTACCACAGTTCACCTTGTTTTTGTTCACATCATGAAACATCTCTCAGGTAGTAAAGTTTACTGAGGTCATGAAAAAAAGAGCTTTCTTCTGATACCAAAATCTCACTTTTAATGAAGAAAAATGGGGGATGAAGTTGTTGATTGAGTCACACCCCTTTAGCAAAAGGCATAGAATAATATAATAATTCTATTTCATCTTAACCCCATGAGAACTACCTGCCGATTGGCCAAAAAGAAGTTTTCATTATCAATTGGCCCAATCAGCAACATTGTAAGCATAATTTCACCACACAAAAATAATTGGGGTGAATTATTTGCAAAGCTCCATTCTGATTAGTGATTAAAGTGAAGATATCATGTAATTGACCAATCAGAGGCAGTGTTTGATCAGCAGGTAGTACTCAGGGGGTTAATTACTTACGAAGAAGATAGGTTCCAATACTGCTTCTCCTCCTCTTCTTCTTCCCTGGATGCTCCGATGCTGGATCTGCATTTTGGGATTGACATGCCTCATTGGAAGACCCTGCTGTCTCCTGCCCTCCTGCATTATCACCCATGACGCCAGATGTTCCACTCGCACTTGATTCCACTTTAGATGCATCTCCACTAACACCACATAGTGCAACTTCTGGGTGGTGTGGTACAGCAGGGTCAGATCTTGACACCTGTTCACTATCATCAGCTGAATCGCATTTAATTTCAGCATTAGGTTGTGAATCTACCATTTCGTTCTCCAATCTTGATTGTTTGATGTCACTTTTATCACCATGTTCTGTGGCATGACTGTTAGCTTCAAACAGTCTCTCCTGTTGCATACTTGAAGAAGTGCTAGGTACATCTCTATTTTCCATAAGTTTATTATCTTTTTCACCTCCAGTGGAAGAACCGACCCCACTGGTAGTTTCGTTGTTTCTTTGACTGTTACTACTTGTTTCACTATTGGATGGAACTTGATCACTTTGACTTTTAGATGAGATATCTTGTGCATTGCTGACTATCTCTTCAGTACTTTTCACTGAGTCAGACGTGCAATGTTTATCTTTGGTGGATAGTCCTGCTGCCTCAGCTTCATTAGTATCGTTGTCCGGTTGTTGCTTGTTATGTGTGGCATCACTGCTGGAGGACACACCATCTGCATCTTGAACTTCTTTTCCCAGATGCATTCCACTGTCAGCAGGTGGTGGATTGGAACTTGAGTCCTGAAATAGAAAAAAAATTACAACTTCATTGATCTGTATTTTTCAATATCTTACAGAAATTACTGCACAGTTTATATATAAACAATTCTCAAACAAAAACAAAGGATAGTGACCACTTTTGTGCGATTTTAGCCCGATAATATGGTCCAAGACTATTATGGTCCGGCACCATATGGTACAGAAGCATGTTTGACTTATAAATATTTTCAATTTAAGTACATGCTCCAGGAGCATATTTGACTACTTACATGTACAAATATTTTCAATTTAAGTACATGCTCCAGGAACATGTTTGAATTGGAAACATGCTCCAGGTCTCCAGGAACATGTTTGAATTGGAAACATGCTCCAGGTCTCCAGGAGCATGTTTGTCAAACATTCTCCTGGAGCATTCTAAGTCAAACATGCTCCTGGAGCATGTACTTAAATTGAAAATATTCATAAGTAGCCAAATATGTAAGAAGTACATTATGGCTTTAAAAAGACACAAAAACATTAGGAATAGTTTGTCTCCTTATGAAACATCGTCACATGAAACATGTATCTGTTTTCTCCAGGCCTGCTCATCATAATTCCTATGCTTACTTGGTTAAGGACAGGTGGTGTAGGTGCATTCTCAAACTCAATCCTAGCTTGTCTTTCTGCCACCATCCCTGGACTCTCTGGCATCTCCAACGTCTCTTGAAGCTCTGCATCACTGTGACATATATGATTCCAGCCATCACCAAGGCGACGACATAGCTCATTGATGATGACGTCTCCGGCACCCAATAGCTCGATGTCAAAGGTCATGTGGCGCAATGGCTCACGGTTGATGAGAATTTGGGGAATATGTGCTGGCACCATGTCTATGCAATTACAAAAAAAACAAATATATTTACTAATTATTCAAACCTGTAAGATATTTTAAAAAGAAAATAAACATTAGGGATAGCTGTCTGCTTTCCCATATAAATTTCTTGAAAATCACCTCCACAGCCATAAGACATTTTATGCTGAGGCTGCAATCTCGGAATTGCTTCAGTTTAAGATCTCATCCATGTATTGCTTTTTACACATCTACTGTGACTTTTCAAAAAACATTCTTATGAACTATCACAAACTTCAACTACTTGATTCTTTGTTGCGAATCGTCTTGCAAACATGCTCTTGCAAGAAACTGTCGACCTTGAAATTGATTGTTTCTGAAGAGCATGTAGTTTATATGCATATGTGGTTTCCATCATTTTTCAAAATACATCACTATCACAAATCCATTAAGTAATCAATCATGGTCACAATCACAATATAAATTTTAACTATAGTTTCACTTACTAGGAATAGTCGCCACTGGTCTGACTTTCAGAGAAGATCCAATGACAATCAGGAGATCAGTGTGTTCTTTATCTTCCTCCAATGAATGGTAGAACTCATTAGGAAGGCCTTCTCCAAAGAACACAATCTCTGGCTTCATAACTGACTGCACTTCAGTGTCTTGTGGACACTTTGGACATGCAGGGACAACCTGTGTAAACGAAATCAAGAATCAACTTAAGTGACTTTAGATTAGGTCACTGCAATGTTAATAAATAAACAAAGAGACTGGTCTAACAATGACATATGATTTTAGTTTGTTCAGCTTATAACAGGCGAAAATGTTTCAGTTTTTGTTACTGCGCACACCAATTCAGTCCCGACTGAGTGCATGCCAGTCACACATTATACATTTGCATCGGTAATATGTCGGGCATTGTGAAAAATCTAAACATTTTGCTTTGGACCTCGGAATCTTGGGATATTCCTCGGTTCCAAAGGCAAAATGTTTAGATTTTTCACAATGCCCTCCAAATAACCGATGCGCAGTTATTAACCTCTAATTATTCAATAGGCTTATTGGTCTTTATCCAATTCAGTACTAGTTTTAAAGTGCTCACAGTATGCATGCAAAATGGCACCCAAAGAACAATGTTAGCTGCTGAGTGCTGACCAACTATTTGGTACGTTTTTGTAGGCACACCAGGAGGATATGGAAAAGTATCAGAGTTCAGGAAAACCTCTAAAAATAAACAAGTACGTATCAAAGCATTGAGTTTGTACCCAATTGCAGCCAGCAAGGTATGCATGGAAATGGTTTATATGGTGTTTATGTCCTGTCATTACGGGCAAACAGTTATTGTAAGTAACTGAACTCTTTTAATCCCTGCCTCTGTTTGTTTCATGGATTTTTGTGTTTACCTGGTTGAATATATCCTCCCTGATAGCATCTGCATCTACTTTGTAACCACAATTGGTGCACTTGGCTGTAGCAAATGAACCTGTCAATGAAATAAATCATACATTAATATGTCACATAATCTGATCCATGCAGGCCAAAGTTGAGATTATTGTAAAATTGTGATATGCACAAATAAGCAACAAACTCAACACCTGTAAGAAAATTAGCATTGAAATAGCTGTGCACCTAAGTGTGCTATAAAGGGTGTTTACATGGATCTCGGTAATACTGTGTTTGGATACTGGGCAAGTTGCTGAATAAAATAAAATTCTAAATATTGCCTACTTGTAATGATTTGGAAAACAGTATAACACATGTTTTTGAAACAAAAGTTACAGCTTTCTCCATGTTTCTGAAGTACCAGATAAATTGAGGAAAACTTGCTTATTGTTTATTCCAAGGCAAAGGAGTTGAACCTGCATTTTTTACAGGACGGAGTACCATCTCTCTTTCGTTATCCATTAGGCCAGACTCCACTGTGAAATGTTGCTGTGGGGGGATCAAAACACCTCCTCCACAGGGAGTCTGTCACCTTCCCAGCATTTACGGATGCCAGACCCGTTTATACACATGGGTGGAGTGGAGTGATTAAGATAAAGTGCCTTACTCAAGGGCATAACATGATGGTGTCGCCTGGGCTTGCTAGGAGCCCGTTCTGCTCAGCCACCATGCTCCCAAAATTGAACAATGCCAATTTATCCCTCATATCGTATGTACACAAACCTCTTCACAATTGATTTTTTGTTACATCTGTTCTGTTACATACCATGACATTGTACAACTCTGCTAATCCCCGCCACCTGTTCCAATGTGTCAATGTTCTGAGTATAATTACGTAGCAATTTGCCATGATGCTCCAGAAGAGAGATGAATTTGTGACTTGTAGACGGTCGAAATTGACCAGGATATATTTCCTAAAGAGAAAAGATACAAGTGCAGGTTAAAATAGGTATTTTATTTGAGAGAGAAAGTAGACAAATTAATGTATGAATGCTGTAATGCTGAGCATTAACAGTCAGTTTTAGAAACATGTCCAATTTCCTGAACAATAATACACATTTTTCACCTATTAATAGGCATGTCCACTAAAAATTGAAGTACTTTTAAATTGATTCAGACCTATCTTATTGGCTGGGAATTGATGAAAGAAATATTTTGGCGTTTAAATAATCTTAATCGGACGTTTCATTCCAGAGATATGGCCTTTTGAGTGTTACGGTTTTATATAGGGCTGCTAGAACATGTTAAAAAGTTAAAGTCCAAAAGGATTACTAACAGAAAGTGCAATTTTAAGGTACTTTTTCTTAATGTATTTATTAACTAGCGTTATCTGGAACATTATATTTGCTTATAACAACATGAAAATAAGATCATCCTGAAAATTTAATCGATTTTGTTGACATACAACAAAAATATAAGACCTCAAAACCCATGGTTTGTTTGGTGAAACCGCAAGCATGATCATAGATGGCCGCCATGGAAAATATCTCCATAGAGGAGATGAACAATAAGTGCATTATTTCAAATCAGGGGTTCAAATTCGCAATCAAATGCGGGAACCAGTTTAGGTTCTCGCAAATGGCTTTTGCGAGAACCTTTGGTTCTCATCAGAACCAGGCTTTTGATTCCCGCAAAATATTGAGAAAAAAACCCTGTAAAATCATAATACCCTATAAATAGGTGGGAATTTGTATGCAACTTACTATAACATTATTAATAACAAAACCAAGTTGATTATCTTTTTTTGTTAAAAGCAGCTGTTTCAACTTTGAATCCTGAATTAAAGTAATTTTAGTTTACCGAAAGTAAAATACTGACTACACACAGCAAGCTCAGCAACTTTCTTTTGAAGCTTATTAAACTTTGACTATCGCTGTGACTTACCTATCATGCATTAATGAACCTCAACATAACATTCATGTATTAAATATAGTGCAGTTTAAAAGGTTTTACACCCGCATGAGTTCTATTTTTGGAGAATTTGAGTGATTTGAGGCCGCGGATGACCCAATCTGCTACTGCTAGCTACGCGATGAAGAGATGTCAAAATAATGAAAATATACCATATACCGCAATACCCCTAATATCTATTTACGTTTATTCATACCTAAATTTATTACAAATTTCCATAAATGTTCGCTGAAAATTGCTTAAAATAGCTTTTGTATGTACTGTCATATGATTCGCAATTTTAAACGATCTTTTCAAATGAAATGCAAATTAAATTAAATTAAATTTATTCCACGTATTATTCTGTACATCGGGTAAAGGGTGAGCACGTGTGTAATAAATGACGACGTCATTTGACGATTAATTATTCATGTTTACTAGACACTTTCGTAAGAAAGAGATGCCGTGATTGGTGGAAATACGTGAGATGAAAGTGATTAACCAATGACATAGACGCTTTTATTACTAGCGAGGTCATATCTATTATTATGGGATGGTGGGTTGTAAACACAGGCCAGGGCGAAACTTTCACGCTCTGTACGTGATCGTACAATATAGTACATGTAATCGACAGCTAAAATGATGAAAACTTTGCCTTTTTTCCCCAACATTTCAGAATTATATTCATGGATTAATGAGATTATTAAATCACATTTCCGTTGCAGTAAAAAAGGTAAAAATAACACAAAATGTGATCTTGGACTTCCAAGCTTGTGCGCGAACCAATTTTGGTTCGCCCAGTTGCAACCCGGCGAGAACCGTCACGCGCACCGGTTCGCGTCGGATTTGAAACCCTGCAAATGAATGGCGGTAGTCTTAAACATTGTTCAATCTTTTACGGTCAGCACATTTTATCTTCAAAAATTATTGTATTTCATCATGGCATAAGTTTGGTAATATTAATCACTACCAATTTTGAGAAATTTGCTCCAACTCAAAGGTTATCTTTAATACATTGAGCAATACACTGTGTGTGCATGGAAGCCATGATGGCTAGCATATGAAATGGACATGGTAGGGAGAAGTGCATGATTTGAGATGGGCCGCGGTAGGCTTAAACATTCTTAAATTTCTTAACATCCTGTACATTTTGTCTTCAAAAATAGTTACATTTTATGACTATGTAAGTTTGCTTGTCTGATTCACTCCAAATTCGGAAATAATTGCGTTTGAACACCTGATGCACGGAATGGTGTCACTTCAACCTGTTGTAGTTCTCATCTCATTAAATTTTTCATTAAAAAAGTTGATCTCTGCATGGAGGAAGGTCCTCTCTATTTACTGACCAATCAGGAAAAAGTTTGGTTAATGTTTTTCCGGTGGAATCAGGAATTTCTTGAAACACCCTGATATAGGCCTACATTTGGATCAAAAACAAGTATGTACGCCAACAGGCCTGGGATTTCTTGTATCGATCAGTTTCTCCATAGACAATACGTGTGTGAGTGCACGCACACAGTAAATGAAAAATGGTTCTAGTGGAAACTGTATGGACAGTGGGCATCCCTACTATTAATGCACAACACAGAAACGTGCAACATTTCATAATTAGAGATATATTCATACTAAAAATACGGCAATACAAATGCTTCTACCCATAAAGTAAAGAATCATTATTATGGGGTGCACATTGCACAAGCATTCAAAGGCACAGCACAATAGGCATAGTAAAATTAGACCCTCCACATATTTGTCTAAACTCTTCACAATTTTTCTGATTGGGGGCTCTCTACATTTTACAGGCAATTATGTCACTGTCAATGGGCTATTCCAGGTGCAACACATAAACCCCCTATGGATGACATGACCTCATCTCCTACACAGGGAGTGTAGATTTGAAATGGAGTCACCCATAAAAAATTCAGACTTCCTGTGTGGGAGATTAAGATCATGTCTTCCAAAGAGGAAGACCTTTTTGGTATACCCCGAAAGCCTCTCCAAATTTAACTGAGAAAATGTGTTCAATACCACCGCATATTCTCCCAACATACACAAGAATGTGCACAGGCATGACTTTTGGATGGTTTTGGGGAATCACTGGAATGGTCTATTTACTGATGATGCCATCCTCCAGCACCTCATATTTGAGACCAATCAAGGCATCTTTCCTGCAACCAATCAATACTTGGCTTACTTGTATATCTTACTTGTATCTTTCAGAAATCACAAGGAGATGATAGGTTACACACAAAAAAACGAAGCCTGGAAATTAATATTGAAAAAAAAACACCCAGAATTTACAAGTTAGAAAAGCGGAAATATTGTGGCTTTAGGTTATCTGGATGTCATTCAGCATACCTTTGCAAATTTAAAGAATGGTCTTGGATCCTTCTGAAATAATGGATATCAAACATGGCTGATGGATCAGGTAGATCTGGGAAGTCCACTGCTAACCTGGCGTAGATTCCATCCCGGGACCGGAAATCAGGAATGCCACATGACACCGACACCTGCAGAAGACATAAGAATGCAAAGAATCAAATTAAACTGGCAAAGGTGATGATTATCATCATTATTGTGACTTCAAGGATAGTCAGTTAATTCAATTCACAAGCTAAATGTTGTACCATTTGGATATAATTGGATAGTCCTACATAAACCAGGTAAATGATAATCCAGAAAATCACAAGCAAGCAACCATTTTCAAGTGATCCAACAGTTGAAGTTAAATTACTTAGTTGCAGTTATGATCCGCCAATTTGTGGTTTATTCAGTTTTAAGGCGCGCAAGTGCAATCGCACACCATCACAAACCTTAAATTGCCTGTCCGAGTGCAATTTATAGCACACCTCAATTCCTATACATCTTACCGCTCGTGCAATTTAATATAATATGCCCTGACAGCCTACCTAACATTTCCAGAAGTGCAATTTATAGCACGCCTGTTATTTTCAAAACTCAATCCCTGGTTTATCCAAAAAGAGTTAGAAGTTCATATTTTTCTTCCTGTGTGTTTGCATGTTTTTGTTGTTGTTGTTTTTTTCAGCTTAGTTGTCCTCATCCTCAATTTTGGCTCGCACCAAAATAACTTACCCCTGCTCCAGTAAGAACCAAGATCCTATTGCTGGTCTGCATAAGTCTTAGAACATCATTAAGCGTGTTGACAGTGTCCAGTTTCTTACTGACGAGGTTCCTGAAGCATTTTGAAGTAGTCCAGAATGAGGGACCACATTTCAAAGTCGTCCATGTCATCGGGTAGGCTGGCAGTGCTAGGTTTTTTTTTAAGG